>NC_140954.1:61617432-61957432 GCF_014529385.1 Adiantum capillus-veneris | reverse complement strand
ATAAACAAACAAGGTGAAGACTTACAGGAACTTGCAATGGAGAATGACAATCTGAGGGTTCTTGTGGGTGAGAATGAGAATCTCAAGAGGACACTTGAGAAGCAAACAACACGTTTGATGCAACTCGAAGAGGAACTCAAGGAATGTAAACGCTCTCTTGTGAACTTAATGCTTTGAAGGAGCACATGAGTAAAGCATAGCATGACCATGTATTGAAAGAGGAGAAATTTGACACCATGAGCCGGGATGTATGCGACATGAAAAATATGCACAAAAAAGTCTTGGATTGATGTATGTGGTAGAAATGTGGTTCCTAATTCCTCCCTTATGCAAGCTATGGCTCAAACAAACAATGTTGAGAAGGTGGATGTTCAAGAGTTGAAGGAACATGAGCGACGTTCCAAGCACATTGTTATTCGTGGAATTCCCAAAGAGAAGTTAGAGACGCCTTCTTCTCTTGCCATTGTTATCAAGGATTTCTTCAAAACCCACTTTTGCATGCTCGTAGTTATGGTCTATGTGTTTGGGCCTGATGTGTCATGGCATTTATCTTAAACCTTATGAGCATGTTTACACAAGGTCTTTATGCCTAGGTAGTTGGAAATACCCGAATGGTCACATGGTGAGTAATAATTTTCGGATGTAACTACCCTGCAGTTTGCAGCCTTTTTGCAACCGTACTACTGTTTTAGGCCTGTAGAGTTGGACGTTGATGACAAATACACAATAGAGCAATACTTTCTCTTGCTTAGCCATGGTCTCTTCTGTTCATACAGTCTGCAGTTTTCATGGTGTAATGTGTAGTCTCCTGCCTTGTTTTTCTCTACACTACATCATTCTTGTATTGAATACATATTAGGGCTATGAGCCCCTAGCACTTTGGCGATCCTGTTGTGCGTGTCCTAATTGACATGGGAGCGAGTTAGAGTAATCTCAAAGCAAATCGTGAGTCGATTATGATGCGAAGTTTCTTTCTTGTGCTCTAACCGCCACTTTCTCTCTGAAGCGGTTCTTGCAATTGGGTTGAATTCATCCTAAACCATATGGCACTCAAGAATTAAAGAGGTTCTTGACATGTTAGTCGACCTCGACCACCTGTAGGAATTCTTGAATTGGGTAACCCCGCAGGAAGTGTCTGAGGAACATACATCAAAGGTATTGGAGGATTTCTTCCAGAATCTGCCAAGGGGACTCAAAATTACAATTTCTAACAAGTTACAGGTGTTTACAGGGGTTCTTGACAGTTTTTGTGCAGTTTCTATGCAGGCAGTTTTTGTGTAGTCTCCAATTTGCATTTTGCAGTTTGCAGTTTGCAGTTCAACTCTGTACATATTGCAGATTATAGAATTCCAGTTTGCAGAATGGAGTTTCAGTCTTTCAGTTTACAAACTATAGTTTCAATATTTCAGTTTGCAATGCAGTTCAAGCAGTTCATGGTTTAAAGAGGTACAAATGCTCTCTATTCTTCTGATGTGTGATTAATGGCAAAGAAGAAGAAGAAAAAGTGTGCTATTTGTCAAAAAGATGGGACTTTGCAAAGCGATGTCCTTACATGTGTAAGCCTTGTCAGAAAGAAGATGTTTGTGTCAAGTATTGCATGTCGAAGTTGTGCAGGGGGTTGTATCAAATTATGCAGAGTTTTCAGGATGCATCATGTCATGAGGATATGTGTGATGCTCAAGAGGATCTAGATTGGTTTTTTGGATTTCTTGATGATGCACACAACTGGCATGATAGTCGTGTTGGTAAGAAGAGGAAGTCATGCTCTACGGCTTGGCGAATATCAAGGTTCCAAGAAGCGTGTGAATGTATTTCAGAGAAGTATGAAGATGAGTTTGATGATTACCTTAGTGATGCAGATTTTGAATGGTGTTTTCAACAACCTGTTACTGTTTCCAACCTAAAACAACCTCAAGTTCTTGGTTTTCAATTACCAATAGTTTTTCGGGCACCTGCAGTTTCAAAATCTAAAAAAGCCTGAACCTAATTTTTCAGCACCTGAATTTTTTTACCCTGATTTTGATGTTCTTGAATATGGGATCAAAGTTGTAGATACTCAGGTTTCTGAAGAGAAGAGGTTGATTCAAGAAGGAGATTTTGTTCAATGCAAGGGAGATGAAGTCCAAAAGATAATGAAGGAAGAAGGAGGAAGCCAGGAGCAACTCATGAGCCAAAGGAGCCAAGAGGATTGCCAGCTATCCCCCAACCTCACATCAAAGAGACTCGCCTCTTTGCAGGAAGAGAAGGCGAGTTGCCCAAAAGAAGAATTACTGATTGAGAAGAAGGGAATACAAGTGGGAGTGAGCGAGAGAAGCCACCAATATCCCATAAAAACCCATATACCAACATTTGACATCAATCTTAAAGAGGTTGAAATTCAGGGAGACATCAGATTTCAGTGTAATGAAGTGGAAGAGCTGAAGATAGATAAAGACATAATGTGTGCTATTGATAAGGATGATGTGATGAATCAGTTTTTGATGAATCTTGATGAGGATTATTTGGTAGGTGATAGTCCGGGAGGTGTTTGTGTTGATGGAGAAGAGTTTTTTGGAGTTTTGAAGACTGAAAGCCAATTTCTAGGAGTGGATATGAGTTATTCAGGTTGTGAAGACGAAGATCTTGACTTTCAGATCTCTGAATTACCAATTTTGATACCAAAGGTCCCTGATTTGCAAAGTTTCAAAATTCAGGTCCCTGATCCATAGATTACTGATTTGCAAAGAAGTTATGTGCCTAAACTTTCTGAATTTCAAAGCCTTGTTCTTTCTCAAGTGGAGATGATCAATAATCTCTCATTAGAGCTAGAGAATGAGAGGCATTCAAGTATGGCTGCGACAAATGAAGCGCTTTCCAAAATCAATCAATCAAATTCAAGAAGAGAAGACATCATTGATGGCGGAGATTTCTCAGGTTCAAACTGAAGCCGACTTGCATATTTCGTACTGTTATGAAGTTCATGATGCTCTTAAGAAAGTTGTTTTGGATAAGGATAATCAAATTAAGGACTTGAAGCTTCAACTTACTCAAATCAATAATATGATGTTACAGATGGTTTCTTGAATGATGATGTTGTCATCAATGATCTTTATGATGTGGATGCTTTTGCAAATTCAGTCAAGGAGATTGGAAGTCAACCTTTTTCCAGGGAAGTTCAGTTTCCTGATGGTATTATTGAAGATTTTTATTCTTCTTGTGGTCAAGATCTTGATATCAATGTTGGGAATGGTGTTGTTGATGCTGAGGAGATGATTTTGACCGATGATTATGCAAGTCTTTTGGAAGTTCTTGACGATGGTGAAGTGGGTTTTCTTGAAGATGGTTCTACATTTCTATGTGATGTTGTTGATGGAGGAGATGATGTTGATATTCTTATATCTCATTGGTTTTATGTCTTCATGCTTGATGACATAAGGGAAGTTTTTCAAGGAGCAGAAGTCAAAAGTTTTTAGTTTCAGGGATATATCACTGATTGGACAATTTTGCAGCTACAAGTGGATTTCTTTATGTTTTTGAGAGGGGATGGGAGCAAGCCATCTTGGTGGTGTTTTTTATGTGTGGAGGAGAGTTCAACCTGTTATTTTTAAGCTTTGAATCAGATCAGTTTGATAAATAAGCAAATCAATTTTGGTGTTTCCTGAATCAAAAATTTCAGGATAATCAGTTGTTTTGGCATACAGAGTTTAAATTAGGTTTCCCACTGTTTCATCTACATGCAGAGATATTGGATATGTTCAAGAGGAAATGTCTAATGGTTGCAAAGTTTGCATCCTACCTTAAATCTTTCTTCAATATTCTTGAAGAGAAACCTGAACATGAATATGCTAACGAGTTTATTAAGCCATACCAGTCCTTTGCTGAAGAAGAGTCTAAGGAAGAAAATATATTGTTGCAAAAGAAGTTCACTGATTTGAAAGATCATTTTATACAATTGAAGTATAAGGGGGAACAATAGATTCATGACCAACCTGAACTAGAGGGTATTGAATGTGAAGTGATATTGCTGGATAATGCAAATCAGGAAGTTCAAGAGCAGTCAATTGAAGATACAATTCCAGCCACACTACAAGAGAATGAGGCACATCAGTAGCATGTTGAGTAAGTGTTGGCTAAGAATATTCAAGAACATACAATGGATGAGGTTGTAGCTAAGATAGAAGTAAGCATTGATGCAGAGGAAGAATCAAAGGAGGAGAATTTGTTATTGCAAAAGAAGTATGATGAACTGAAGCAGAAGTATGAGGAATTACAGAAGCAGTTGGAGCAACAGAAACATCATGTGCTCAGGGAGATACTACAATAATGGAGAAAATTCATATTGAATTTCAGGTACAGTTAGTTGAAGCTGCATTCACAATTCCGGTTGCAGTTGCAGCTGAAGAAGCAGATGTTATAGGTGGACCACAACAATTTAAAGATCTAGTATTGTCTATTGTTGATGAGATACTCAATGCAGAGGATGCTGAGGTTGCAATGAAAGCATTTGAAGCTGAAGTGGATGTAGGCTTTGGTAAAGATAGTAAGGAAACTACAACTGAAGGGAAAAGTTCACAGCCAATTGAACTTGAAGATCATTTTGATGTTGATGTTCTTGATCAAGGGATGGGTTCTCACAATGTTTGAGAAACATTGCCCATTGGGTGTGCCAGGTGTTAGGGCCTGATGTGTCAGGGCATTTATCTTTTTGGACTTTTAACTAAGGTCTTAGCTTTAAACCTTAGGAGCATGTTTACACAAGGTCTTTATGTCTAGGTAGTTGGAAATACTCAAATGGTCACATGGTGAGTAGCAATTTTTGGATACTACCCTGCACTTTGCAATTTGTAGTCTTTTTGTAGCCGTACTGTTGTTTTAGGCGTGCAGTTGGACATTGATGATGAATACAGGATAGAGCAGTACTTTCTCTTGCTTAGCCATGGTCTCTTGTGTTCATATAGTCTGCAGTTTTCATGGTGCAATGTGCAGTCTCCTACCTCGTTTTTCTCTACACTGCATCATTCTTGTATTGATTACCTATTAGGGCTGTGAGCCACTAACACTATGGAGCACATAGAGTGGGTAAGCAAGGAGCACATAGACCGAACAAAATATTATCCTTGATAATAGCTGGATCTATTTGAGGGATACAAAATGTTTTGTATGTGAAGATCGCACTATTAAGCAACAAATTTTGCATCACAGGGCATATGACGAAAAGGATAATAAAAATAAGGAGAACTCTCACGAAGAAAATGTGTCCAAGGAGGAGGCAAGTCCCTCAAGAAAATAGGGATGTGTGACCTATGAGGCCGAGTTACAAATTGAAAATATTCTTTTGGAACTGTAATGGATACCCATGGAATGTGGGGGTTGGCATTGATGAACTAACAAGCAAAGCTGATGTTGTACTTCTTGTTGAAATTTGAGAGTATGATACACAAAGTATTAATGGCTTGGAGGGTTACAATGTACATTCATTGATGTGGTCAAATAATCTCAAGCAACAAAGAGGGCTAGGAGAGGTAGCATGTATGGTCAAGAAAGGATTGGAAGATTTTGGATCAATTGTGAAAGATGACAAGTAAAAACGTTATGTATCGCTGAAAATTATGACACCAAAAAGAGCACCCATTTTTGTAGCCGATTGCTACATTCTTCATCATGATTCCCCTTTTATGCTTGCATGGACCTCATCATCCATTTTTTTAATAGAAGAGGACATTTCTTATTTTAAAGGCGAAGGTGATGTTATTGTATTTGGGGATATGAATGCTCGCACAAAAAATTGCAACATGATACTCAACAATTTGATATGCCATACATTTCAAGGAAGTTGAAGGAAGTTTACTTGTATGATCGTACTTCAATGGATGAGAAAGAGCCGGATCACGATGGAAAGTTACGTTTACACATGTTTAATAGCACGGGTATGCTCATTGCCAATGGTGTATATTTGTGGAGTGAAACCAATGGATTTACATGTAGAAAACATAATGAGAATAGTGTGATTAGCTATATGCTACTAGCGGAAGCCATCATGTATCGTATAAAGAGTTTTATGTTTGGCCAATGGACCCTGGAATCAGACCACCGAACCTTATCTATTGACCTTGCATGTGGAGAAGAAACCAAGCATGATAATCTCAGCCAAAGGGAAGAGAAGTTATCACTATGTATGGATTTCAAACGGGCTCAATGTACATCAAAATAGTTGAGCAAAATTTATGGATGACAAAGCTTTAATATGACTCACCATTGAAAACTAAATGGGAAGCTTTCAAGAAAGTTATTTGTTCTTGTGCTGACGAATGCTTTTCCATAAAGCATCTCCATGGTATCAACAAAGATAGATCACACAAAAGGTGGTTTGATAAAGAATGTCAAGATGCTCAAAAGCCCTTGATAAATCTTGATAAAACTATGGAAAAAGAAAACTATCAAAGTTATTTGCATTTATACAAGGCATTGATTCAAAAGAAGAGAAGAAGATGGGAAGTAAAGCAACATTTTTTTGAAGTCCAAGAAAAGGCACATGCATGTGGAAGATTTTTGCAGCAACAGTGGTCAATTACCTCACCCTAATGAACAATATGAAAGACTATTGGTCATCCACGAACAAGGTCAATAGGATCTTCTGGGAAATCAAGTGGGTGATGTGCTAAGAGATATAGAATGGGATTGCAAGAAAATTAGTAGATCACGTTCGATGCATTGTGTGAATCGTGTCTCTTCAGCAAATACGACTGCACTGAGGTGTAGAAATCTATCATGCTTGTGTGCACGGTCAATGGAGAAGATGTGAAAACAAAGCTCACGTAGAAGAATGGTAGTACTTGAGGATCATACCAACAGAGGCTGACATAGATGAAGATGTTTCAAGTGACAAGGAGATTAATGCACCTATGTATGTTGTCCATCACGATGATTTGAGAGATGCCTTACGAGTTGGAGATAACTTTGCAGTCATCACTGAGGAGGAAGACTTTGATTTTTATATATTGAGGTGTTGCACGGAGAAAAGACTATCCACCGCGACTCAGAAGGATGCATGACACAATCAGATAAAGAAGAACTCCTACTATGTTGAGGGGAACTTTTACGATAAAGTCGAGGGACACGCCGATCGATATGTGTTATTAGATGATAGGCCTCCTGCTTCCATGTACTCGCACCTAGTTTGATGCCTTAAGTTCTCCTTGTATCTTGAGAGGAATGAGCCTAACATCTACACTTTGAGTGATACCGTGTATGAGCACATCTACAATAGGATGCCCTCTAATACCAAGCGTATTCAAAACACATTGACCTCATAAAGTATGATTGGGTACCACTTTCTTGTATTTGTTCCTCACAAATACTTATGTTCCTCATCCAAAAGCTGAAGCGTTTCTGGCACTTTTTATTCTTTCGAGTACATGTAGCTTACAACTTGCCATCCACTTGTAAGTGCTTTAAACTACCCAGATTTTACAAAAATATTTGGCCCTTTAAGCCACCCAAAAGTTATCAAGACACCCTTATATAGGTAGTTTCGATATCATTGACCACCTACAAGTGCTATCTAAACCACTAACAAGTGGTTTAGAACCTTTTCCAAACCGCTTCAAAGCACTTGCAAGCGGAGGAGAAGACCTAGCAAGTGATCTAGAAGTACTTTTCAAGTGCTTTAGAACCACTTGCTTGTATGCGTAGTTTTGATCTCATAGACCACTTGCAAGTGCTATCTAAACCACTGGCAAGTGGTTCTGATGAACCACTATCAAGTGCTATCTTAACCACTAGCAAATGGTTTTAAACCACCAGAGACCACTAGCAAGTGGTTTTGATGAACCACTATCAAGTGCTATCTTAACCACTAGCAAATGGTGTTAAACCACCAGCGAGTGCTATCTTAACCACTGGAAAGTGGTTCAAAACCACTTGCAAGTGCTATCTAAACCACTAGCAAGTGGTTTTGAACCACTGGCAAAAGGCTATCTTAACCACTACAAGTGGTTCTGAACCACTCGCAAGAGGTTCTTAACCACTGGCAAGTGCTATCTTAACCACTAGCAAAAGGCTCAAAACCACTGGCAAGTGCTATCTTAACCACTAGAAAGTGGTTCAAAAATACTTTCAAAGTGCTTTGGGAATTTGGAAAAGTAGGGGTATAAGCTCACATTTTATGTATGCCAATGACAAATTGTGATGTATCCATGCCGGTGTAGATTGTGCAAGGCACTTTTGGTATCATCTCAAACTCTTGAGACCGTCATTGTAGCCAAGGGCTTCTACTTTCTTTTTCTACGTAGCATGCATGTCATGCTAGTAAGATGGACTTTGTTCCCCTTACTAATTGTTTATGTTTTTGCTATAAAACCAACTACTCTATCCAGGACAAGGTAAGTTATTGATGGCTTCAAACATTCTTTATTTATGTTTCTTTTGTTCATGTCAACACACAGCAACCCGAAAAGGAACCTAAATCAAAGACTTTGTTCCCTAGCAAAGTGCCAGACACACTTGTATTATAGGGATCTATATGTAGCTAAGAGCCAAAGAGCCAGAGGCAGGATACCTTTAGTTAATCTATCTCATATCTATAAAAGGATCAATGAAAAGAGGCTATTATGAAAGGAGAGTATGATTCTCTTTGCTCTAAAGATACATGAATACAGATTGAGCTACCTCTTGGTCGTACAACCATTAAGAATAAGTGTGTGTATAATACAAAAGTACAATTATATGGATCTTTTGATAGATTAAAGGCACATATAATTACCAAAGGTTATTTGAAAATTAATGGCAATGATTATTAAGAAACATTTCCAATAGTTGTTTGCATTACTAGCCTATTTGAGTCTTGTTGGCATTTGATGTTCAATTTGATTTAGAGACTCACCAAATGGACATGCAAACATATTCTTTAAATGATGATCTAAACAAAAAAGATTATATGGAGTAGCTATAAATATTTGTTATTTCAGCAAAGGAGGACCTTGTTGCTTGACTTCATAGGGTATGATACAATCTCAAACAAGATTTACAAATCTAGTATACAAAGTTTGACCTTTTCCTTACCTCTTATGGATTTATCTTTTGCTTTTTTAACCCCAAATCATATATAAAATGCAAAGATGGTAGTTTTTTCAAAGAACGTGTGTTTCTAATGATTTTGTATTTCTTCAACAAGTCAAGAACTTCTTGGCATCAATATATAATACGGTGGATCTTCACTCATGTCTTGGCATTGAGACTCATGTTTGTAGAAATAGACACTTGAAAGGGACTACATGTTTCTATGAGGTTTATCAAGGATAATTGACACTAGATTCTCTTTTAGGTTACATAGATGAAGATTGGGTTAGCTTACATTTATGTTTACAATCTACTACTTGCAATTTATTTTTTGTTAATACTTGTCTTATATCGACAAGAATCAATGTTGTGTTGAATTTATACAATTCAGTTTGAATATGTTGCACATTGCTTCCATCTCATTAATTGATTTGGTTTTGACAAAATTTCATTGATACTGGTCATTCTTCTCTTTCATGTATACCCTCATGGTGTGATAATCACAATGCTATTAGTCTCGTAAAAGACTTCGTTCACCATAGTAGGTCAAAGCATAATAAAGTGCACTATCATTATGTTTGATATGAAATAAGCAAAGATACTATCATGATTGAACATTGTTCAAATGACCAGAGAATGCAAAAATTCTTATCAAGGCCTCAATGAGTCACGCTTCATTCTCTTGCACTTGGAGCTTGGAGCTCTCTCAGTTTCACTCTTTATACATTAGAATCTATATTGTATGGTAGTTTTGTACACATTTTGTTGTAATCTTATAAGACACTATGCACCATGCATTGTTGGAGTTGTATACAACTCACTCTACCTAGCTTGGTCTCACGTATATATATTAACTTTGCCTCAATATGAGTCAGTATTTCAAAGAATTCATAGTGTATCTCTTGTCTCTCTCTCTCTCTCTCTCTCTCTCTCTCTCTCTCTCTCTCTCTCTCTCTCTGTCTCTCTCTCTCTCTCTCTCTCTTTGTGTGTGTGTGTGTGTGTGTGTGTGTCATTTTGATGTTTCCAAAAGATACATAATTTTCCAAGAAAGTAATCATGAATTGTAAGATTTTTTCACTGATCAACTTATGGGAGCTACATGGTCCATTGATGATGCTGAAAATATTAATTCTTTGATTTAGGCGTTTCCATTCTCTTTTTATGATGAAACTCTTTTTAGAAAGTAGATCCCCAGTTCACAATTATAAATTTGAATGTTACCAATATTGATGTTGATCTACCTATTGATTTACAACATGGTTCCTCTCATGTTCAGGATAAAGATATCATTGATAACACTATCTCTAGTTTTTAAGATCCCATCACCTATAGTGAATCTTTTTCTTCTATGTAAAAGGATCAATGGCAAAAGGTTATGGGACTACGATTCTCGTATTTCTAAAGGTACATGGATAGTGACTAAATTGGCTCCTCACCATATGGCCATTAAGTGTTAGTGGATGTATAAGACAAAAGTCAAAGAAGATGGATCTTTTGAAAAATTCAAGGCATGTTTCCTTTGTATCACTAGATTTCAACTTTGATCGCTTGGATCTTGCTACCATGTGGTAGCTACCAATCCAAAAGACAGGTAGCTAGTGTACCACCTATTCATCCTTTTATCCAGTTATTGTCAAATTTGCATCATCTCATACAAAGCAATTTTTTTGATCCCTAAACTAACACCAAAATAGACTAATGTAAATCCTAAACCATAAACTAACTCTATAATGTAAGCTATCCCTAAGCTCTAAAACACTAAGGCACAAACCTAAACTAACCCGAATCTCAAAACCAATCATAAATCATAAACTAACTTTAAAGCTTAATTTAGAAACAAAATTTTTAAAACCTTAAACGAACTCTAAATTCAATTACACTAAAGAATAAACTCTTAACAATAACTTAACACTAAACCCTAAAGTCAAATCTAATTCTAAATCCTAAACTAATTTTAACCTTAATATGTGTCCTAATATCTAAAAACCTTAAATTAACTCTAAACTAAATTACACTACATCGTAACTTCTTAAACCGTAAACTAACTTGAAACTTTAAAGCATTAAATTCCAAAATCTAAACAAGTCTTAAATTTTGAACTAATCCTAAACTAAGAAATCCAACTTAACAAAACGTAATTAACAAAAACTTAGTTACAAGTTAAGTATACTAAACCAAACTAATTAAATAATAACTGGTAATCAAATATCAGATTGAATGTCAAGAAATCATAATTATTGCACAAATTTACAAATAATAGCTCAAATCCATAAAAAAAGAGATAAAAATCATAATTTTTTGTCTTTATGCATGTTTCTTTTTTTTTTGTGTATGTACATGTGTGTGCATACTAAATCAAAACTAATTAAACAACAAGTACTCAAATAGAAAGGGAAATGAAAAAAATCCCTAACTTTGAGATAAATCTAAAAATAATTTTTTAAAATTCTCAATAGTATGTGAGTCTCTATGCATCTGTCTTTGGTGTTTGTGTGTGTGTGTGTGTGATAGTATGTGAGTGTGTAAATCTACTACTACTGATTTTGTGTGTGTGTGTGTGTGTGCGCACGCTTGGGAGAAAAAGAGAAACAACAAGAGAGTTTAAAGGGGGGGGGGGGGGGGCTAGGGTTATGTGAGGTCTATACATCTAGCGAAGTCTCTACATTTGGTCTCTCTCTCTCTCTCTCTCTCTCTTTCCGGCACGAGCTCAAATGAGCTAGCAAGAACATGGGGCTAAATGGTGTCATTTGATAACACTTTTTTTTACCATTTGCACGACTCTTATCTATCATTGAACGACAGGACATGATTTGTGTCTTTTTGAAGCAGTGGAAGCCTACATCTTTTGAGAATCATTTTGTCATTGACGCATTTTAAAACATAGGAGCTAGCTAGTGACATTTTTGCCCCATTTTGTTGGTATTAACATTGGTATTATTGTCGGTATGACCATTTATAGCATAGTTGGCATTTATCAAGTCCGACTATTTGTCAAAAATCATTGAGCAAGCAACGTCGATATCTTTTTAAATGCTTAGTAATGCAAGAAACATAATTAACAAGAGTGGTAATGCCAAAGCTTGGAGATGCCATCAGACTTTTACACAGATTCAAATACGTTCAATAGGTAAGTGAAACATAGTCAAGGGACCACTATGATTTCAAGGGAGAGGCAATTTCACCAATTATGCTCTTCATGATATGCCTTGAATGAAGTTTATGGGTATCATGATTATAATCTATTTAAAAAGTTTCTTATTCATGAAATTTCTAATAGACTTGGACACTCCAAGTCAAGGATCTACCGTGACACGACAAGAATTTACTTCAAAATAGTTCACAATTGATTTGACACCGGCCGGACGGAGTTTTGTGCCAAGAGATATTGGCCCCAAAGACTGGCGCCCCTTTCGGTATTTTTTTGTGTATTAAATTTGTGCTCAAAATACAAGGGAGTGGGAGGGTCTCACTCTCTGACTCTACATCCAAATGCTTTGTAGAGTGGGAGCCCTGCCCACTTATTTATGCATTACAAGGGATGCCAAAAAGCAGATCCCCAAAAGCAATCAATCTTTAAAAGATTTTAAAATAAAGCAAGTAGCCCAAAAGCATTCAAAAACTGCCAATTTTCAGCTTTGTAAATTCTTTCCTGCTTTTGCGTAAAACTATCGTACAGTCAGCACAAAAATCAGGTGTCCGCACACTTAGTCACATCAGCAGATCAGCGCCGCATTTTCTAGGTGTCCTTACACACCTGCCACGCCAGCCCTCCACTGAGTTTTTTGGGTCCTGCCAGGGTGTGTGTGTACTACTGGCCATGCCATATCATTGGTTTGTGACATACCCCCCTCTTGAAAGCATTGTAATTTCCCTTGATTACGCCTGTAAAACAGATAGAGGCCATAAATTGTCTTAGCAGACACTAACTGTTAGTACCAACGCAATAGGAACAACACATCTAGCCCATGTACGAATCGCCACTCACATCACTTGACATCATAGGACATCAAATGACAAATCACATTCAAAAATTTATTCGGATCTTAGACCATGATTAATCGGCAACATATTTAGCAATCACATCTGGATCCACTCGGGACCTCATAGATGCCCGATTGACTAATCCTTATTGCAAACATGTCTATCGAGATCTTTCATACCAAAATGTTGCAGTCATTTCATCTATCAGTTCCTGCACTTAAACAAGTCAAAAACAAACCAAAATCATATTATCAGGAATTTCGGTTCATAAAGTCGTTACAGCAGAATATTGTCAGCCCATAGTATCCCTAAAACTCAAAAGAGACATGAGTGACTTTAGTATCAAAAATCGGGGCAATCTGTTGACAAAGGAGTGGAGCGACTTCCCTCTTGTGCATACCCGCTGCACCAAATTCTACCCAAGCTGAGTTCAGGGTTCGATTTGGAATAGAGTATGCTAAACTAAATGCTTCAAAGTAAAGATTCACAATTTGAGGAGTATCTGCCAAGTCCACCTCCTCCATCCACTTCGCATCTAATGCGGGATAGTTCTTAAATGTAATCAAGAATCGTATATCACTTTACCTTTTATCTTCCTATCTTTCTATGCCAATATCTATTCTGGAATGAGTATCTCCTTGTTTTCCTCCATTCTGGGTTGCTGATCAAGCTCCCCATCATCGGGCACATCGCCTTTGAAAGGCTTCAAGAGACTCACATGATGTCTCCTTTTCCCATTGAGTCTGTTGATTTGAGATGTAAGACTTCAATAAATCCAGTACCACTGAATTAGCAATATCTAATTGCCCGTCAGTCTGCAAGTGGAATGATGATGAGAACCATAACCATGTCCCAATGTTCTCCCAAATAGCCTTTCAAAACAAACTTGTGAATCAGGGGTCTCTATCGGAGACAATCGTCTCAAGCATGCCATGTAATCTAAAGATCTCGACCATAAACAGTCTCGCTAAGTGATTTGGCTTGAATGTTTTCTTCACTGGAATGAAATGAGCTTGCTTGCTAAATTTGTCAATAACAGTCCAGATACCATCGTGCCCACTCTGTGTTCTAGGGATATCAAAAATGAAATCCATTGCAATACTTTCCCAGGGGCGGGTGGATATGGGTAAAGGCTGTAACAATCCTTGTGCTTTATGCCTGTCAAACTTGACCTTCTGGCATACCAAGCAACTGCGTACAAAATCGTCCATGTCCTTATTGAGTCTCAGCCAAAAGAAGTATCTCTCTATACCTTTCAAGGTGGTAGCAATGCCGCGATGACCCGTAAAAGGTGGACAGTGACATTCGGTTAGAACCTTTTTCCTCAATGGCTGTGTAACACACAACATGGTTTTCTTCATCAAGTAGCCATCCCAAATGAATATCCGGTTACTACCTCCCCATTCCGTGTCCGAGTGAAAATATCTGCAAAATTTGTATTTGTGACAATTTTGATCGACCATATCCTCGAAGCTCCTATGGTGTATCGTGGAAATAGCCAGAAGCAACGGCTTTCGGGACAAAGCATCTACCACCAAATTCTTCTGTCCTTCACATGGACAATCTGGAAGTGAAACTGTAACAAGATCTTCGCCCTTCACATCTACTTTTCCAATAGCTGCTTCTGTGACAAGAAGTAGCGTAAACTCTGGTGGTTTGTGAAGACAGTAAAATCCACTCCAATTAGGTAATGTCACCACTGAGTAAGAGCATCGATAACTGTGAAAAGCTCTTTCTCATAAATATGTGTTGTCAATTTGGGCCTTGAAAAAAAAGGGCTCTCATAGGCAATGACATGGCCTTCTTGCATTAAGACCGCACCCAGACTACGACCACAAGCATCATAATATACTTCAAATGACTTCTGCAAGTCCGGCAAAGTCAAAACTGGTCTTGTAGTTAATTTCTCTTTCAATGTTTGAAAGGCAGTCACCTCTATGGATCCCCATGAGAAAGGGACTCCTTTCTACGTCAACATATGCAAAGGGGAAGCAACCTCTACAAACTTTCAGATGAACCACCTGTAGTACGAACATAAGCCCAAGCTTCATGGACATTCTTCAAATTGGCCCAATCATGGATAGTTTCTATCTTGGCCGGGTCCCTGCACTCCTGTTGCTGCTGAGACAATGTGTCCCAAAAAGTGTATCTTGGGTAGGAAAATTTCACTTTTCTTTGCATTAATCACCAACGTGTGATCTCGTAATGCCTAAAAGACCTGTAGTAGATGTTCTCTAAGTTCTGCCTCATCCTTGGAAAAAACAATAATGTCGTCAAAGAAAGTGCAAACAAATAGTCTGTACTCTCAAAAAATCGTGTCATCATCCGGTTAAATGTGGATGGAGCATTGGTTAGGCCAAAAGGCATCACCAAAAACTCAAATCACCCAAAAGTCGTCCAAAAAGCTGTCTTGTAGATATCTCCTGGCGCGATTCAGATCTGATGATATCCGCTCTTCAAATCGATCCTGCTAAACCACGAGGATCCTTGTAGTTGGTCAATAATATCATCAATCCTAGGAATCAAAAATCTGTTCTTGATGGTAATTTTGTTGAGAGCTCTATAATTGATGCACATTCTCCAAAGATCCGTCTTTCTTCAAAACCAACAACACTGGAGAGCAGTACGGTGGAGTACTAGGTTTGGACAAGACCCTTTTCCAAGAGGTATTTCACTTGGTTCATAATTTCTTCATTTTGGGTTCGGCTCACACGGTAAGGTGGCTGATTCGGTGGTGTGCTTCCGAGTATCAAATCAATGGTATGACCCTCAGGACAAGCTGGTGGTAACTCGCCTGGCAGGCCCTCTGAAAAGCAATCGGCATGAGTGTGGAGAAAATCTTGGCGTTCTTTTTCTATGTCAAAACGTATTCGACCTGCAATCATCATTCAGTTCTCTCCAAAAATTTGAGGAAAGAAGCTAAATTTCATCAGGTACAATCTCTGTGCCCTTCATTTGTCAAAGTTGCTTTCTCAGCCCGATAGTCAACCACGGTATTGTTATTATGGTACCAAGGGATTTTGAGGAGGACGTCACAACCTCCCAAGGGCATTACGTAGAAGTCCTTGTCCCTAAACACCCCTAACATTGCAAATGAAGTTTGCCAATGATTGGTGTAATGGCATCATCCCATCCAGGTGCCGCTAGAACTACCTCCACCTGTGGCCTCAGCTTGTCGGGCATAATTCCAAATTGAGCCTCCAATTCAAGTGGAAAAAAGTTGGCCTTGGCTCCTCTATCAAAGAAAATGAGGGTTTCTTGTTCTTTCACTTAGCCCTAAAAGCGGCAAAGTTTTGTACTTTCATTCATTTGATTCGGTTCGGGCCCCACGCAATGTGGTGCGAGTTTTGTTTTCATCTACCTTTCTGCCACATTCCTCTGCTGCTCTAGAACTCTCTGGCTTGTCTGCAGTCTGTTCTTGCTGTGCCTTTTTGGAACACTTTGCGGAGATGTGCCCATGTTCCTCGCATCCAAAACACTTCCCCTCTTTGAGATAGATAACCCTTTCTCTAAGATTTTGTCGGGGACGTGTATCATTCATTTCTTTGTTCTGGGAACTCCTTCTCTTTCTACTTTCATTATGAGAGGTCTCTTGGGTTCTCTGAGTCAAGATCTCATCAGTGGGGTAAGTCAAATTTTTCAAAGGTATCGCAAAACCCCGTTTCACATGATCCATCAATTCTTCAAAAGAATTCAACTTCTATTTCACACAGTAGTCTCGGATCTCTGTAGGAAGTCCGCAGCAAAATCGCTCAATCTGTTCCTTAAACAAGACCTTCATAAATGAAGAGGCTGGGAGAAAAGAGTTTCAAAATCTCTCACAATAAGCATCCAAAGAATCTCCCTTGGTCATCCGAAGATGATTCCAAGTAGTTCGTATATCTCATTCGTACTCCCAAGTCAGCCAAGAAGAAATAAAAATCCTTTCAACCATTTAACCAAAGCTTCTTTTCTCAGTAGAAGAGTGAACCACCATCTTTGAGCATCTCGGAAAGGGTTCAAATCGAGTGTCCACCTTCTTTAAATTCTTTTACTTTCTTGCTTTTATCTTCAAGGAAGTCATATTGGTTGGCTTTATAAAAATGTTTCTTCTTTGCATAAAGCATGTGATCGTCGGAGTCCGAAGTATTTGAGGACGAGTCCTCGTTAGAACTGTCAAAAACAAGACAAAATCAAGGCTTCTTTGCCTTTTTCTTGCCCTTTTCGAAGCTTTGCTTTTTGCTTCACTTGTCCATGTCTTTCTGCACTCGTCTGTCTTTTCGGTTGAGAGAAGAAGCAATGGCCACACGCCATCTCGAGTAAATCTTATTAATCAAGTAATTATTCAGGTGTATTACCAATCTCGGGTCCCTGGAGTACTTATTCAATCTGTTCAATGGTTGATGTTTGTACTCCTTTTTTTGGCAAACTTGTCCAAAAACAAATTTGCCCAAATCTTCATTCTTTTCTTCAGTTCCCGCGCCGGATCTTCAACTTTTCTTTGCCTTCCCACTGAGAGGTGTCATCTCTATCAGATTCTTCACTAGAACCCATGTGTAATCTGGGCTTTTTAATGGCTTTATGCCCTATAAGACAGAGCCATGAAGACGGGTGCGCACCCGATGCACGATGTATGAAGGGTGGGAGTGGCTAATAAGTCCGGGGTTGGGACATGTAGATTCTTTCCCAAAAGCTGTGTGTGATGTAACAAGGATCAGATCCTCCATAGAAGAAGAATCTTGTTGCGCTCTGATACCACTGTAGTATACTTGGACACTCCAAGTCAAGAATCTACCGCAACACGACAGGAATTCACTTCAAAACAGTTCACAATTAGATTCGACACATGCCCGACGGAGTTCCGTGCCAAGAGATACTGGCCCCAAAGACTGGTGCCCCTTTCGGTATTTCTTTTTGTATTAAATTTGTGCTCAAAGTACAAGGGAGTGGGAGGGTCTCACTCTAAGACTTTGCGTCTAGATTCTCTGCAGAGTAGGAGCCCTGCCCACTTATTTATTCATTACAAGGGATGCCAAAAAGTAGAGCCCCAAAAGCAGTCAATTTTTAAAAGCTTTTAAAATAAAGCAAGTAGCCCAGAAGCATTGAAAAACTGCCAATTTTTGGCTTCGTAAATTTTGCCATGCTTTTGCGTAGAACTTTTGTACAGTCAGCGCAAGAAGCAGGCGTCCGTACACTCAGCCACGTCAGTAGATCAGTGCCGCATTTTCCGGATGTCCATACACTGCTGCCATATCAGCCCTACAGTGCGTTTTTCGAGTCCTGCCAGGATGTTTGTGTGTGTATTGCTGGCCATGCCACGTCATTGGTTTGTGACAAAATCAATTGACTGCTTTCTTAAATCAAATGTGAATTTTGATATTTTTGTGAAGACGTTTTCAAAATTAGGAATCTATCTTCATATGTGAAATATGTGACATCTAAATGTTCGCCTCAAAGGAGGCCTAGCTTGCATGATTTTGAGATCTTTCCTCATAATTTCTGTCTCTAGATTGACTCTCACCTCTTGACCATCAGTCGTAAGTTGGTTGGGGCTGGGATCACGGTAGACCTTTCCCTACTAGCTATCACAAACTCGTTGGGGATGTTGGTAGGTTTTTTTTTTTGGCTTGCCCCAAAGGAGTGAGGCCTTAGTGATGCATACACATTTTGCTAATGAAAAAAGGGAGGTTTTTTAAACTAAATTTCAAAAATATTTGATTGCTTGCAAAATAAATGATGAATCATTTACTAATAAGGTTTGTGATGATCGAAATGGAAGGGGTACATGATAACTATTATATTCATTCTACTTTAGACATGCATTAAACAAGTATGATGTTCAATAACTCATTTCACTTTTTGGGGTGTGAATTTTTCAAGCGGTCTCACCCCCACACGATTGAGCCGTACAAGTTGTCACGCTAGGGGCTAGTTTGAACCAAGCTTGGGGATGCCTATAGAAAGGGGTAGAGGTTGGGTGGAGAGGAGGGTTCTAAACATTCTCGTCTCACAGTGCTATTAGAGCTATTAAGTTTAGCAAAAGCAAGTTGTGTAACTATTCTTGGAAAAAATGCGTGCATGAGCTCTCTCTCTCTCTCTCTCTCTCTCTCTCTCTCTCTCTCTCTCTCTCTCTCTCTCACGAAGAAGATGTGTGGGAATTGCCTCATAGAGAAGGAGGAGAAGTGGAGAAATATACACCAAATTGTCGAGTGCTAAACTCATTGGGAGCACGCTGGGGAGGAGAGAAAAAAAATACTTCTTCATCTCCCTCTCTCGAGCTCACTACAGAGCGATGCAAGAAAATCTCTCTCTATTGTGATGCCTTCAATCATTGGCTTCATTTCCTTTTTCACTCAAGCACCCAAGGTAATGCCACCTTCTTGAGGGTTTCACCACTAAGGGAGTGTGCCCACAACACACCCCCTCACTTTCTCTCGAAGTTTCAAAAAATTCAAAGGATTTCAAAAGTAAGTATCTCTTCGATCTTTGTTTATCGGCAAAGTTTTGACTACCAAAGTGGCATCAACAAAGGGTTGTGCCACACAAAGTTAGTAATATCTAATAAAATATTTTTTCTATATACAAATTGATGATTTATCTTCATCAGATTAGAGACAGTCTTTTCCGATGGGCTTTCAAGTATCGACAAAGTTCGTGATTGGATGGTGATTTACAAAGTTCACAGTCAACATCAACACTTCCCTACTCCTTGATGGTATCAATTTAGCAAGGCCAATCAATTTCATTTGCGATTATTCATAGCTGGATACTGTTTGGTTTTGACAGGTGACTTTCTCTCTAAGGTACATCCTTTCACTAGCACAACACGTTACGCCATGGATTGGGATATTGACATGCATCATGCATTTGATTTTGAGGATCCTACACCAGTTTTAACTTTTGCCTGTTGTTGCCTTGCACTTGGCTATTGTCACGAAGGGTGCCTATGTAGCAATAGGGTTGGATGATAGCATAAAATTGCTTGATATCCAAGATTTTAGATCAGTACAAGCATGGATGATTATTTTAAAGGCTAGTTTTATACTTGAATGTGAATGTCACTAAGATGTCTGATATGCTTGTGCAACTTGTACAATAGTCATGCAAGGGACAAGTTAATAAGCAGAATAGGGTTTCTATGACTCTTGTTCATGGCAAGAGCACCTATGGTCTATAGAAGCAAGGCTTCAATCTAGAGGGGTTGTACCTTCTCTTTCAAAAAGAGGTGGTTGACTTGTTAATGAATACCAAGTCACCAAATTCTAGATAGTAAAAAGAGCACAACAAAGATACTGTAAATATATCCTGAGAAAATGGGAGGGATTCACAATCTTAGAAGCACTCCAAGTGCAGCCAAGGCACTGCAAACAAATTACCTAACACTAGAGGGTAAGGCCTACAAATGGTGGATGTCTCTCAAGGAGAAGGGCATGGTACCATAGACTTGGACAACCTTTGGGGGTGTGTTCTAAAAGGAATTTCTTCCTACAAATGAAGCGGATAGATCTTGTTCTACATGAGACAAGTGCTCTATGCATTAGCATAAATGTATATCTTGCACTATCGTGATGTGATTCTCAAGCTGGATGGTCTAAATACCTTTTAGCAAGTGCACGGTCTCATCCGTGGGTTAATGGTAGAGCTTAAGAAGCATGTTAAAACTCACAATTCCAAGATGCTTGAGGAGGCTATAGTGCAAGTTCATATACATGATGATCCCGATGAAAAAGCATCGCATAACACTCATGTGTCTGACATTGCATATGCAAGTGCACACACACCGCATGGGCACAATAAGAGAAAATGTATAGTAGTCCAAGCATACCATCTTCTAGTAAAGAGTTTGAGAAAGCTAAAAAGGAAAAGTTATGTTTTACACGTTTAGGGAGTGGACACGGCAAAAAGAATTGGCCCAAGGAATTTTTTTTTGCCCAAACTAAGGAGAAAGCAGTGTACATGGTGCAATTGCTACCTCTCAAGTCATCCTCTCGTTTTTCCAATGCGGAAGTAACAGACACCAAAGCAATGCACAATTGTTGTATCACGGCCTCAATGTGGCAGTCAAGAACCTTTGGTCCACATAAGTTGATGCATATGCATAGGTTTATCCAAGGTCACAATGTGAGAATCTTGGTAGGACGATGGTGCTTCACACAATTTCATTACCTATTAGTGAAACGGATCAATTTTTCCCAGACTCCGAGTTCCCACTGTTACAAGGTAGAAATTATAGAAACCATGATGTCGAGGTGTGGGATACTCAAGTCAAGGATATATTGTTTGAGATTCAAGGGTATCACATGTCCTTAGAGTGGTTATATGGTTTAGGGTCATCAACACAATAGTTTGATGTTTAAATCCAATGGCATGCATGTGTTGTTGTTGGGGGAGAAGGATGTTCCTTCCTCACCACTTCTTTGTACAATTCAATTTATGAAGCTCTCTTCTCAAGATAAAATTGAAGAACCCTGTTTTTGCTACTCATTGCGTCATTTTTTTAAAGATGTTGATCATGTTTTAAATGACAATTCCTCAATGTCGCATTCTTCTCTCTCTTCTCTTCCAACTATGCCTACTTCTCTCTAACCAAAACAACAAAAATTTGTAATACTTTGCCTTCTACCCAACTGCTGTTACCTTAAACATGTGGTAGTGATGTGTGTGAACACACTAGGACCGCCGGGGCATTTTTCCCCTCTTTAGAAGGTTTTTTTTCCCTGTGCATTGTATATACGTCCATCACTCTAGGGCTATCTATCTTTTCTATTGCACACTAAGTAATACACTCTCTGTTGTGTGCCTTGAGCTTCCTTTGTCTTCTCCAAGATGTGTGTGTTTCTCTGCAACCCTAATTCCAACAATTGGTACCAGAGAAGGTTGCATCCTCCCAGGCTTCGTCACTAGCTGCTCCAGCACATGCCTGCTCACTTTTTCTGATTTTAGTGAGCTTTGGCAAGCATTCGCATGTAGACAAAAGTTTTGGGTGAGCTTGTAGAGCTCAGTCTACTCAGATTTCTGATTCGGGCTCATTTCGGCCTCCATTTCCACAGCATGCAGTATTGCACATGCTATTTTGTCATTTTGGGCAAATTTTTTGTTAATGCCATTTTTTGCATAACATGTCCCTTATAGTATTACATGGTTTGTGCTATATAGTACGTGTTATTCTCGCTCCGTTTCTCCTCTTTTCGGACAGTTTTCACATCAAGTTCAGCATTTACCATGGCTGACAACAACACAGATGTGTTCAAGATGTTTGCTGCTGAGAACAGATTGGATGGGGACAATTACCCTATATGGGATTATATGATGCAGCATGTTCTTGTGTCAAAGGGCCATCTGGAATATTGTGCAGGACATTGATGTAAGTCCTGGTTCTGGGGATGTAGGCGATGTTGAGGATGTTGCAGGTCTTGCTGCAAGGATTTCAAATGTTAGAGTTTTTTTGCCTACAACTGAGCAAGCTTGTTGGGATGTAAAAGATGTCATAATAATCAATATCTAATTCTCCTAAATGATTTTCTCATATTAAACTGATCATTTAATGTGGGGAAGTGCCAAGGGAGAAAAAGCTAGAATATTGGTTAAGTTAGCAGACCGGCCACAGTAGGGATCCAAAGGAGGGAAAATAGGGATCCAAAGGGGGGGCCATCTGCAAAAGAGCCATGTGAAACAACGGGCTAAAAAGACCCTAAGGTTCAGCCCATTAAGACTTCCAAAATGCTAAGGTTCCAAAATTCAAAGGTTGTGTCCAAAGGTCAACCTTAGGGAAAATTGGATGCTTAGTGTGTGCCCAAAAAGTCTTTCTACATCCCTACATGGGAGGGGGCGAGCCCCAAAGCTAGGGGATGAGAGAGAAAGCCACACACACACACACAGGCTCCCTTTACACAAAGGGAATGAGGGACACATGTCAGCTCCCTAGGCCAGATGCCCACAAGGTGTGCCCAATTCCTATTGGAAGACCCTTGAAGTGGACCAATGAGAATTAAGCTAGAGTAAATCTAGTTTAATTAATTTAAAAACATTTAATAAAAGAAACCAATAAGAATTAAGTGTCCTAGAAGACTATTGGGCAGTCTCCCAAGGGGTCCAATGAGCATTCAGGAGCCCCATGGCTTGCCTGATTCCTATTGGCCAGGAGGCAAAGGGGTCCAATGAGAGTTTAGTTTAATTATTTAATTACCTAAAGCTCTCACAAAAGGGGAAAGGGGGACACATGTCTAAAGGCTATCACTTATGCTGCTTAATCCCTATTGGCTTGACCTGGGGAGGTCCAATGAGGCAAAAGCCAGACTAACTTAGCAGCTAGGGCTCGCCCAAGAGAGAGAGGGGGCTGATTTTTGCTTGGCATTGACACTCACACTCTCACACTTGACCATGTGTGAAGGGAAAATACTCTATCTCCTCCCAAGCTTTAATGGAGAGCTCATCACCTACTCCAAGCTTGTGAGATAGAAGCCTACATCAACACTCTCTTGGCATGTGGATGCAAATCCAACCAAGAGCCAAGCTTCAATGCATGCTCATCTTCTCTACCAAGCTAATTACTAAGCTAAGCTATGCTAATATGAGTGATTATGTGAGGAGATGTACTTCTTTCTCGTAAGATACTTCTTTTTCCTCTCAATCTACTCTCATACCCTGCTAGCTCTCACCATCTTCGAAGGTGTGTGAGGTCTTGGGTCTGAGAACGGGGATAATTCAAGTTGTGTTTGATTAAGTGTTTTGCTTGGTGTATGAAGCTTCCATCTTCATTGCACTAGCTAGTCTTGAAGGAACACAAAGAATTGTATTGTACAATGTCTCTCTTGATGGGAGAAACCATAATACAAAGCCTTTTGGAGGGGGGACCGGCTCCATGCAAATCCGGTCCTCAACTGTTGTCAATAGTTTAATCTCTCTCTCTTTTGAAAGTATTGTCGATGCTATCTAACTAGGTGTTATGCTTTTTGTTGCTCTCTCCACCCAAGCACTCTTGTAATTCTCATTAGGAATCTATTCTAATGAAATGCCCACTATGTTCATGCTAATTTCCGCTACAAATAAGATTTTAGGCCATTAAATGTTACAAAAGATGAGCAGGCTCATGCATTGATTGCGTTGTCTCTGAAGTGCACTATTACTCCCCACATTCGTTCAGTGAAATTTGCAAAACAGGCTTGGGATATTCTAGCTGGTCTTTATGCAAGTCGCAATGAGGCTAAAATTGCATTGCTGCGTAAAGAGCTGGAATTGAAGATTATGCATGAGGAAGATGACATGGACACTTTCCTTGCTGGTGTCAAGGATATCAATGAGAAACTTATTTCTGCAGGTGAATTCATTTTAGACAGTTCCCTTATGCAGACTATTCTTGATGCTTTGCCAGATTCTTACCAGACTTTTGCTAGTACTTGGAGACTTATGACCCAAGGAAATCCTGAAGTTGTCAAGTTTGATACATTATGCACATTGCTGTTGCAAGAGTCACTTTCCAAAAAAAAACAAGACTAGACAGCGTGCAGTTGAACAGGCCTTTATTACTGCTCAAAGGAAGAGTGGTAACAACAATGCAGCCACTTCTTATGGTTCTGTATCCCTTCTTGATGTAACTGGCCCTCTCTCGAAGAGTGAGCCGGGGTCGTGTATCCTTGTCTTTCTTTTCTTGGGAACTCTTTCTCTTTCTACTTTCATTGTTAGAAGTCTGCTGGGTTCTCTGAGTCAAGATCTCATCAATGGGGTAAGTCAAATTTTCCAAATGTATCGCAAAACCCGTTTGGCATGACCTATCAATTCTTGTGATTGATACTTGTGCATCTCGCACAAGTGTCAATCACCTTTTTATGAAGTACTCACAATTTAAATTCGAACAGATTGTACTTGATAATGATTGATAGGTACTATTTAAGACTATGAAGGAGTCAGAACCAAGCGAATAGAGGCCCTTGAGGGGTCTCTGGGGCATCTATTCGCTTGGTTCTGATCTCATGAGGCCCTAGGATTAAGATATAGTAATTTTTAAGCCCACGGATGCATCTGGAACGTCCAAAAACCTTAGGATAGCTCTTTAAAACACTGAAATCTGACGTCTCTAGCCCAAGATATAGCATTTTTAAGCCTATGGCCTCATGAGGTCAGAACCAAGCAAATCTCTATTTGCTTGGTTCTGACCTCATGAGGCCATAGGCTTAAAAATGCTATATCTTGGGCTAGAGACGTCAGATTTCAGTGTTTTAAAGAGCTATCCTAAGGTTTTTGGATGTTCTGGATGTATCCGTGGTATTATTTTTATATTTTGAGAACAACTCTTATGTGTTTTCTCTCATTGCATATCACATCACTCATTAAGATTCATAGACATGGATTTTTGTGAACACTTAAGTTGGGCTCTCGAAAAGCATTTTGTACGAGCATGCATTTAAGTGATTGAGCAAACTTTTATGTATGTAATATGAGAAATAGAATTCCAAAAAGAAACTTTTGTATTTTTCATAATTACCTCTCTCTATGCTGAGTTGGCGTTTCTTACAGGGCCCAAAATTGAGTCCAAGTTTCTCCTAATGCAAAATTGGTTGTATACAGTACCAAAGAATGTATTGCAGAACCAAAATTGGATGTAAGCAGTACCAAAGATTGTATTGTAGAACCAAAATTGGTTTTACATATTACCAAAGATAGTAATATACCAAAATTGGATGTACACACTACCAAAGCTTGTACTGTAGTACGAAAATAGGTTGTAAACAGTACCAAAGATAGTATTGTACCAAAATTGGATGTAAAGAGTACCAAAGATTGTATTGTAGAACCAAAATTGGTTGTAAACAGTACCAAAGATAGTAATGTACCAAAATTGGATGTACACACTACCAAAGATTGTACTGTAGAACCAAAATTGGTTGTAAACAATACCAAAGATAGTAATGTACCAAAATTGGATGTATACACTACCAAAGATTGTACTATAAAACCAAAATTGGATATAAAAAGTACCAAAGATTGTACTGTAGAACCAAAATTGAATGTAAACAATACCAAAGATAGTATTGTAGAACCAAAATTGGATGTAAACAGTACCAATTTTAGTAATGTAGAACCAAAATTGGATGTAAATAGTACCAAATATTGTACTATAGAACCAAAATTGGTTGTAAACAGTACCAAAGATAGTACTGTAGAACCCAAATTGGTTGTAAGCAGTACCAAAAATTGTATTATCTGTCTGCTTTTGACTCATTTTAGAATTTTTTGCAGAAGAGTACCCATATGGAAACTTTGCAAATGCTTTGGTGATAAACAAGAATGTTTTGCTACTATACATGGAATAGTTTTGGTACTGCACAAAGACTTTGGTACTACACAAGTAGGATCTGGTAAAATAGAGTGAGGCTTTGGTGCCTGTAGGGATGGAAAAGGTACTATATAGAGGCTTTGGTACTGTATAGATAGGCTTTGGAATCACTAGTATGCAGCAGACTACCAAATTTGGTACTGCACAGGGGCTTTGGTTCTTTACAAGATAGCTTTGGGACTACATAGGAGTGCATTGGTACTATATATGACCTTTGTAAGGTACTATATACCACCACTACCATATAGAAAACTACCAAGTTTGGTGCTGCATAAGGGCTTTCGTTCTATAAAGAATAGCTCTGGAACCACCCAGGAATGCATTGGTTCTCTATACAACCTTTGTAAGGTACTATATACCACCACTACCATATAGAAGACCACCAAATTTGGTACTATCTTGACCAAATTAGCCTTAAGAATCACCAAATAAATTACAATTGCTAAGATTTGTTGGTACCTGAGAGTCATCGAGTAGATGCACAGGATGTTTGACAACACTTTTTCTTCCAATTCTCTTCTTACATATGTCCCTCTTGTTAGGTGAAACTCTGGTTTCTGATGTCCAAAAGGCATACACCAAATCTCTTATTTCATTAGCGATAATGGTTTCTTGTGGCAATTGTCTCTCACAAGAACTCAATGGCAACACTTCATCCTCGTCTTTATTCTCCAGCCTTGAAGTTGCAACAGCTATATTCCTTCGATGGACACCCAGGAAACTAGAAATTTTGGATTGCTTTACTGAGGCTACACTCGTACTATTGTTCAAGATCATCATCAGAGAGGTTTTTTTAGCAAAAAGCTCACTTACTGAGTGTGGGACCTTAATTTGAGCCAAAGTGTTGCGCACACACGATAGAACGGTGTCTTTGACATTGTTGAAATTTGATTTTTGCAGCTCGAAAAATGTTTGGTGGTCCAATAGTTACTGAAATATTTCCTTGTGCTCATTCCTTGACAGCCTGAGTGTTTGCTTGCGCCAACATCGTGCCATCGCTGCACAAATGTTCTTCCTTGACCTGGCTTTTGGTAATCCAAGTGCAAAAAAAGGATGTCGTTCTTTCCTTCTCTGTTAGCGTTTCTTTGCAGCCCAATAATCACAAAGAAAAGCTTGATTAGTGACACGTGTCTCAATGGAACTGACAATGGGATGGTTTTGTATCTGTTCATCCATGCGTGATTCCTCCTCATCCAGCTCATCGAAAGAGAGTAGCTGTGAGTCACCCGAGGGGTAAATTCTTGTAGTATTGTCCATTGGCAAGGAGCAAGAGAGACACACACACGCGCGTGCACACACACACACACACACACAGATGCAGTAGTGGTCAATAAACATTAAATAATACCAGGGTTTTGTGTGCATCTTTCTGGTGCAGAGAGTGAGAAAGAGAGAGAAAGAGATGTAGCGGTGGTTGGTCAACCAGGGCTCAGCTTGCTGGTGAGAGTGAGAGAGAGAGAGAGAGAGAGAGAGAGAGAGAGAGAGAGAGAGAGAGAGAGAGAGAGAGAGAGAGATAACAAGAGAGCAGTCCAAGCTCGTTGGCTCTGGAGCATGGAAGGTGCACATGAGCAACACAACCGTGTGGGGAGAGAGAGAGAGAGAGAGAGAGAGAGAGAGAGAGAGAGAGAGAGAGAGAGAGGTGTCGTGAAAGACAATAACCATAATGTGGGTCCAACCCTCTCCACCGCCTCCTCTCTTGGAGTGGGCCCTCCAAATAGTGAAACTTCTAAAAACAAAGAAATATATGGCCCCTCTCCAGTTTTAATTAAAAGGTCCAATTCATACACAAATGAACCACCAAGCCCATGTTGTGTCAAGGACAATCCTTTTTGTACCACCATTGCATGCTTTCAGCCAACTGCTAATCCCCCACAGGTACGCACAGCTCCATCAGGAAAGATAGTGAGTTTGGAGGGTTTTCTCGCATGAAAACTCGTCCAATTCACAATGAAACTATCCCATTGCATGCGGGAGCCCTTGAGACACGCGTAGGCATGTTCGCTCCACTAAAAACGATCCGAAACAGAGAATTACAACCTGCTGTGTTTTTTTGCAGGTTTAAGGTTTTGCACCTAAACTGCAAGGGGACACCAGGGGAGCTTTGTGAGAGACTTGGGATGCGTGTACAAGGTTTTTGGGCACCCGACAGCAGAAACACAAAGAATTACAACACACAGAATTTTGTTACAGCTCACCAAAAAGCTCCCAAATTACAAGGGAATCTATCCTAGATAGGTGTTTTTGAACTACAATGGTTTTTGTGCTCTTGTGCTGTCGAAATAAGGTCAAAAACCTGCGTTTTCAGCCCTCACCAGGTTTGGACAGCTTTGTGAGAGTTTGGTCTAAGTGAACGAATCATCATCTGCTTATTGAATAAAGAAATACCAAAAGAGGCACCAACTTTTGGGGGCTACAGGGTGTCAGTCTCATGTGCCTGCAACTATGTTCTCTTTTCTTCATAGTGCTCTGTGTAAAGTTAACAAATAATTGAATTAGTACCGTCCTCTACATTGTACAGGCCGGCTATATGATTCCATTGCCGAGAGAGTCACTTTTTCTTCAAAAAGTGCAGTGTGGATTGTTGGGGGTGAAAGCAACACAGAGCTTTGGACACGTATCCTTGGTTAGTTTAAAGTGACTAGCCAAAGGTGTAGAAACCATTTTTGCATTTTGCATTGCAAACCTTTCTAGTACCTTCTTGATGTAATCCTCTTGAGATAGCTTTATTGTCTTCTTTGTCCTATCCCTTGATATCTTCATACCAAGTATCCTCTTTGCAGCACCTAAATCTTTCATTGAAAAAGATTTAGACAACTCCTCTTTTAGGTCTTTGATGTCCTGTCCTGCATGTTGGCACTTGCAATCAGTATGTCATCAGCATACAACATTAGGATGATGAACTTTCCATCTCCCAAATTCTTTGTGTAGACACAATGATTTGAGTTTCATCTTCTGAATCCATGATCCAGCTTTAGTGTTTCAAGCTATGGCTGGACCTTCCACAGGTTATATGCCAGGGAATGTGTTTAGGACAATGCAAACAGGCATGGGTAACCCTATGTACGCAAACATGGGTGTCCAACCAGGTTTTCAAGGTGCCTATGGTTAATTTAGAGAGCCTAGAACACAATCTGGAATGGCTGGATTTTTGTAGCCATACGCCCAAAATGCAGATACGACAGGTAAAACAGGTGATGCAAGTGCTGGAATGGGCAATCATGAAGCACCACTTTTGTAGGCACCTGTTTATGATAATGTGGCTCCTTTGAGCCAGCCTAAGGATTACAAGGAAGGTGGGCAAGGAGTGAAGTTTGAAACTTTCATTGGAACTAAGAATGGATTTGACCTTCATACAACAGTTTGATGCAGCTTATGCTGGAGGAAACTTCACAAAATATTCAAAGATACGCAAGGCTTCCACTTTCTTGAAAGGGAATGCACTTCAATGGTGGAACGCATTGTTGAACCAGGGTCAAGCCCCAACAACATGGGTCCAATTCAAGTAGCTTTTTGCGCCTGCATGGCTGACAAACACATTTGAAGTGGATGTGATGACAGAATGGCACGAGTTGAATGCTAAACAGTGTGCAAATCTGGAAGAGTACAATAAACAGTTTTGGGCCGCACTGTTGCTAGTCACCTCTTACAGGTTTGTGTCATTGTCAAAACAGATTGAGAAGTATTGTTGCAAATTTCCAAGTAAAACCAAGGACTATTGCACAAATACTAATGTCATGAATATGTTCCAGTTGATTGAGAATGCAAGAGTGGCCAGCAATCTGTCGAAGGGAGATTCCAATGAATTTAATAGCCACAAGAAAGGGCCCCATGGCAAATAATTTTCATCCAAGGGCAATGCTGCAGCAAAGGCTTCTGTGCCTCGCACAAAGAAGCCCTCCACTGAAGAAGCTGATATGTCCAAGAAGCAATCTAAATCTTCTTCAGGGATGAGAGCAAGGACTTTGCAAAACTTTTGAAGAAAGGAAAGCTCTTAGAGAAGAAGCCAAAGCCGAGTGCAGGACTTGTCCCAGATTTGGTTTGAGACCAGCCAAACATAGATGCCACGGAATTGTGTAGAGCTTGGGGCAAAGTAGAGACCAAACATAAGCTGGTTTTCTTTGATCTAGGAGCCCGTGCAAATTTCATATCACCAGAACTGGCATCAAAGTTGGGCATTCGTGCAGAGGAGATGGGTATGACAGGGGAAGCAGGTTTGGCTCACTCAAGTCATTTAGAGCCTATTACTCCCATTTTGGGGAAGCTTCATCTGCACATTTAGAGATATCTAGATGCGGAATAATTTCATATTATGCCACTTGAGGGCTATGATGTGTTACTAGGTATCCCATGGTGTTACACGTTGCATATTATGGTGGATACTTACAACAAAAAGATTACCATGTACATAGAGGAAAGACTCATGTCCTTGATGTAAAGCTGAAAGGCGAGTCTCTTCCAGTTGTTTCTGCTTCTGCTATTTTATCTATAATAAAGAATCATCTTTCTGCGTACTTGATCTTTGCAAAAGAAGTACCTGAAGCTGTGTCTAATTTGTCTACCTTAGATAAAGATAGGTCAAATTTTTTGAGTGGTTTCAGTGATTGTATTTTGGACTCTTTGCTAGGGGAGTTACCTCTTGAGAGACCTGAGGATCATCCCATAGATCTTGTGCCAGGTTCTAGTCCACCGAATAGACCACCATACAGGGTTAGTGCAGCCCAACAGAAAGAGATTATGAGTCAGGTCAACGAGCTTTTAGAGAAGGGGTTGATTCAGCCCAGTTCATCCCCTTTTTGTTTGCCTGTACTCCTAGTGTAGAAGGAGGATGCTTCATGGTGCATGTGAATTGACTATCATGCCTTGAATAAGAATACCATCAAGAACAGGTTTCCCATACCAAGGATAGATGACATTTTTTATCGTCTTGAGGGAGCATCATTGTTTACAAGGATAGGACCTAAAGAGTGGGTACCATCAGATACGCATTAGGCCAAAAGAGGTCCATAAGACTGCGTTCAAGACAAAATTTGGTTTCTATGAGTTTCTTGTCGTGCCATTTGGTCTCACAAATGCTCCTGCCACGTTTAATAGAATGATGGACATAATTTCTAGACCACATAGAAACTTCGTGGGTACCTTCTTTGATGACATGATTGTCTATTCAAAGTCTAAAGAGAAGCATAGGGATCACTTGACCGTAGTTTTCAATGAGTTACGTAAGAACAAGCTACTCATTAATGTGAAGAAGAGTGAATCCTTTTTGGAAGGGATTTACTTCTTTGGGCATATTGTTTCAAAGGATATGGTATGCATGGATCCCACCAAAGTGGAAACAATTAGATCATGGCCACACTTGAAGTCAGTACATGACATTTGAAGTTTTCTAGGCTTATGTTCCTACTACGGGAGGTTTATCCAAAAATTTTCTCAGATTGCTTCTCCACTCCATGCACTGCAAGGAAAAGGAGTTACTTTCAAGTGGACAGCTAAGAAAATTTTAGCCTTCAAACACTTGAAAAGAAGCTGACTTCAATCCGATTATCATTTTGCCAGATCTTTCAAAACCTTTTTGTGGTTCAGTGTGGTGCATGTGGCTACAGTCATGGTGCAGTTCTAATGCAAATTGGCCGAGTAGTCACATATGAGAGCAGCATACTTTTGAAGACCAAAAGAAACTTGCAAGTTTATGAGAAATAATTGCTAGCCGTAATTCACACTTCCACTAGTTGGAAACACTATCTGCAAGGGGCTGATTTTGTTGTCCAAACAGATCATCAAACCTTGCGATATTTTCTCACACAAACGCAGTTGTCTAAGAAACACATGCGATGGGCAAACATCTTGTCAATGTTCCATTTTCATATTGTGCAAGTGCAAGGGAAAAAGAACATGGTAGCTAACGCATTGTCACGAAAGCTCCAAATTTTCAGCAGTGTCAATTCAGTACCATTGTGAACGAGACAAAATGAAGACACAATATGCTGAAGATTTAGATTTTGCAAGAATCTATGATCAGCTTGTTGATGGGAAACATCATGAGCACCATATGCTTAAGAATGATTTTCTCATGATGCATGGAAAATTATGCGTTACTAAACAGTTACGGCCAAAGATTTTGATGGAAAGTCATGCTCCACCTTATGCTGGGCATCGTGGAATTGATGCGACAATGAAAGGGGTTGAGGCATTCTTCTATTGGCCAACTTTGCATCAAGATGTTGACACATTTGTAAGATCATGCTTAGTTTGCCAAAAAATCAAATTTGACAGGCAAAAGCAACTGGGATTGTTGCAACCATTGTCGATCCCTGATAGGCCATGGGAAAGCATAGCAATGGACTTTATCTTTGATCTTCCAAGAATGCAAACAGGCAATGATGGAATTTGGACTACCATCTATAGGTTCAATAAGCAGGCCCATTTCATTTCTGTTAGGAAGAAGATAAAGACAAAACACATGGTCAAGATATTCATGAGCAATATCTTTAAATATCACGATATGCCTTAGTCAATTTTCAGTGACAGGGATCCACGTATGACGAGTATTTTCTAGAAGGCATTGTTTGAGAACATGGGCACTACGCTAAAGTTCTCTTCTTCATTTCATCCACAAACTGATGGACAGTCAGAAGAGGCAAATTCTATCGTCCTCGATCTGCTCAAATGTTATGTGTCAGAGCACAAGGCAACTTGGGAATGCATGACTAAGGCTTTACCCCTTTTCGGCAGGTTAAAAAAAAGAATCCTACTGACATCCAAACCAGCTTGTGACAGCTAGTAGGGAAAGGTCTACTGTGATCCCATCCCCAACCAGCTTACGACTTGTGGCCAAGAGGTGGGAGTCAACCTAGAGACACAAATTGTGGGGAAAGGTCAGTGGAAGACCTTTTAGTACTATTAATAATGAATCGAGCAAATTGAGCAATGCAAGATAGTTGTCACCAAATTAGGAAGTATCGGTTGCCTCGCATAAATAGAATAAGAGATTCATAATTTCATGTGGTTACACCATCATTAAATCAAGACACAAAGACAATTGCATGAGCATAAACAAATTTGTGTGTGTGTGTGTGTGTGTGTGTGTGTGTGTGTGTGTGAGAGAGAGAGAGAGAGAGAGAGAGAGAGAGAGAGAGAGAGAGAGAGAGATGATATCCTATCTAGGGTCAAAATGAATAAACCCTCCACATGGGATTAATGTTAAGTGTAGCTTTTACATGTAGGCTAAATATTATCATCATATACAAAATCCTCACCAAGAGGGGGATTTTGCATCATACCAACGTATTGGCCTTTTCTTATCAATCAGAATGTTTGAGTTTTACTTAATAAAAAATATACTCAAGAAGAGTTCTTCATAGAATAAGAGTTGTCTTTCCCTTATTATCCTATAGAAGCATACATTATCACAAAAAACTCTTAGAAACATGTATGTCCTCTGGAGCTTTTTGGCCTCTTATAATAACCTCTTGACATTTTCCCTTCTTATCCTATAGAAGCATACATTATCACAGAAAACTCTTAAAAACATGTATGTCCTCTCGAGCTTTTTTGCCTCTTATAATAACCTTCTGACATTTTCTTTACCAAAATTAGCTTGCATGGTATATTTAGCTCAAAATCATGCAACCTAGTCCTCCTTTAAAGCGAACACTTCTAAAGATAGATTCCTAATTTTGAAAACATCTTTGAAAAAAATCCAAAATTCACATTTGATTTAAGAAATCACGAAATTGATTTTATGAAAAAGTGACTTTTTAAATATATTATAATCATGATACCCATAAACTTCATTCAAGGCATATCATAAAGAGCATAATTGGTGAAATTGCCTCTCCCTTGAGATCATAGTGGTCCTTGACTATGTTTCACTTACCTATTGAAAGTATTTGAATCTCTGTAAAAGTCTCATGGCATCTCCAAGCTTTGGCATTACCACTCTTGTTAATTATGTTCTTGCACGGGGATTTAATATATTACGTAATTACCAAAACTTTTGTGTGATCACAAGGTCTTGTTGACCTATTTACATAATCATAGTTAACATGATCACAAACAAGTTGGTTTAGAGCGACTTGGAAATCCACAAAAATCTTGTCGGGCTTTTGCGTTTTCCCTGCGGGCCCACCGATAAAACCCTAGAGCCCGACGGGCCTGCAACTTAATATATAGAGGGCCTTGATCGGGCCCCTTGGATGTTTTTTGTTGAGCCACACACACACACACACACACACACACACATTCCAGATAGCAGATAGTAGCCATATTAATATACAATTTAGTAACCCTCTAAATATAGGGTACCTTTGCCTCCACCTTAAAGTCTGCTAGTAGACACTTATATAGACAAGAGACCAATGGTTCCTGTGCACACACACACACACACACATATATATGTTTATGGACTTAGTATACCCTTCGTATACATGTGATCCCAGGGTTATCCTGACAATACATCATAATGAAACCATTGGATCTACATATCCACTAATACATTGTTCATCTTTTGGCTAAGGTTTTGAATCCACATAATCAATAATATTGCGGGAAGGCATCCCTGGTTGATCTTTGTATGAAGGCATCCTTGGTTGACCTCCATCACCTTGGTACGGTTAATCTATCTTCACCTACCTAGCTTTCTGGTGGATGGATAAGAGTAAGTAGATATAATTTGCTCACTCCTTGCCATGGTTGGCATACATGCTTTAAATGAATTTTCAGTGGCCCTCGTCACACCTAATCTCGTGTGGGTAGTGTAGGAGCTTTTAAAGCCGGTGGAACACGTGCATGAACACTCCATCCCCTTGTCTATTGTCGTTTTCATTTGACGAGTACTTCTCCCTTTCTTTGGTGCTTGCTCTCAAAAGCCTCCCCTCTACTTACATGCATTAGTAGATCGCTACCTCACACACGTTCTCTTGCTTAGATAAATATCAAGCCATCACTAGGCAATCCGCAAGTGTTTTCAAGCATATGTTTTTCCCACATCACTTTGCTTCTACTGCGCAAGGATAACCGTGTGTTGCCCTGTCTTTGTATACAACCATGCCAAGCTTTTAGAGTGGTACTCAGCTTTTGTAGTACACACACACACACTTGATTGGAGTTCAGCAACCTTGAAGTAGATTGGAATACAAATGTGCTTCGTGGGATACAATGGATCGTAACCCTGGGCAGTCATATTGACTCCATAGACATGCAAAAAACCCACCAAAAGCATGCAGAAGGAACGAAGGAAACACTGGGATATACATGAGACTAGCATCACCTATGCATTCACAAACATGGTCGACGGAAGGGATCCATGAACAAACTACAGGTAGGTGCATTTGCACCTACTCAGTAATCTTGGGATTTTTTATCTGACATATGTAATGTGGTCTTTTTCTTGAAAATTCATATACTTGACAAAGTAGCATAGTCATAGAGAATCTAATAAAACATAATAACCATAAGCATGCAGTCCTTGTTTAGATTAATTTGATTGTACATAATGATACACGAGAATGTATCGGATTTTAGAAATGGAAGTTTGCAAGATAGATGGCCATGATCAACTGTTTAACAAATTTGACTCAATTAATGTATACACATATGCCTTACGCCTCTATGGATAAAGAGATAGTGAAAACCAGAATCGCATGCATAGCCATAAAATAGAGTTAAAAAATGTTGTAACATACTAACCGTGCGATATATACCTAGTGTATATCTCATACTTTTGAGATGATTATTCATGGTTCTAACTTTATACGATACACTTTGGCTGGATGTAGTTTCGAATTGAGAATCGCTGGTATCGCATAGATAAAACTTCAATATTCTGGGACTTCAATAGTGATATATATACGGCTCATGTTGGATAGATTTGAGTTAATGTTAATTGCTACCCTACCGCTGACTGAAATTCCAGCAACAATAATTTTACATAAACTTGTCCTGGACATAAAGCTCGTTTACTTCCATCTTTTTATGCAGGAACACACTCTTGATGAAGGTAAGTATATAGTGGTAAATTCACAATTGAAAAGTTCTTTTTTGATGCTATAATTTACTTTGAAATTTGTCCAAATACTGTTAAAAGAGCCTTAATCCTCAAGTGGGGGTCTCATATGAGATGGCAGTAGACTGGACTTTTGAGAATTGATCCAATTTACAAAGAAGATGCTGCCCGATTTTTTCAGAAAATAAATGATAAAAACATTATCGTACATAAATACTCACTTGATCTATGTTATGTTTTGTAGTAATTTTTGACACCAATAACAAGGGGAGGTAGTCATTGACACCTGTCTTCCCAAATAATGCGAGTTCTGATGGGCTTGTGTTTCTTGGATGGTCACACGTAAGAGTTTCCTCCTTGGGATTACGGCGACAACTGCAACAATGACAGATGATCACCCTGTGTCGAGTTATTCATATATTTGATTTATAGCCCTTGTATATGCCTCTTTGATAATTTCATATAGTGACAAAAAACACTGTATATGTCAAATGTCTAGTCTATATGTCAATTGTAGTCCTATCTCTGTCAATTGTAAAGACTAGTTCTTATCTAATGTAGACATAGTTCTTGGCTATTATATACACTTTGTCTGGTTTCTAGTCCCATTGTATGGTTCAATAGTTTGTGAAATCAAACTATTGTTAGATAATCATTCTTAAACACACACACACACACACACACACACACACACACACACACACACACGGATCAACGACCATCTTCGTAGGGGGGGGAGAGAGAGAGAGAGAGAGAGAGAGAGAGAGAGAGAGAGAGAGAGAGAGAGAGAGAGAGAGAGAGAGAGACTAACCACTACCTTTGTTGGGGGAGCTTCCTAGTGTCACCATGATTATAATGACTACTTGCAAGTTGAAAACATACATCATTTGATACACTTACGACCACAAATAGCTCGTAGATGCATTAGCACATGTGCTTTACTTTTTGCGAGGAATGCTTAGCATTGTTGTGTAGCTCTCTCTGATCCAATCGCGATGGTGCAGTTAAATCTCCAATGAGAAAAGCGAGCAGGAAGTAGCACCAAGATGATGCTCACACTCTCTCTCTTTCTCTTTCACAGACGGTCAACGACAACTTAAAATTTTGATTATGATTAAGTTTCCTTTACAAAATGACATAGGTACCTTATATACTAAGGCTACCATAGGTTAAACCAGAATAGAGTTCAAGGGGTCAAAGGTCTTTGTATTTACAATCTGGAAGTGCCATTGCACCTCGAATTTTACAACTAGAATAACTACTCATTATAAATATGTTTTTAACCATAATCTACATCATTTCATAACCTTTTAAAAAATAAGACTTTGGTACAAAAATTGAGTTATGTCGTGTTGTTGACCCATGGGTCAACACTCCCCCGCTTCGAATTCATTTTTTCCCTGGCATGACCTGATTGTCAATGTCGGTGCCGTCTTTGTTGTCGTTTTTCTTTCTTGTGCTTTATGTCCTTCACATCCAAACCTCGAGCTACAACATCTACTGCTGTCATTATAGGGCTATTGCCAGATCTAAATTCAGAAAGAATCCAATCTTGTTCAGCTTGACTCTTATCATCATGGATAGATAAAGCTGAAAATTCATCCATTCCAAGCTGTCTAGTAACTTGATCACAGCCTCTTTTTGTTTCCATAAATAAGATCACATTACTTCCATCCGTCATTCGCTCCAATAGATCTGTCATTCTCAAAAACAACTTCTACAATCCATAGAATTGAATGATTGGCTTTCAGATCTTATGAACCAATGACAACTTTGGAAGGATACTGTAGAAATTGTCTGACTAAACCTTCAACTTGTATAGGCCAAGCTATACTCCAATACTAAGTCTGTCTGTCAGGCCGAATCTAGGAGATTTTTTTAAAAAAAATTGATATTCATACTCCATGTTTTCTAGGGGCTTTTTTATTATTTTCCTTCTTCATATCACTTGTGCCGACATTTTGCTCCATTGCTTTCAATTTGATACTGAAGACATTAGAACTAGATGTTCAGTTTTAAAGATATTTTTCTTCTTTTCAATATATATTAGAAAAACAATCACTAAGAAAGCAATCAAATCTAAACAGTATGAGATGTGCAATGCACTCTAGTCAATTCCACATATCGACCACAGATGTTGTGAGAAAACATACACATTGCAATGCACTCTCTACATGGCATTATGCATACAACAATGATATGAAATTGTCAATGCATTTATAAATATAATGACTAGTTATACATCCTTTGCAGTTTGAAAACAATAAGACAACTATTTTCACATGCTACAAATAATAACCAAATTTTACATTGGAACGATGATAATTATTTGCAAACCACAAACGAAAGCAATAATGTCAATGATTGGCCATCTCATGCACTAGCAATCTTTTATAATACATAATGCACTCCCTATATAAACCAATGCATAAAACAAGGCAATGAAATCTTCAATATAATTACACAATTGAGGACTACTTGTACCCGATCAAGGATTGTAGCCCCCTTATGCATCCAATTCAATATATAAAAGCTATAGTAGCAATGTGTATCAATTCAAATCTATGATGGTGAAAAATGCAAGACTTCAAGGATCTTTATATACTTAGTACACTAGTACAGGGCATCCGACCCTTGACTATCAACTCGTTATTTTAATATGCTCATCTTCTAAAACCAACTTCCGTCCTTTTATGGACCAATGGTTTTGTCATAATGAGCACGACTTTCCAAAGTTTCAATTTTTTTGGCTTCATACCTTTGTTTTTTGTGAAGGATTAAAATAATTTTAGAAGTGGTTACCGCATTAAGAATCATGCACGGCCCAAAAAAGGACTTGTGACTCTTTAACTTTAGGTCAATTCTTCACAAAGAGATAATTGTATTCGACACTCGGATACACTCTCCAGCGATTTGCCTAGTTAAAATGCCAAAGAAAGAAGAGGTTTACTATATACAGTTAGGCCCACCGGGCTTTTCATTTTCTCGACGGGTCCGCCAAGAAAACCCAAAAGCCTAGCAGGCCCGTCAGGAAAATAAAAAAGCCCAGCAGGCCTACCGGCTCTATTGGTTTTTCATGCCACCATCAAGATCACATTAACAATTAACGTGATAATGTTCTTTTTATATGTAATTACTTGCGTTATTAACATGATCATATGATTGTGATCACGTCAGTGAAATCCCTGGGTGCAAATCATTTCCTTTTGTTCAATGATTGGGTAAAACTTCTTATTGTTCTAGATAAGAGTCGTGCAAATGGAGAAAAAAGTGTTATCAAATGACACCATTTAACCCCATGTTCTTGTTGTTACCATATACATGTGGTAGTGATGTGTGTGAACACACTAGGACCGCCGGGGCATTTTTTCCCTCTTTAGGAGGTTTTTTCCCCCATGCATTGTATATACGCCCATCACTCTAGGGCTATCTATCTTTACATTGCACACTAAGTAACACACTCTCTATTGTGTGTCTTAAGCTTACTTCATCTTCTCCAAGATGTGTGTGTTTCTCTGCAACCCTAATTCCAATAGCTGGTATCAGAGCAGGTTGCGTCCTCCTGAGCTTAGTCGCCAATAGCTCCAGCACACGCCTGCTCATTTTCTCCAATTTCAGTGAGTTTTGGTGAGCGTTCGTAGGTCAACAAAAAATTTGGGTAAGCCCGTAGAGATCAGTCTGCTCAGGTTTCTGATTCGGCCTCCGTTTCCACTACAAGCAGTATTGCACAAGCTATTTCTTCATTTTGTGCAGAATTTCTTTCAATGTTGTTTTTTGCATAACAGGTGCCTTAAAATCCACTATGGATTGTGCTATATAGCACGTGTTGTTCCCGCTTCATTTCTCCTCTTTTCGGACAGTTTTCACATCAGGTGCAACATTCAGCATGGCTGACAACAACACAGATGTGTTCAAGATGTTTGTTGTTGAGGACAGATTGGATGGGGACAATTAACCTATGTGGGCTTACATGATGCAACATGTTCTTGTGTCAAAGGGCGTCTGGAATATTGTGCAAGGCATTGATGTACGTCCTGGTTCTTAGGATGCAGGCGATGTTGAGGATGTTGCAGGTCTTGCTGCAAGAATTGCTGCTATTAGAGTTGTTTTGCCTACGGTAGAACAATCTTGTTGGGATGTAAAGGATGTGCAGGCTCATGCATTGATTGGCCTTATCTATGAAGCGCACCATTGTTCCTCACATTCATTCAACAAAATTTGCAAAACAGGCTTGGGATATTTTGGCTGGTCTTTACGCAAGTCGCAATGAGGCTAAAATTGCTTTGGTGCATAAGAGTTGGAGTCGAAGATTATGCATGAGGAAGATGATATGGACACTTTCCTTGCTGATGTCAAGGATATCAATGAGCAGCTTATTTCTGCAGGTGAAGTCATTTTTTACAATTCCCTTGTGCAGACTGTTCTTGATGCCTTACCAGATTCTTACCAGACTTTTGTTAGTACTTGGAGACTTATGAGCCAAGGAAATCCTGAAGTTGTCAAATTTGATGCATTATGCACATTGTTGTTGCAAGAGTCACTTTCCAAAAAAAACAAGACTAGACATTGTGCAGTTGAATAGGCTTTTATTGCTTCTCAAAGAATGGGTGGTAATTGCAATGCACCCACTTCTTATGGTTCTGCTGCGAGTGGAAAAACTTTTGTTCCCAATGCTTCTGTTGGCAGCACTTCGTCTGAAAATTCTGGTGATAAGGGCAAAAAGAAGATGCATTGCCATTATTGTAAAGCTAGTGATCACTTGATCAAGAAGTGTCCTAAGTTGAAGGCCAAAGAGGCTAAGAAGAAAGAGGGTGGCTCCAATGCAAATGCGGGTTCCACTATAAATGCAGCCATTGTTGAGTCTTCTGTGAAAGGAGACTGTGTTGCTGATGTTGATGTAGAATGGGCTTTTAGTACAGAGTGCACTTACAATCCTATTGTCCATGATGCATGCATGTCAGTTGCTGCATATTCACTATGTGGTATTTTGACAGTGGTGCTACAAAGCACATTACCTCACGAGAGGTGAATTGTTCACCTCTCTTGAGTCTGCCCCTCATGGGAATTAAGTCACTTGTGCCAACAATGCCTCTTATCCGGTTCAGGGAGTTGGAAAGATTGTGCTTACTGCTGCAAAGGGCAGTTCCTTCACACTTGTTGATGCACTTTATGTACCTGGGATCAAGAAGAATCTCTTGTATGTATCCACACTTGCTAGACTCGGCCTTGTAGTCAAATTTGTGGATGACAGATGTAAAGTTCATGATCTCAGTTTTGGTGATGAAATTGTTGCATCTGGCCTTTTGTGTCATGGGTTGTATAAGCTCACTTTGTATGACAAGTGTGGACAAAATTTTGCAAATGTAGTTGCAGATTCAAGGGCTATTTCAGATGCAAAATTTTGGCATGCATGTTTTGGCCATCTGAATTTTGCTAGTTTGCTGCGTTTGTAGAAATTTGATATAGTTGCTTCTTTGCCGCCTCTTGCAAAATGGTGTTGCTGAGAGAAAAACAAGTCACTTACAAAAATGGCATGATGTATGGTCAAAAGTCAAGCTTTGCCGCAATCTTTTTGGCTTGAGGCCATCATATGTGCCACTTATGTACTAAACAAGTGTCCTGCAAAAGCTTTGCAATCTACTACTCCATATGAAGCATGGCATGATAGAAAGCCTTCTATTGAGCACATGCGTGTTTTTGGTTGTTTGGCATATGCTTTGCTGCCACAAACACAACGCAAAAAATTGGATGATAATGCTGTCAAATGTATTTTTGTTAGTTATAGTGCTGAAAGAAAAGGTTACAGGTTGTATCATCTGTGAACAAAGCGTATTCTGGTTTCACGGGATGCAGTGTTTGTGGAAGATTCCGTTCATCCCTTGCTGTCATGTACTAGAGACAGTAATGTAAGCTCACATGTGATTAATGACACTTTGTTGCCTCTTTTCAGTGGTGGAAATACGAATGTAAATTCCAATGAGGCAAATATACAGCCTATGGGGGTTTCTGAAAATGTTATAGATCAGCCTATTACTGATCCATATGTACATGATGTACTTGATGAGGAAAGGGTTGAAAATGAGCAGGCTAGAGGTATGCCAAAATGGCTGGTGCATACATTGCATGACAGTAAATTGGATGCACCTTTGTCTAGTCGTACTCGTTCAGGCTCTTTCCATGCATCTTATGCATCAGATTGTTATGCTTTGGCTGTGTCAAGCTTACATGATATTGAGGAACCTCTATCTTTTGATGAAGCACAGAATTCAGAAAATTGGATGGCTGCCATGCAATCAGAATATGATGCACTTATAGAAAATGACACATGGACTTTATTTGATTTGCCTCCTGGAAAAAAGGCCATTGGTACAAAGTGGGTTTACAAGTTGCAACGCAAGCCGAATGGTAAGATCGATCACCATAAGGCTCGAATTGTTGCAAAGGGTTATGCAAAGGGCATAGATTATGAAGAGACTTTTGCTCCCACTTGTCGTATGACTATTGTGCGTTTTCTATGTGCATTGGCATCTCATTTTGGTTGGGATGTACATTAATCAGACGTTGTTACTGCTTTCTTGAATGGTGACATATTTGAGGAAGTTTATGTAATGCAGCCTCGCGGTTTTGTCAAGAAAAGACAAGAGGACAAAGTGTGCAAATTTAAGAAGGCTTTGTATGGGTTGAAGCAATCTCCTCGTGCTTGGTTTGAGAAAGCTGACACTCATTTGGTCAAACAAGGCTTTTATAACAGTCCAACAAAAAGCACGTTGTATGTAAAGCGTGAGGGTGATATACTTCTCATTGTGGTTCTTTATGTTGAGGATTTGCTGGTCATTGGACCAAATGAGAGACATATTGCTGAATTTAAGGCTGATTTGAATGCTACTTTCAAGATGAAAGATTTGGGGTTGTTGCATCATTACTTGGGTATACAGTTTAAGCAGTGTGATGGTGGTATTGCCTTGTGTCAAAAAAGTTACATTGAGACATTGCTATGTAAGTTTGGACTTGAGGATTGCAAACCTATTGCCACTCCCATGGAAACAGGTTTAAAGTTGAGTCTACATGATGCTGGCAATCATGCCGATGTCACTTATTACCAAATTGCTCTTGGCTGCCTCATTTATGTATGCAACATGAGGCCCAATATTCAGCTTGCAGTCTCACAAGTCCTTAGATTTATGCATAGCCAAGGGTGTAAGCATTGGCAGGCTGTCAAGAGGATTTTTCTCTACCTTAGTGGCACTTTACATGTTGGCTTGTTTTATCCCAAGGGGGGATCATTGCAGCCAGACTTACATGCTTTTTTGGACTTAGATTGGGCTGGTTGTTTTGACACAAGAGTGTCCACAAGTGGTTTTTGTTTCATGCTTGGCAGTTCATGTATATCGTGGTTGAGCAAGAAGCAACCTATTGTGGCCACTTCTAGTTGTGAGGCTACGGTTGAGTGTCTTCACAGCTACGATTGAGTGTGTATGGCTCAGATTCCTTACGGCTGATTTGGGTGTTGGGCAGGACATTGCCAACACTATCTACAGTGCTAGTCAGAGTGCATTGGCAGTTGCGAGGAACCCAGTTTTTCATGCTCGCACAAAGCACATTGAGGTGCATTACCACTATGTCAGGAGAGGCTCTCAACAGGAGAGATCATCTTGGCTTATGTGCCAACACAGGACAACCTTGCACAACTTTTCACAAAGGCATTGTCTCGTGAGAAGCTTGAAGCTTTCTGCAAAGCTTTGGGCTTACTCCCCTTTGTGGATTGATCATGTCCTCAGGGTATGGCACTTCCCTTTACTCATGTGCCAGCTCTTGTTCACCGCATCACTCAAGGGGGGATTTGCTACCATATGCATTTGGTAGTGATGTGTGTGAACACACTAGGACCGCCGGGGCACTTTTTCCCTCTTTAGGAGGTTTTTCCCCCGTGCATTGTATATACGCCCATCACTCTAGGGCTATCTATCTTTCCATTGCACACTAAGTAACACACTCTCTATTGCGTGACTTGAGCTTCCTTCGTCTTCTCCAAGCTGTGTGCATTTCTCTGCAACCTTAATTCCAACACTTGCTAGCTCATTTTGAGCTCGTGCCGAGAGAGAGAGAGAGAGAGAGAGAGAGAGAGAGAGAGAGAGAGAGAGAGAGAGAGAGAGAGAGAGAGAGAGAGAGAGAGAGCATATGTATAGACCTCACATAACCCAAGCTCCCCCCCCCCCGCCCCCCTTTAAACTCTCTTGTTGTTTCTCTTTTCTTCCCAAGCACGCACACACACATGCACATGCATACACAAAAATAAGTAGTAGTAGATTTACACACACACACACACACACACACACACAAACACCAAAGAAACATGCATAGAGGCAAAAAATAGATTTTTTCTATTAAGAATTTTAGAAAAAAAATAGATTTTTTCCTGATTAGGGATTTTTTTCATTTCCCCTTTTCTATTTGAGTACTTGTTGTTTAAGTAGTTTTGATTTAGTACGCACACACATGTACATACACAAAGAAAGAAACATGCATAAAGGAAAAAAATATGATTTTTATATCTTTTTTGATGGATTTGAGCTATTATTTGTAGAAATGTGCAATAATTATGATTTCTTATATTCAATATGATATTTGATTACTAGTTACTATTTAATTAGTTTGGTTTAGTATAATTAACTTGTAACTAAGTTTGTGTTAATTATGTTTTGTTAAGTTCAAATTTCTTATTTAGTTTTTGATTAGTTCAAAATTTAAGACTTGTTTAGATTTTGGCATTTAATGCTTTAAAGTTTCCATTTAGATTACAGTTTAAGGAGTTAGGATTTAGTGTAATATAGTTTAGAGTTAGTTTTAATATTTTTAGATATTAGGAGATATATTAAGGTTAAAATTAGTTTAGGATTTAGAATTAGATTTGGCTTTAGGGTTTAGTGTTAGGTTATTGTTAAGAATTTATTATTTAATGTATTTTAATTTAGAGTTCTTTTGAGGTTTTAAAAAATTAATCGCTAAATTAAGGTTTAAAGTTAGTTTAGGATTTATGATTGGTTTTGAGATTAAGGTTAGTTTAAATTTGTGGCTTAGTGTTTTAAAGCTTAGGGATGACTTACATTATAGAGTTAGTTTATGGTTTAGGATCTATATTAGTCTATTTTGGAGTTAGTTTAGGGGTTTAGGCGCTAGTTTAAGGTTCAAAAATAATTTTGGAGTCAACCCTAGTTTTGTGCTATTTTCACCAATGATAATGTCTCAAATCATCATGGTAGCAAGTCAAAGTATGTATCCAAGAGAACCAATCAATTGGCAAACTCCCTCAAGAATTCATCCAATTCAAATTGCTTCAATCCCCACTATTCCCATTGCACATACTAAATTATTCAAAACCACAATTCATCCAATTCAAATTGCTTCAATCCCCACTATTCCCATTGCACATACTAAATTATTCAAAACCACAATTCATCCAATTCAAATTGCTTCAATCCCCACTATTCCCATTTTATGCATGTATTGTCCTCCACGTGTTTGGGCCAAAGAACTATAATGCATTTTATGCATGTATTGTCCATTTTATGTGTTGAATAATGCCGATGATGGACATCGGGCAACAATTTTGCAACCTAAAAAGTGTGTCTACACGAAATCCACTTAAACACAGAACATGGCACATGTGTCTTAATTACCTTTGGTTTGGATATTGCAAGAGGCGATCAATGCCTCTTGGATGAGGAAATGTTTGAGTGAGAGTTTCATGAGATAATTGCCACAATCATGGGGACAAACAGGCTTGCATACAATGACATGTAGCATGAGGCCAACACTTCACTCTATGAGGGAGTAAGGGTGTCTAGATTAAAGATTCTCTTGAGCAAGCAAAAATTGAGTGGAGAAACACTAGCATCTCAAACCTATTTAGGTGAGTTTTTAAGTTTGTTCAACTCATTACACAATGACTATTCTTGGATGTTATGCTATTTCTTTTCATTAAGAAAATTTCTTAAGGATAAAAATCAAGCATTGCAAGGCTAGACTCAAGGGATGATACAAGAAAGGTTCTATTATTGTTAGAGATGGATTATAAGTCCATTCATACTTGCCCTAGTGATTTTGTTTAGAGGGGAGAATGCAGACATGGAGATATGTCCATAGTGTGGAGCACATGGACCTCTAGGTATTGTGTTAAATGATCTTGGGCATATTGAGTTGTTCACGCCTGTTGCTTACAGTATATACCTCACATAGGAGCTTTCTGCACCCGCATGATGCATGATGATGTTCTTCATCTCCTCTCTCCCACTCAGTCCCCCTATGGGGCCAAGCCGGCTACTGCTTCAAGCCATACACTTTGGGAACTGGGCCGGTTTCAATATTGCTGGTCTGCATCACCATCAAAGCACTATATAAAGGGAAGGATGGACCTAAGCCCCTCACTTAGTCTCTTTGCATGGTGTTTTGTCTTGGTAAAGAGAGATTGAGGGTTTGTATTGGAAGCTTGCCTACTCGTTAACCATGGAGCTAGTGGCAAAAGAGGGTACTTCTCAAGTCCGCATTCTGTACAAAAACATGTAAAAATTACTGGTTTTCTTGCACCAGGCGTTCTTGTTTTCATATGATGTCCAGGAAAATGGTTTGGCTTGATATTTAACAACCATGTGTATTAGAAACCACTCCGTACTTTCTCTCGGTTTTTTTACGCAGGTGGTTTTTATACAGTAGTCGACAAAATTTCTTTAGATTTGGTTTGACTTCAGGCATAAATGGCACTTGGTTTAGGCAGATAAATGAGTATTTCAAGGATCCATGAATGCCTTTCTTCACATGCCTTGAGCTTTATTATTACACAAGTGTAGATAGCTTCACACCAATGTGTTGGCTGGCGTTTTAAGAAAAAAAACTGGGGTTTTTATTAAACCATCTTTTTGTTGTTTTGAGATAATTGGCATTAAGTCGTACCCATGCACTTCACGGGTAAGCATGATTAAGCCTGATGCCTTGGTTTTTGGCTCAAAGATCTACGTACTAACTCAACAAAATTTGGCAATTAGCTACAAGAAGTAGCCGCTGATGCCGTTTTTAAAAATCCAAATACACCAGTGGTATATTTTGGCTGATAATTTTAGGATAAACTGTTCAAAAAAATGGGGGGTCGGGTTTGATGAGCCCTTGTTGCATTTGATGCATGGTTTTTTGTTGGGCTGCTAGCACAATTTTGGTGTCACATTGATAATATAAACTGCACACTGAGATCTAGGTCACATTGCATACCATGATGGTGGTTTTTTAACCATGTAGTAATTGATCAGTATGAATTTAATGAATTTCTTTTTTACTTAAGGAATGGTGTATGAATACTCAAGTATATAGTTTTGGTATATAATTTTGGTTCCTCTCACTCAAACTAAAGGTAGAGGATGTGGGGTATGCTTAGCTGAGTTCTGTTTTGCCTAAAGCCAAGCAACAGACAAATTATTTGAAGTATAACAACATGTATTTTAAAGTTGTATATAATGCTAAGGACAAAGTTACTATTTTGACTAAATAATTTCAAAGATGTAAGTGTTAAGAAGTATAGCACATTTTACTGATTAGTCTAGAAGAGTTGTCTGACCAATTTCTCCACTGTTAGTAAAAGAATGACAAACTTTCTATAGAAAATCTTGATGGTGTATGATTGGGAAGTAGGCACAAAATAACTTTGAAACTAATGGTGATATTGAGTCACTTGGATCAACAGGGGTGGTGGACTTCTGATCAAAATGATACATATGTAAATATCTATTTAAGAACTATTAAAAATTGGGCTATATTGAAACCATACATATAAAAAATACCATAAAAAGAAGAGGTAATGGCCTTTCTTACAAGGTAAAAAAAGATATATTTTTATAAAAAAAAACGTGTACAGTTTGGACTTTTTTTTAAAGTAAAAAAAGTTGTAAAATTGGACATGGATAACAACAGCTGATATAGTCCATTGACACACCTGTAAAACGCATTCAAGACTAATGTAATTGTTGTCTTGTTTGAATGGATGCACGTGAGGACTCTATCCTTTCTTGAATATTTTTAGCTTGAAGCAAATGTCTGTCCATGATTACACTGGCTCATACTACTTGGGAAGTACTTCTTTAATGGGTTACTATCATTGTATACTAGAATGAGGCCTCATTCTTATATGCCATGTACAAAGATAATTCTAAGATTGAGTTTTTTTTGTACTAATCATTTCCTTTTCTCTAAAGCAAGCCGTCTTTTGAATGGTAAAGTTCATTTATGTCTTATTATGTAAGTAAAAACAGCTACACACACGTCCTATACATAAGGTTCTTCCATTATTTTTGGAAAAACGAGGACGCTAGCTTTGGAAACTAGTTTGAATTTTAGTTCTAGGTTGGACCCACTGCCTATAAATCCTTTTTTGGTTGGCAGGTGTTAGGTGGTCCTGCATAGGCTAATGTTTTGGATACCTACTCACGGCTATTATAGTCTCTGACTTTGCCGGTTTAAGAATTGCAAGCCCAATCTACAAGACTAATTGTATATTTTCTTTCAAGATCACAAACATTTCAAACTGACAGCTCGCATGAGAGTAAAGCAAGGCCTGGAGAAGCATACAAGGATTTTAGAACAAATTAGGTTTTACCTAAAGGACAATTCTCCAAAAAAAAAACCTTGGCTATTAGAACTAGACCTTTTTTGGCTTGACGGGCCAAATGTTGTGTTACATATTACTGACTTACTAATAATTTTGTCTAGGCCTGGAACTATCTTATGAGCCCTCTCTGTGGCTACCTCTCTTGTCCTAAGATGTATTGGCAGTCTCGATACTTGTCAATTAATATATGATTTGTCTCTTGCCTCAGATAAAAAGCTATCTCTCTTACACATGCTGTCTTTCAATGATTGGGTCAAGATTCTAGCTACCCTGGACAAGAACTCCATATGGGGTTAATATGATTTCCCACTACATAGCCCAACTACCTGTACTTTTTGTACAGTTTCAGCAAGAGCTGGTCTTATTTTCTTCTTTTGGGGCTGAATTATCTAACTTTCTGAAAAAATTATGTGGCCTCAATCCTTCTTTTATCAGTACCCCTGCTGCTCCAATAGTCCATCAAACCGGTGATATCTTTTGCAGAGATAGTGCAACACTTGAAGCTGTCAAGGAATTTCAAAACAATCTTTGCTCCCTTAGTGGCTCTAGTCTCTTGGAAATGGTACCCAAAGTGTCCAAGGTTTTTCCTTTCCTACAAGTTAGACAAATTGAAATTGAATCTTTTGATGTGGACCATCAGCTCTGGGTTTTACCTAACAAAGCCTTTCTGGCACCAATTCTTAGTGAAACCTGGGTCTATCTGGCTAATCTTCTTGCCTCCACAGTTGAGGATTGTAGACTCAAAATTTTGAAAGAAGGACAGTACTTAGACAAAGGAGAACTCATTAAAGCCCCGTTCAACCTTAAACTTATTGACCATTCCAAATGCTCTTCCAATCTATACATTTGGACAAAAGGGAACATGGAGTTTGCTAAAAGTAATCCTAACTTCTACACGAAATCTAATTGGAATGTTTTTTGACCGTGTGTTAAATGTGCATGTAAATTTCTTGACCCTAAAGCATCTTGCGAATCCATCATTATGTAGTTTGACCATGCTATCTAGTTTATCCTCAACCATATGGACCAACTCTTCCCCAAGAAGACGGTGGACTTTCATCTATTCCTCATCTGTTCTTGGTTAGATGTCCAAGCTAAAAAATTAGTGATTGCTCAAATTGCTTTCAATATTTTATGTTGGATATCCTTAAAGAATTGAAATCTGATGAACATGGGACATATTTGACTATGTATGCAAACTACAAAGGTGTTAAGATTATCACCAATTTACTCAAGCCATGTATTGAGGATGATGATTCCCCCTCACTGAGAAGACCTAACTCTCTAGCCACCCCCAATTCATTCACGTCATTTCTGACACCTAGCTCGTCCTCTAATTTTAGTAAGGAAAATCTCGTAGCTTTACTAGGGGAAGAGGAAGAAACATTCCTATCCGGAACCTTCTTGACTTATGATCACTTATGTTGTGCAGGTTGCTATTGGCCCTTGTGAAAGGATGCATCTTACAAAAAAGACTTCTTGCAAAGAGTATATTTACGAACATTGTCTTTTTCAGAGTGAACTTCTGAGTGGGTACACCCAAAGACAATTTTTTGTAAGTGTTTTGACATACTTTTTGGAAACCATGAAATACTTGATATTGTACTTATTGGTTGGAAGTAGCAACAGACTATTAAGAATTTGGTTTACAGTAATGATTTTTTACGACACAACGCCGATCCTGATTGTGCTTGTGATAAATATATCCCTTTTTGTAAAGATTTTGATACTTATGGCAAGCATGTCTGTACTTGTAGTCTTGATCTAGTTAAGAATACCACAGTCCGAAAAATCCTAGCTAAAGGATTAACCACATACCCATTTTTTCTAAAAACCCATATGTCAATTTATCAGCTTTACTTAGTTGTTTAACTGACCTTGTTAGTACTCTCTGATTGGAGAAGACGGTCCTACTGGACTTAGCGAAATTGATTGAAAAATGCTTTTTTCAAAAAATCTTGCTCTTACCATATAAATGGTTGTCTACTAAAAGCACATGGATCACACCACAAATGGCTATTGAATTTCAAGAGCTTTCACAGGACTGGTTTATAGTAGGACTGGATAAAAGTTCAAATTGTCCCACTCTTTTATGCAAAAAATTGGCTTGGAAAATAGGTCACTCTCGGGTTTCTGGGAAGGAATTCACACCACTTACTAACACCTCTCTGTATGAGGTTATTAATATGATTTCAAAACATATGAATAAATTAGGCTATTTTCTTCAAAATACCAAACTTTCAGTACTTTTTCCCACCTATAAACTACACAAGCATAAATTCAGATGGATATCTAATGCCTTAAATGGTATTTTTACTAACATTACCAAGGATATCACCCTTTGCCTTGACTTAGTACTTTTAGAATTTGAATTTGTATGTACCTCTAAACAAAAAATCTGCTCTTTCTCCAAATACACCATAACACTTTTTGGCTAGTAAAAAACTCCACAGAAGTTACTCTTAACCTCCCTAAACAAATTTTCCATCTCTTCACACTGATATTACTCAATGCTATGAGAACATACCCATGGAATCTGAATTAGGATTGAAGGATGTTCAATTATAGATGATTAAGCTTGCCTTTAAACATGCTAGGAAAAATGGTTTCTTCTACATGTCTCTCTCCAAAAAACCTAGATGGATTTAAGAAAACACAATCTTCTCATCCCTTACACTTCAATGAGGATAAACTATTTAAAAATATATCTTGGGTCCTTGATAACTGCACTATTCTCTTTGGAGGACAGTGCTTTAACCAAAGCCTCGGCATTCCCATGGGTTTTTCTTGCTCACCTGTGTAATTTATACTTGGCCTTCTTTGACAAATGGTTTCTCAAAACCATGAGTGACAAAAGGCAGCTATTATAAACTTTCACTATTCAAACACACTTATAGATATATAGATGTCATATTAAGCCTCAACAATAAAACATTCTCAAAAGAAATTAGTCATATTTACCCTAACTGCCTAAAAATAGAACCAACATATGGACAAGGGTTTAATACATCAACCCATAACCCTTGTGTGGGAGGTTATGACCAACGGTTTACTTGGAAGAGGAACCTATTAGATATCCCACCCATTGAATTCATAAAGAAGAACAATAATTGACCACATATAGATGCTCTTAGTACCTGCATTGTCCTCCTATACTTGATAGTGTACTCCTCTTCTAACTACTTCTTAGCATGGGAAGATATCAAGATACTTATCCACAAATTCTGCCTTAATGGATTCAAGAGGTGACATAATTAACAAAATCATAAAATCTCTTTCTCAAAATGATTGGCCTGGCTTACATTTCAACTATACTAACCTCGTTTCTCCGATTAGGTAGTACGCCCATTCACAATGGGCCTACTATCAACCCATTTTGTATGGTGCTTGGGAGAGGGCGGGTACACACACACACTTAAGTACTTCTACAGCTAATATTGAACCCAATTAAAATAAAACCCTCACTTTTTTGGTTGGGTTTAGGACTTCTTTACCCCCACAACCCCTTAAATATATAATTAAAATCCCCCCCCCCCCCCCCCCTTCTCTTCTTGTATGGGAGTGACCCCTTAAAGCATAACTTTGTTAATGCCTCTCAAAGGCGCATTGAAAATGGAACAGTACCCCATAATAAACTGACGGGCAGCTCTGGGTATTGTGCTAAATGATCTTGGGCATATCGAGTTGTTAATGCATGTCGCTTACATTGTATACGTCACATAGGAGCTATGTGCACCTGCACGATGCATGATGATGTTCTTCATCTCCTCTCTCCCACTCAGTCCCCCTATGGAGCCAAGGAGACTGCCGCTTGAAGCCATACACTTTGGGAACTGAGCCGGTTTCAATACCGCTTAGCTGCATCACCATCAAAGCACTATATAAACCAAAACATGAGTTTTGCCCCTATGCTAAAGGGTGATCTTTTTGTTACAGACATCCAGCACGCCATGTGTTCGGAACATCCACGGACTTCCCAACAGCATATCGCACCCTTCCAATGGCATGATATAGAACTCTTATGTGTCCACATACGATGAATATGCAAACGTAGCTTTCCAATGATGGGAGTAACAGACTCTGAGTGGCCAGCACATGCCAACCCTGCCTCTGCCATGTGCCCCATCTCTTCAGCTCTGATGCCCAGCTTCATAGCTAACTTTGGTGATATAAAGTTCGCTTTGCCAACTAGATCAAAGAAAATAAGTGTCATCTTGTCTCTAAATTTACCCCATGCTCTGCATAACTCGCTGGCATCCGTGCTTGGCCTGTCACCCACCATGTCTGGTATTAAACCTTCCGTGGGTTTGGGCTTCTTTCCTTTCTTGTCCTCTTTATCATCTGAGTCAGCTGGTCTTTTCCTTTGTGGACAATCTGCAGCAAAGTGACCAGGCTGCTCGCATATAAAGCATTTATATTCAACCATCAAGACCTTCTTTTCCTCGAGCGACTTACGCACAAAAGGCTTTCTTTTTTGTTTCTTTGTCTGTGCTCCAGAAGTCTTGTAACAAACTTGGACACCCAAGTCAAGATTCTACTGTGATACAACAAAGATTCACTTCAAAACAATTCACAAAGACGACACAGTCCGGCATAGTTCCGTGCCTAGAGGTATTGGCCCCAAAGACTGGCACCCCTTTCAATATTTCTTTTTGTATTAATCTGTGTTCAAAGTACAAGAGAGTTGGCAGGCGCTCACTCTCAAACTCTGCTTCCAGATGCTCTGAGAAGTGAGGCCTAGCCCACTTAATTATTGGTACAAGGGATGCCTAAAAGCAGAGCCCCAAAAATCTCTATTTTAAAAGCTTCTTACTCAAAAGCATTGAGCCCCAAAAGCTGCTAATAAATTAGCCAACGTAAATTGCACAAACCTGTATGGAATGCCACGTCAACAATGTTAGCACAAAAAGCGGGTCCGTACACTACCGTCCGTACAGCTGCCACTTGTCAACACGAATTCCAGCGCGTTTTTCGAAATTGTCCGTACAATCAGCATGTCGGTGCAATTCTCGAGTCCTGCACAGGCGGCCACGTCATCAGTTTGTGACATACCCCCCTCTTGAAAGACTTGTAATCGTCCTCGATTATGCCTGAAAAAACAAGCAGAGGCCATAAACTATCTTAGTAGACATTGATTGTTAGTACCGACGCACTAGATACGACACATCTAGCACATGTACCAATCGATAGTCACATCACAAGACATCACATGACAAATCATATTCAAATTCATCCCAAATCTCAGACCATGATTAATCGGCAACGTATTTAGTAATCGCATCTAGATCCAGTCAGGACCTCACAGATGCTCGATTAACTAATCCATATTGCAATCATGTCTATAGAGATTTATGGGACCGAAATGCTGCAATCATTTAATCTTTCAGTTCATACACTCAAACAAGTCAAGTACAAATTAATCAGTATCATTTTTGTTTTCGAGAATTCCAGTTCATAAAGTCATACAACAGAATACTGTCAGCCCAGCAGTATCCCTGAAACCCAAAGGGACATTAGTGACTCTATATCAAAAATCGAGGTAATTTGTTGACAAAGGAGTGGAGAAACTCCCCTCTTGTGCAAGCGCGCTGCACTAGATTCGCACATGCTAAAATCGGGGTTCTATTGGAGGAGACTATGCTAAACCGAATGCTTCAAGGTAAAGTTCCAAAATCTAAGGAGTATCTACTAGATCCTCCTTCTCCATCCACTTCTCATCCAATGGAGGATAGTTCTTGAATTTAACCAAGAACTGCCTAATCACTTTACCTTTAATCTTTGTGGTAATATCTGTTCTGGAACAAGTATCTCCTCACTTTCCTCTACTTTGGGTTGCTCATCTGCTCCCCATCATCAGGCACATCGCCTTTAAAAGGCTTCAAGAGACTCACATGAAATGCATTGTGAATTCTCCAAGTATCGGGTAGCTTCAATCTAAAGGAGACATCATTTATATTTTCTTTTATCTGGAAAGGTACATACTATCTCATGCCAAGCCTTAGAAAAATCCGCTCCTTTCCCTTTTTCTTTCTTAGGCATGCCTTCTCAAAATGTAAGAGCACCCAATTATCTTCCTTTAATTTCAAATCGCTACGGTGTCGATCTATTGCCTTTTTGAGATTTCGCTAAAGCCTCTCGAACCTTGGCAAAAGCAGTGTCTAAGTCCCTTGTGTACTGGTCGGCTTCAAAAATCTTATCTTTCGTGCTAAGGAAAGGTGGAACCTTCGTAGCACCTTCAATAATCTCAAATGGCTCCTTCCCCGTCGAAGAGTGGATCGTGTTATTGTAGGCAAATTCCACCAAGGGCGAAATTTTTTCCCATTGAGCCTTTCGATCAGAAATGCAATGACTGAAATCTCAAATTTCCCATCTGTCTGTAGGTGGAAAAATGACAAGAACTGCAATCATGTGCCAATGTTCTCCCAAATAGCCTTCCCAAAAAAACTCGTGAATCGAGGATCTCTGTCCGTACAAAATCGTCCACGTCCTTCTTGAGTCTCGGCCAAAAGAAGTAACGCTCCACACCTTTCAAGGTGGTGTCAATGCCGCGGTGATCCGCAAACGGTGGACAATGGCATTCAGTTAGAACCTTTTCCCTCAACGGCTATGTAATGCACAACATTGTTTTCTTCATCAAGTAGCCATCCCGTATGGAATATCCCGCTACTACCTCCCCATTCTATATTCGTGTGAATACATCCAAAAAATCTGGTTCTTGGCGTACTGATCGACCATGTCCTCGAAGCTTCTATGATGGATCGCGGAAATAGCCAAGACTAACGGCTTTCGAGACAAAGAATCTGCCATAAAGTTCTTCTGTCCTTGAAATGAACAATCTGGAAGTGAAACTGTGACAAGATATTAGCCCACCGCATTTGCTTTTCTGAAAGCTGCTTCTGTGACAAGAAGTAGCGTAAACTCTGATGATCAGTGAAGACCGTAAAATCGGCTCCAAGTAGGTAATGTCGCCACTGAGTAAGAGCATGGATAACCGCCAAAAGCTCTTTCTCATAAATTTGTGCTGTCAATTTTGGCCTTGAAAACAATCGGCTCTCATAGGCAATGGCATGGCCTTCTTGCATTAAGACCACACAAAAAATACGACCACAAGCATCACAATATACTTTGAATGACTTTTGCAAATCCGACAAAGTCAAAACTGGTCCCGTAGCCAATTTCTCTTTTGAAGTCTGAAAGGCAGTCACCTTTGTGGGTCCCCACAAGAAAGGGACTCCTTTCTGTGTCAGAATATGAAAAGGGGAAGCGACCTCTGCAAGCTTTCTAACTGAAGGAGTACGAGCGGAAGTGCGACACGAGAGAGAGTGCGAGAAGAAGAGCACGACGATATGGTGAACTCGCTCTACTGTAATGTGTAGAGCATAGTGAGTTCTTATTAGGTTTTTACAAAAGAATATGTGTACATACCTGGCGGCCCGCCCACTTACCTTGGCGACCACATTGGGCTTTATACCCCAACAACCTCCCACTTAAAGTCCAATGTGGTACTTTAAGTGTGAGAGAAGCTACTATACAAGCTAATATACAAGAGATGTAGAGAAGTGATGTACTACCCTACACCTAACTGCTTGCGAAAATGCGCAAAGCTCTCTGAGGGAAGTCCTTTTGTAAGTAGATCAGCAGGATTTTCTATGGTGTGAACTTTGACAAGCTGAAGTTGCTTATCCTTGAGCATTTCCCTGATGAAATGATACTTCACATCCACATGCTTTGTCTTTGAGTGATAAACTGGATTGCGAGCCAATTGTATAGCACTTTGACTATCACAATATAACACAGGCATCTCTTCTTTGATTCCCAAATGTGTTACTAGTCGATTAATCCAAATTGATTCTTTGCATGCCTCTGATGCTGCAACATATTCAGCCTCTGTAGTAGACTGAGTAACACAATCTTGTAATCTAGAACGCCATGATACTGCTCCACCAGCCAATGTAAAGACATACCCTGACGTAGACCTTCGGCTGTCTAAGTCACCTGCATAATCTGAGTGTGTAAAACCCTTTACACTTAGCTCCTGACTCCCATAGCATATACGCATACTCTTTGTAGCTTTCAGGTATCTCAATATTCCTTTCACTGCCTCCCAATGTTTCTTGCCTGGGTTTGACATGTATCGACTTACTACTCCCACTGCAAATGCAATGTCTGGGCGAGTAGCAATCATTGCATACATCAAACTACCCACTGCAGACGCATATGGAATCTTATCCATTTCAACCTTTTCTTCCTCAGACACAAGACAATCTTGTTTGCTAAGTTTCACATATGGTGGCAATGGAACACTCACTGCCTTTCCCTTCTCCATATTGAAACGTTGCAAAACCTTGTCAATATACTCTGCTTGAGATAACCAAATCAACTTCTTTGATTTGTCTCTCTCAATGCGCATACCAAGTATATGACTTGCCTCACCCATGTCTTTCATGTCAAACGATTTTGCCATCTTTGACTTCAAAGCTGAAATTTCTTCCAAGTGCTTGCCAGCAATCAACATGTCATCCACATACAAAATAAGGATCAGCCAACTACCATCCTTAGCCTTCTTTGTATATAGACAGTGATCGAACTCACTACGTTTGTAGCCTTGAGAAAGCATAAACTTGTGGAATTTATGGTACCATGCCCTCGGTGATTGTTTTAAGCCATAAAGACTCTTTAACAACTGGCATACCCAATCTTCCTTACCTTTCTCAACAAACCCTTCTGGCTGCTGCATGTAAATTTCCACATCTAAATCACCATGCAAGAACGCTGTCTTGACATCCATTTGGTGCAACACCAAATCTAATATGGCAACCAATGCAAGAAAGCATCTCAATGTAGTCATCTTGACCACCGGAGAGAAGACTTCATCAAAGTCAATGCCTTGTTCTTGCTTAAATCCCTTAGCAACAAGCCTTGCTTTGTACTTTGGCTGACTATCATGAGCGGTGATCTTATACCTGTAAACCCATTTACAAGGTAGAGCCTTTTTGCCCTGTGGTAATTTAACTAGCTTCCATGTCTTGTTTTTATGCAGAGCTGTCATCTCTGACTGCATGGCCAATTGCCAATTCCCGGAGTCCTTCATTTGCACTGCTTCCTTGTAACATGAAGGCTCATTGCAATCAGTCAACATGACATAGTTCATAGATGGAACAAACCTATCAGGAGGTCGCGTGACACGTCCAGATCTATGCACAATAGGTGGCTCAGGCTTAGCCACAACCTGTGGTTCCACTCTATCCTGTCCTTGCTCCTCTTGAGCCCTGACATTTTGTCTTGCACGTGCAGGTCTATCTTCTTGGAAGACAACTCTTCTAATCTCCTCAACCCTCTCTGGTTTAGAATGATATTTGGATTCATTAAAGTGAACATCATTGCTGCGGACACCCTTTCTGGATTCGGGATCCCAAAGTCTGTACCCCATCTCACCAGAATTACCATAGCCTAGAAAGATGCACTTTCTACTCTTTGGCTCAAGTTTGTTCCTAAATTCCTTTGGAACGTGAGTATATGCCTCACAGCCAAAGACTCTGAGATGCTTGTATGAGGGCATTTTGCCTGACCATACCATCTCTGGCACTGAATCCTTCTGCAAAACCTTGCTAGGAGATCTATTTACAAGATGAACAGCTGTTGATACAGCTTCAACCCAAAACCCATTTGGCAGTTGTGCATTAGACAACATACTTCTGACCTTCTCTTGTATGGTCCTATTCATCCTCTCAGCAACACCATTTTGAGGAGGATTGTAAGGAGCAGTAAGTTCACGTTTTATACCTTTTGACTCACAAAAATCCTGAAAGGCCTTTGAAACATACTCTCCACCATTGTCAGTGCGTAAGCATTTAAGCTTCTTGCCACTCTGATTCTCCACAAGTGTCACAAACGTTTTGAAAACACTAAACGCTTCATCCTTGTGCTTGAGAAAGTAAACCCATACTTTCCTCGAGTAATCATCTATAAATGTCATAAAGTAAGAAGCTCCCCCTAGAGATAGGTTAGGCATAGGTCCACACAAATCACTATGAACAAGTGCCAACTGTGTATCTCTTCTACTGCTTCTATGCTTATGTGGCTGCTGTGTTTGCTTACCATACAGACAATGTTCACAGAATTCAAAATCATTAAATGAAAAGCCAGGCAAATAACCAGAACGAGACAAGATTTCTATTCCCTTCTTGGACACATGTCCTAACCGGCAATGCCACAAAGAAACGTTCGGCTGCTCAGTTACATTGATTACATTTTTAGAGACATTTGATACATAAATCATGTAAAGTCCTCCAGACTTTACTCCATGTTCTACTGTCATAGAACCCTTGGATATCTTCCACATGTTCTGTCCAAAAGTGGTGACATAGCCAGCAACATCAAGTAAACCTGTGCTGATCAAGCTCTTTGTAATTGCGGGAACATGTCTCACATTCTTCAGCGTGAAAGAAGAGCCATTCTAAAACTTCAATTGAACATCTCCAACACATAAGATCTCACATGTCTGCCCATTGCCTAGCCGAACATGATCTTTAGTGGTCACATAAGAAGTAAACGACTCCTTGTTTGGAGACACATGAAGTGATGCCCCTGAGTCTATAATCCAGTCACTCGGTGCATTTCCATCAGATGCTGTAAGAAGAGCTGAGTCCATTGTATTCTTCAAGAAGTAGATGTCTCCTGACACTAGACTGTCATCCTCTGCAACAGTGTTTGTCACATTTATTTCTTGAATCTTCACTGAGGACTTGTTCTTCTCACCATGGTCTTCAGCTTTCTCTTTGCCTTTTTCTGCTTTCCATTCTCTGCAGTCTCTTTTCATGTGACCCTTCTTGCCACAATGGTAGCATTCTATGTCACTCTTGCCTTTAGCACTGCGGGACTTGCTACGAGACTGATTCCTCTTTCCACCTTTGTACTTTTCTTTGGTCCTTCCCCTGACAACTAAGGATGTTCCTTTGCCTTTGTCCATTGTCTTTCTATTGGTTTCTTCAGTAAGCAAACTTCCTTCTACACCTGCTATGTTCAAACCATCTGGAGGTGCATAATTACTCAAAGCTGTGCGAAAAGTGTCCCAACTTTCCGGCAATGTGATCAACAGGAACATAGCTCTAACAATTGACTATAGATTGTGTTGAATTCATTCAGATGATTGGACATAGGTGTCCCTTCTTTCATCTTCAAGTCAGCAAGCTTCTTAAGCCAGTATACCTGTGAAGCTGCACTCTGCTTCTCATAAAGATCACTCAGCTTTAACCATGCTTGATAAGCCGACATCTCGTCTGCTACATTGAAGTAAACGCTTTCTGCCAAAGTCAGCATAATGGTAGAAAGTGCCAATTCATCCATTTCGCTCCATTCATCTTCGTCCATATCTTCTGGTTTTATCCCCTTGAGCTTTATAGGTTTTATCTGCTTCTTTTGTACCAACACGTGCCAAATCTGCTGCTTCCACAATGGAAAATTGGTTCCATCCAGCTTCTTGATATTGTAAAGAGCAGTGTCCTGTGATCCAGCCATAGCTACGCTTCACAGTAGTTTACTTTCCTGGGAAAAATTCGGCAGAGTTTCCCCTGTAAACTAACTTCTGAACCAATATCAACCTGTCAAATGAACCAAGAAAGCTTCAGATTCTGCATAAATTTCGGCAGAGTCTCCTTTGTAAAATGGCTCTGGTGTACTAAAAAACAGACCAAAAAACAGCTCAAAAAACACTGTCTCTCTGACACTGTAAGCTGCGGGTAAACCTGTCCTGCACCTGTACTGTCTCTCACTGTTCTGTCATTGTCCTGTAAGCATAGACTGCGACAATGCCTCAACGGCAGTAAAGCAAAGATGCAATCCCAACTGTCTAACTCACAGTCAATACATCCTAGCTGCCTATCTTAGGGTGCTCGAGGGATCGCTCCAAGACCTGTATCACCGAAAGGATCTCAACATTCGAGAATCCCCCAACTCAATAAAACCTCACTCGACCCTCAACAAAGGCTGCAGTAAATCTGATAGTACATAGACTTCCCACAAAGTCATACATCCACAAATTTCTCACTGTATGCTGTAACCGCTGCGGCGGTTGTTTGCTGCGTGACTCACTGCCAGCAAACCCTCAACAGACATACATCATCTCTGACAATACATCCCATGTGGAGGTACCTGCAATGTCAGGATGAAATCTGGAATATCAAGCAGCAAACACAAGCTACCTGATGAACAAGTGGATGTCGCCTACAGTCTGTGTGTAGATGCGCCCGTGTCGTATGTGACACGCCTCCAAGAACTGTGAGCCGTCCTTCGATGTGTAGACAACCACAAATCAGCACTCTGGGAGTGTCGATATCCTCAGCACCTGCAATCGTAGGCCGAAAACCCCAAATTTGCAGAGTCGAATCTGCACCCGTCGAGACCACGTAGTCGAAAATGGCCTGCGCAGACCTTTGTCGAAGCCGAACGGTGGCCGAGATGACCTCAGAATGAAATTCTGACAACACCAAGCCCTTCGGGCTTACCCAAGAGATTTGGGGCCGTGTCTTCGCCTGTCGAATTTCACTCCAATCTGAGTTGGTGACTCTAGCCTCCTGCAGTGCTGCCCCGAGCCTCGATCTGAGCTCTGATACCAGTTGAAGGAGTACGAGCGGAAGTGCGACGCGAGAGAGTGTGCGAGAAGAAGAGCACGACGATATGGTGAACTCGCTCTATTGTAATGTGTAGAGCATAGTGAGTTCTTATTAGGTTTTTACAAAAGAATATGTGTACATACCTGGCGGCCCGCCCACTTACCTGGGCGACCACATTGGGCTTTATACCCCAACACTAATGAACCAGCAGTAGTAAAAACATAAGCCCAAAAATCTTTTAGCTTCATGGACATTCTTCAAATCGGGCCAATCACTTATGATGTCAATCTTGGCCGGGTCCATCTGTACTCCTACTGCTGAGATGATGTGTCCAAGAAAGTGGATCTCTAGTTAGAAAAATACACTCTTCTTGGCATTGATTGCTAACTTGTGATCTCGCAATGCCTGAAAGACCTGTAGCAGATTGTGTCTATATTATGCCTCATCCTTGGAGAAGACTATAATGTCATCAAAGAAAGTGCCAACAAAAGATCTGTACTCTCTGAAAATCCTATCCATCATTCAGTTGAAAGTCGTTGGAGCATTGGTTAGGCCAAAAGGCATCACCAAAAATTCATACAAACCGAAGCTTGTCTGAAAATCTGTCTTGTAGACATCTCTCGGCGCGATTCAGATTTGATGATATCCACTTTTCAAATTGATCTTGCTGAAACAAGAGGATCCCTGTAATTGGTCAAGAATATCATCGATCCTCAGAATCCAAAATCTGTTCTTGATGGTGATTTTATTGAGAGCTCTATAATCAATGCACATTCTCCAAGATCCGTCTTTCTTTAAAACCAACAACATCGGAGAGCAGTAGGGTGAAGTACTCGGCTGCATAAGACCCTTTCCAAAAGGTCTTTCACTTGGTTCATAATCTCTTCATTATGGGCTCGACTCACACGATAAGGTGGCCGGTTCGGTGGTGTGCTTGAAGGTATCAGATCAATAGTATGATCCTCAGGACGAGATGGTGGCAACTTGCCTGGCAGGTCCTCAAAGAAGCAATCGGCATGAGTGTGGAGAAAATCTTGGCATTCCTTATCAAGTTCAGACATATTCATTCAGTGTTCATCATTTAACTCTTTCAAGTAGATTGAGTAAACAAATAGACTGGATTTCATTAATTTGGAAACGGCCGAAGCCAATACAATTGGGATAGACTCGCCTTTCTATTTCACATCATTTAAATCTTTCAAATAGGTCGAGTAAACAAACAGACTGGATTTCACTAATTTGGAAACGGCTGAAGTCGATACAATAGGGACAGACTCGCCTTTCAATTTCACATCAATTACAATTTTCTGGCCCATTTCATTTGTCAATGTCGCTTTCTTCACCCGATAATCGACCACGACGTTGTTCTTATGATACCAAAGGACTCTAAGGAGGATGTCACAACCTTCCAAGGGCATTATGTAAAAGTCCTCATGCCCCAAATACCCCTGACAATGCAACCAAAGTTTGCCAATGACAAGTGTAATGGCTATGTCCCATCCGAGTGCCGCTAGAACTGCGTTTGTTGGTGGTCCCATCCAATTGGGTGTAATCATGAGCCGCACTACCACTTTAGGAGAAATAAAGTTCGACTTGGCTCCTGCATCAAAGAAAATCAGGGCTTCTTGATCTTTCACTTTTCCCCAAGCTCGGCAAAGTTATGTACTTTCATCAATTATGCTTGGGTCAGTACCCATGCAATCTGGAAACACTCCGATTTCCATCTTGCCTTTTCTACCACGTTCCTCAGCTGCTCTCAAACTCTCTGGCCTATCTTCATTCTATTCTTGTTGTGCCTTTTCAGGGCACTTCACGGAGACATGCCCATGTTCCCCGCATCCAAATGATCACTTGATCAAGCAGTTTCCTAAGTTGAAGGCCAAAGAGGCTAAGAAGAAAGAGGGTGGTTCTACTACAAACAATGGATCCACTACAAATGCAGCTATTGTTGAGTCTTCTGTGACAGGAGACTATGATGCTGATGTTGATGCAGAATGGGCTTTTAGTGTAGAGTGTACCTATAATCCTGTTGTCCATGATGCATGCATGTCAATTGCTGCAGATTCACATGTGTGGTATTTTGACAGTGGTGCTACAAGCACATTACCTCACATCGTGATTTGTTCACCTCTCTCAAGTCTGTCCCTCATGGGAATTCAGTCACTTGTGCCAACAATGCCTCTTATCCGGTTCAGGGACTTGGAAAGATTATGCTTATTGTTGCAAATGGCAGTTCTTTCACACTTGTTGATGTACTTTATGTACCTGGGATCAAGAAGAATATTTTGTCTGTATCTGCACTTGCTAGACTTTGTCTTGTAGTCAAATTTGTGGATGACAAATGTACAGTTCATGAGCTTAGTTTTGGTGATGAAATTGTTGCATCTGGCACTTTATGCCATGGGTAGTATAAGCTCACTTAGTATGAAAAGTGTGGGTAGAATTTTGCAAATGCAGTTGTGGATTCAAAGGCTATTAATTTAGATGCAAAACTTTGGCATGCACGTTTTGGTCATCTAAATTTTACCAGTTTTCTACGTTTGCAAAAATCTGATATGGTTGCTTCTTTGCCGCCTCTTGAAGCACCTGTCAAACATGTCTGTAAAATGCAGCGTGCTAAGTTTCCAAAGGATGGGTCAGTTAGTGCTACATGTAGATTGCAGCTTGTGCATAGTGATGTTTGTGAGCCTATGAAAACTCCGTCTTTGGGAAATTAATTATACTTCGTGACTTTCATTGATGACTACTCCAGGCATGCATGGGTATATCCGTTGAAAGCTAAGTCCGAAGTATGTATGTGCTTCAAACAATTTCTGGCTATGGCACCCTTCGTTCCGATCGCACGGGGGAGTATATGTCTCATGGATTTAATGCATTTTTGGCTAGTTGTGAGATAAAACACCAATGCATAGTGCCTTATACGCCTCAGCAAAATGGTGTAGCTAAGAGGAAAAACAGGTCACTTATGGAAATGGCACGATGTATGGTCAAAAGTCAAGCTTTGCCGCATTCTTTTTGGCTTGAGGCCATCATGTGTGCCACTTATGTACTAAACATGTGTCCTATGAAAGCTTTGTAGTCTATTACTCCATATGAATCATGGCATGATAGAAAGCCTTCTATTGAGCACATGCATGCTTTTGGCTATTTGGCATATGCTTTGGTGCCACAAACACAATGCAAAAAATTGGATGATAAGGCTGTCCGATGTATTTTTGCTGGTTATAGTGCTGAAAGCAAAGGTTACAGGTTGTATCATCCACAAACAAAGTGTATTCTGGTTTCACGGGATGTTGTGTTTGTGGAAGATTCTGTTCAGCCCTTGTCGTCATGTACTAGAGACAATAATGCAAGCTCACAGGACATTTATGACACTTTGTTGCCTCTTTTCAGTGGTGGAAGTTCGAACGTAAATTCCAATGAGGCAAATGTACAGCCTATGGGGGTTTTTGAAAATATTACAAATCAGCCTATTATTGATGCATATGTACATGATGTACTTGATAAGGAAAGGGCTGAAAATGAGCATGCTAGAAGGTATGCCAAAATGGTTGGTGCATACTTTGCGTGACAGTAAATTGGATGCACCTATACTCGTTCAGGTTCACGCCATGCATCCTATGCATCATAGTGTTATGCTTTGGCTGTGTCTAGCTTACATGATATTGAGGTACCTCTGTCTTTAGATGAAGCATAGAAATCAAAAAATTGGATGGCTACCATGCAATCAGAATATGATGCACTTATAGAAAATGAAACATGGACTTTATGTGATTTGTTTCTTGGAAAAAAAGCCATTGGTACGAAGTGGGTTTACAAGTTGAAACGCAAGCCAGATGGTGAGATTGATCACTATAAGGCTAGACTTGTTGCAAAGGGTTATGCACAACAAAAAGGCATAGATTATGAAGAGACTTTTGCTCCCACTTGTCGTATGACTACTGTGAGTTTTCTATGTGCATTGGCAGCTCATTTTGGTTGGGATGTACATCAGCCAAACATTGGTACTGCTTTCTTGAATGGTGACATATTTGAGGAAGTTTATGTAACGCAGCCTCGCGATTTTTTCAAGAAAGGACAAGAGGATAAGGTGTGCAAATGTAACAAAGCTTTGTATGGGTTGAAGCAATCTCCTTGTGCTTGGTATGAGAAGGCTGACACTCATTTGGTCAAACGAGGCTTTTGTAATAGTCCAGCAGAAAGCACATTGTATGTAAAGCGTGAGGGTGATGTATTTCTCATTGTGGTTCTTTATGTAGATGATTTGCTGATCACTGGACCAAATGAGAGACATATTGCTAAATTTAAGGCTGATTTGAATGCTAATTTCAAGATGAAAGATTTGGGGTTGTTGCATCATTACTTGGGCATACAGTTTAAGCAGTGTGATGGTGGTATTGTCTTGTGTGAGAAAAGTTACATAGAGACATTGCTATGTAAGTTTGGACTTGAGGATTGCAAACCTATTGCCACTCCCATGGAAACAAGTTTGAAGTTGAGTCTACCTGATGCTGGTGATCCTGTTGATGTCACGCTTTACCAAACTATTGTTGCCTGCCTCATTTATGTATGCAATATGAGGCCGGATGTTCAGTTTGAAGTCTCACAGGTCAGCAGATTTATGCATAGCCCAGGGTCTAAGCATTGGCAGGCTGTCAAGAGGATTTTCCGCTACTTGAGTGTCACTTTACATCTTGGCTTGTTTTATCCCAAGGGGAGATCATTGCCGCCAAACTTACATGCTTTTTCGGACTCATTGACTGGTTGTTTTGACACGCGAGTGTCCACAGGTGGTTTTTGTTTCATGCTTGGCAGTTTATGTATATCATGGTTGAGCAAGAAGCAATCTACTGTGGCCACTTCTAGTTGTGAGGCTGAGTACAAGGCACTCTTCACAGCTACAGTTGAGTGTGTATGGCTCAGACGACTTATGGTTGATTTGGGTGTTGGACAGGCGAATAACCGAGTTTTTCATGCTCGCACAAAGCACATTGAGGTGCATTACCACTATGTTAGGGACAGGCTCTCAGCAAGAGAGATCAGCTTGGCTTATGTGCCAACATAGGACAACCTTGCAGATATTTTCACAAAGGCATTGTCTCGTGAGAAGTTTGAATCTTTTCACAAAGCTTTGGGCTTACTCCCCTTTGTGAACTGATCATGTCCTCAGGGCATGGCACTTCCCTTTACTCATGTGCTAGCTCTCGTTCACCGCATTACTCCAGGGGAGATTTGTTACCATATACATGTGGTAGTGATGTGTGTGAACACACTAGGACCACCGTGGCATCTTTTCCCCTCTTTAGGAGGTTTCCCCCCCGTACATTGTATATACGCCCATTACTCTAGGGCTATCTATCTTTTCTATTGCACACTAAGTAATACACTCTCTATTGTGTGCCTTGAGCTTCCTTCGTCTTCTCCAAGCTTGTGTGTGTTTCCCTGCAACCCTAATTCTAACAACTGCAAACATTACATTTTCCTTTGCCTTCTCCAAATCCAATTATTAATCTTCAATACAATCCTCTTGGTCTTTAATCAATTTTGCATCCTATTACCATATATATGTGATAGTGATGTGTGTGAACACACTGAGGACCGTCGAAGAAATTTTTTCCTCAATAGGAGGTTCCCCCCCCTCCCCCCACCCATGCATTGTATATACACCCATCATTCTAGGGATATCTAATCTTTCTATTGTACACTAAGTAATACACTCACTATTGTGTGTCTTGAGATTACTTGGTCTTCTCTAAGTTGTGTGTGTTTTCTTGCAACCCTAATTTCAACAATTAGTATCAAAGGAGGTCGCGTCCTCCTAGGCTTAGTCACCAGTAGCTCCAGCACATGCCTTTTTTCGATATTTGTGAGATTTGGTCAGTGCCAATAGGTGGAAAAATACTTTGGGATAGCTCCTAGAGCTTGGTTTGCTTAGATTTATGATTCAGGCTCATTTTGGCCTCCGTTTCCACTACAGACAGTATTGCACATGCTATTTCTTCATTTTGTGCAAATTTTTTGTCAGTGCCATTTTTTGCATAACAGATGCCTTAAAGTCTTCTACGGTTGTGCTATATAGTACGTGTTGTTCCTGCTTTGTTTCTCCTCTTTTAGGACATTTTTCACATAAGGTGCAACATTTTCCATGGCTGACAACAACACAGATGTGTTCAAGACATTAGTTGCTGAAGATAGATCGGATGGGGACTATTGCCCTATGTGGGCTTATATGATGCAACATGTTCTTGTCTCAAAGGGTGTTTGAAATATTGTGCAAGGCATTGATGTACGTTCTGGTTCTGAGGATGTAGGAGATGTTGCAGGTTTTGGTGGCAGGATTGCTGATGTTAGAGTTGTTTTGCCTATGGTTGACCAAGCTCATTGGGATGTAAAAGTTGCACATGCTCATGCATTGATTGCATTTTCTATGAAGTGCACTATTACTCCTCACATTTGATCAGCAAAATTTGCAAAATAAGCTTGGGATATTCTGGATGTTCTTTATGCAAGTCGCAATGAGGCAAAAATTGCATTGCTACGTAAAAAGCTGGAGTCGAAGATCATGCATGAGGAAGATGAAATGGACACTTTCCTTGTTGGTGTCAAGGATATAAATGAGCAACTTATTTCTGCAGGCGAAGTCATTTTTGACAATTCCCTTGTGCATACTGTTCTTGATGCTTTGCAAGATTTGTACTAGATTTTTGCTAGTACTTGGAGACTTATGACCCAAGGAAATCTAGAAGTTGTCAAGTTTGATGCACTATGCACATTGCTATTGCAAGAGTCACTTTCCAGAAAAATTAGGGCTAAACATCATGCAATTGAAGAGGATTTTATTGATACCCAAAGAAAAGGTGGTAACATCAATGTAACCACTTCTCATAGCTCTTTTGCGAGTGGAAAACCTTATGTTGCTAATTCTTCTGCTAGCAACACTTTGTCTATGAATTTTGGTGATAAGGACAAAAAGAAGATGCGTTGCCATTATTGTAAAGCTAACGATCACTTGATCAAGCAGTGTCCAAAATTGAAGGCAAAAGAGGCTAAGAAAAAAGACACTGGATCAACTACAAGGTCCAATACAAGTGCATCTATTGTAGAGTCTTCTATGAAAGGATATTGTGATGCTGATGTAGATGTAGAGTGGGCTTTTAGTGCAGCTATTGTAGAGTCTATTGTAGGTCCAATACAAGTGCAGCTATTGTAGAGTCTTCTATGAAAGGATATTGTGATGCTGATGTAGATGTAGAGTGGGCTTTTAGTGCACAATGTACTTATCATCTTGTTGTCCATGATGCATGCATGTCAGTTGTTGCAGATTCACATGTGTGGTATTCTGACAGTGGTGCTACAAGCACATCACCTCACATCATGATCTGTTTACTTTCTGAGTCTATCCTTCATGGGAATTTCAGACACTTTTGCCAACAATGCCTTTGATTTGGTTTAGGGAGTTGAAAAGATTATGCTTACTGCTACAAATGGCAGTTATTTCACACTTGTTGATGCATTGTATGTACTTGGGATCAAGAAGAATCTTTTTTTTGTATCTGCACTTGCTAGACTTGGTCTTGTAGTCAAATTTGTGGATGATAAATGTATAGTACATGATCTTAGTTTGGTGATGAAATTGTTGAATGTGGCATTTTATGTCATGGGTTGAATAAGCTCACTTTTTATGACAAGTGTGGGAAGAATTTTGCAGATGTTGTTGTGGATTCAAAGGCTATTTTGGATGCAAACCTTTAGCATGCACGTTTTGGATATCTAAATTTTGCCAGTTTGCTTCGTTTCAAGAAATCTGATATGGTTGCTTCTTTGCTGCCTCTTGAAGCATTTGTCAAACATGTTTGTGAAGGTTGTATTTTGGGTAAGATACAACATTCGAAGTGCTAAAGGATGGTTCAATTAGGGCCACATGCAGGTTGCAGCTTGTGCATAGTGATGTTGTGGGCCCATGCAAACTCCGTCCTTGGGCAATTACCTTTACTTTGTGAGTTTCTTTGCTGATTACTCCAGGCATGCATGGGTGTATCCGCTTAAAGATAAGTCTGAAGTGTTTATGTGCTTCAAACAATTTCTAGCTATGGCTGAAAACGTCTTAGAATGTACTATAGGCACCCTCCATTCCGATCAAGAAAGGGAATATATGTCTCATGAATTTAATGCATTTTTGGCTAGTTGTGGGATAAAACACCAATGTACAATGCCGTACACACCTCAACAAAATGGTGTTGCTGAGAGGAAAAACAAGTCGCTCATAGAACTGGCAAGATGTATGGTCAAAAGTCAAGCTTTGCCGCATTTGTTTTGGCTTGAGGCTATCATGTGTGCCACTTATGTACTAAACATGTGTCCTATGAAACTTTGCGGTCTATGATTCCATATGAAGCATGGCATGATATAAAGCCTTCTATTGAGCACATGAATGTTTGGTTGTTTGGCATATGCTTTGGTGCCACAAACACAGCACAACAAAATGGACGATAAGGCTATCAAATGTATTTTTGTTGGTTATACTGATGAAAGAAAGGTTACATATTGTATTATCTGTAAACAAAGTGTATCTTGATCTCATGGGATGTTGTGTTTATGGAAGATTCTTGTTCAACCCTTGATGTCATGTACTAGAGACAATAATGCAAGCTCACAGGACATTTATGACACTTTGTTGCCTCTTTCAGTGGTGGAAGTTCAAATGTAAATTCTAGTGAGAAAAAAAATTGTTATAGCCTATGGGGGTTTTTGAAAAGGTTACAGATCAGCCTATTACTAATGTAGATGAACATGATTTAGTTGATGAGGAAAGGATTGAGAATGAGTAGGCTAAAGGTATGCCAAAATTGGCAAGAGTATATGTTTCTCTATGAACACCAGAACTCCATGAATACTTATGAAGCAAGGCTTCCATTTTGGCATTTTGCATCGTGGTTTTCAAAGTCCTAATATGCTATAGCATATGAACTTTGGGAAACTTGCCAAGATGTCTGTAGGTTTTTATATCACAAGAGGGCATATATGGTGCATATGATGATGTTCTCTCTCGTGCAGCAAATATGGCTATGAGCCAAATTCAAGCGAGTTGTTATTTCAAAGACTCAAGACAACTTGCCACATCAAAGTAACCAGGTTAGACAATTTCAAGCTTTCTTGTTTTTCCAACATTTTAACCTTTAAGTTGGCAAGGTATGTCAATCGTGCAAAGCAAAGTGCTTTGACGATTTCAGGTGAAGCAAGGATTTTAACTTGTGCTAAGATATTGCCCATTGACTGGGCATCAAGGGCATTGGCACACATGTTCAGGAATTTGAATAAGTAAGGATATAAGCTCACAATTCACGTATGACAACGGCAAATTATAATGTATCCATGTCTGCTTGTGCAAGGCACTTTTGGTATCGGCACAATCTGTAGGGGACGTCATTGTTGCCAAGGGCAACACCTCTGCATGCATGGCATGCCAGTGAGGTAGAAAAAAATTCACCTCAGTACTGGTTACGCTTCCGCTATAAAGCCAACTACCATGTCAAGGACACGGTAAGTTATTGATGTATTTATTTATTTTTATTCACAGTAGGCCAAATATTGTATGTATCTACATCCAAGACAACACCAAGTCATCTAGTGATGAAAAATGGCGTGTCTTTGGAGTCGGAAGAACAAGGGTAAACAGTGTGTCACACACAGATAAAGAGGGCATGAAGTGTGCATCTCTCCACTCTCTGTTTGATGAGCAGTACTCTTGCGTTTCTATGTGGGTACAAACAATGATGTGTCCTGATTTAAAATTGAGAAACATGTAGGTCACTCTGAAGTGAGAGATGTAGCATCATGCCTACTGCACTCCACGAGTTGACCACTTAATTCTAACTCAGCTCTATGGTGAGAGATAAACTACTCCACCACACGAGTGAGAATTAAAGTCTATTCTAAAACCCTTCCCTGCAGTGAGCCATGTGGCTGCACAGCGAGAGAAGAGAGACTAGATTCTACTCACTTCTGGAGTGAACTGTATGGCTACACACCACGAAGTGGCCTATAGCTTGCAAGCCAACTTTATGGTGAGAGAAAAACTGCTACACCACACGAGTCTGGTACAACACAGAAAAAGAAGTTAGTAGGCATAAGCAAATAAAAAATTATACCTCAATAGTCTCTATCTGTTGGTGAATACACTGGAGCTCTCCAACAAGGTAGTCTCTCAAAACTCTACAATGCAAAAGCAATCACCAATTTTGATCGAAACCAGCGAGACTGTTCTTTATACAAGTAGTTTTTTAATCAAAATCTTTTGGTCGAAAGATCCTTCGATCAAAACTAAAAAATACGGATATCCGGCCATTATTCGGGATTATGGCATATAATAGCGTTTTATACATATAATTTTCTCAGTACGGGTGTATAAATGCAACCACACACACACACACATAGAGAGAGAGAGAGAGAGAGAGAGAGAGAGAGAGAGAGAGAGGGAGAGAGAGAGAGAGAGAGAGAGAGAGAGAGAGAGAGAGAGAGTTACATATTGTCGCAGTCGGAGGGAGCAAATGAGTCTTGGCTGTCGATCACACAACCTAGTGCAAAACATATTTGAGGAGGAAACCATTAGGATAAATGGCTGTTCTTGTGCTATAGAATGGTTATGCAAAGGAGAACGTTGGGTTGCAATATATAGAATCGTGGCAGTTGATAAGGGGGTTTTACAGACATCGTCAAGAGTATCGTCATCCAATGAGCGCGGACTTGGACACCCCTAGTCGGAAATCTTGCACGACACAAGGGAGAGAAAATTTAAAATAAACTTAATAAAACTTAATCACACTTGATTAGAGGCAAAACGGCTCGACTTAGTTCCATGCCCAAAGATATTGGTCTCAAATTATAGGGCCCCTTGCGGTATTTCTTTTTATATTAATGCTTGATCAAAGAACAAAGTCAGAGGATCTTCTTTGTTCATCACTTCCAGCAAGAACTGAAAGAGAGACCCTAAGTACATATGTATAGGCTCTAGGACCTCAAAAGCAGTTACATCAAAAGCATTTGGCTCAAAACCATATGTGCCAAAATCGCAAATCATGCCAAAAATTACGAAAATCTGTACATCGTGTCACGTCAGCAGCTAGCGTAGTTTTCGAACATCCATACTGCCTCCCACGTCAATGTAGTTTGTAAAATTTTGCCACGTCAGTAGCTACATTCAGTTCTCTTTAATCTCTTTGTGTGCCCATGGGCCCCATTAGATGGAACCCCCCATAAGTTGGGATAACTTATAAAATATCTGACAGGGATTGTCTGAATGGTCATGTTTCGTCATTACTTTGTGACATATGATCATGTAAAAACCTAGACATCCACTCCGGTTCCATATCTTGATGTTTTATGGGATAGTTGGCACAAAATTCCCTCTTGAACAACTTTGCTCGTACTTGAGAGATGTTTCTCCTTGCATGATTGTGTATTGTCGACATCCACACCTCTCTTAAGGAAACTATTGTCATAAAATCTAATATCTAACTAACCCAAATGATTTTCTCATATTAAATTGATCACTTAATGTGGGAGAATAAACGGGAACAAGTGTTAAGATATAGGTATGTGCTTATAGATCTATCTCAACACGGGGCCAATGGTAAAGGGGCCCAAAAGGGAGATGGTCTATCAAAGAGCAAGGCTAACCAATGGAGCATAAGACCTTAGGGTTAGCTTCATTGAAGACCTCCAATAAATGTGTGTAAAAGTCCTTTGACCTTAAGTAAGCTAGGGCTGAGCTTGAGGTGGGAACCCGGCCCAAGCTCGAGGTGCTTGTCATGCTTGAGGTGCTTGTCATGCTTGAGGTGTTTTTCATGCTTGAGGTGCTTGATTAAGATGCTTGAGATGCTTGACTGGCTCCATGCTTGAGGTGCTTGACTTGCTGCATGATTAAAGTACTTGAGGTGCCTTGAGAAGCTTGCTTGAGATGCTTGTGGGAACACCCCCTAGTTCAAGTGCTTTGTCATGCTTGGTGAGTAAGGTGCTTAATCACCTAAAAGTCAAAAGCATTCCTACAAGAGGGGGGGCGAGCCTTTTTCCTAGGGGCTAGAGAGAGAACACCCACTCACACACACAAGGGAAGCCCAACTTGAAGAGGCAGCAAGGACACATGTCAGGCCCCTACCCATGTTACCTTCATGTGTTGCTTGAAGCCTATTGGCTAGGCTTCAAAGGGGTCCAATGATAAATTACATGAATTATCTAATTGTTTTAGCATTTATCAAGTCCTCTCTCTCAAAGGGGAAAGGGGGACACTTGTCCCAAGGCTACCCATGTTGCTTGTAATGGCTCTTGCTTGTGATTGGCTAGGCCTGGAAGGGTCCAATGAGCTTCAGGCATGAGCTACAAGGGGGGGTCGACCCAAGCAAGCTAGGGGGGTGCCTAGGGGGTATACTCACCCACACACACTCACAATCACTCTCATTGTGTGCTATGCAAAGTGCAAGAGCTCCCTCTCCAAGCAAGTAGAGGTTGAGAGCCTACACCAACACTCTTGGTTATGGAGTGCAAATCCAACCAAGAGCCATGCTTCAATGCTTAAGCTTGCCATCTCCTTCTTCTTCATTACTATGCTATTATGTATGCTAGCAACAAGAGTATGATAAGTGAGGAACTAATTCTTTCTCCTACGAAATGTTTCTTCTTCCTCTTCCCTACCCTCATTCCCTGCTAGCTCTCTCCACCTTCGAAGGTGTTTGAGGTCTTGGGATAGTTAAAGCTTTCTTCAAGTTTATGTTATGTTTGTGGTGCATGAAGCCTTCCATCTTCATGGCATCACCTAGGTCACAAGGAACACAAAGACTGTATTGTAACAAGTCTCTCTTTATGGGAGAAATCATAATACAAATGCCTATTGGAGGGGGGACCGGCTCCACATAAATCCGGTCCTCAATTGTTGTCATGTTCTCTAAACTCTCTCTCTTGCAAAAGTATTGTCTATGCCAAGTTAACTAATTGCTATGATTATGTTGCTATCTTCAATTATGTCTACCCGCTATGCTCACAAAATCATTTCTTGAAAGTACTCTCATTAAATTCCGCTATTCTCAAATTGAATAGGCAAATCCCATTACATTGGTATCAGAGCATTTGGTTTCTCTTTTCTTGCTTAAGAAGAGAGGTCCTTAAGTAGCCTATAAATGGTTGATGTTGTTAATTATAATAGAGTAAGTGGAACTGGGATCTAATACCGGTTTTGTTAAGCCCACTATGTGGGGGATGGTGCACACCTCGGGAGCTTTGGACTTAATAATGGAGTCTTTTTAGACTTGCCTACGGCTTTACCATTATTGAGCCATAAGAAGTCCGAAAGGAGCTAGCCCTTGGCAACTCTGCTATGTTAGACCTACTCCTCTACTCTCTATAATTAACCACTTTGAGCCGTGGGTGTAGATACTTAAGAGCCGATTTTCAAAGGCTAAGAGGAGTGGCAACTAAGGTTTTGAATTGCCAAAGCATACACTAAGTACATACATAAAATTTTGTTAACATGGCTGACAATAATCAAGAGAGTAGAATGAACATTGATAGCTTTGATTTTGCACATGAAGGTGCTAATGATGATGCTCCCATGTTTGTGAATTATCTTGTGACTAGGTTGCAACAAGCTATGGGCAACCCTACCTTGCAAGCCGAAGTTACTCAACAACTTCGTGCCTATGGAATTTCCCTTCCTCTCCAAGAGGAGAGAGAGCTTAGGAGGCCTCTTGAAGAGACCCCCAAAAGAAGACTCTCTCCCATTCGAGAGGAGGAATCCAAAGAGAAAGAAAGCAATGAAAGTCTAAGTTCTTCTGAAGATGTGGCTCCACGAAGAAGGCGGTCTAGACTATCGCCTACTCCTCCCAAGAGGAAAAGAGCAACCCATAGTCCTTCTCCTCATCACTCTCAAAGGCAAGAGAGGAAACAAAGGAAGAAAAGGGCTAGGAAGAGGTCACCCTCTTCTCCTTCTTCTTCACCTTCCTTCTCTTTCGATGAAAGTTATGGCTATTCTCCTAGAGAATACAAGAGGGGAGGGCATCGCAAATCATTTCCTGCATGGCGAAGGTCACAAAAGCTAAAGAAGTTCAAGGAGGGAGGAAAGAGTATCTCTTTTCTCACCTACGATGGCACCTTTGGTGCTACCGACAAAGTGTTGGCCTTCATCCAGCAATTTGATGCGGCCTTTGGGGACGAGGGCTTCACAGAGTCCTCCAAGCTACGCCATGTAGCTATGCACTTCCAAAAATCAGCTCGTCAATGGTGGGCTAGCCTTCGTGGCAATGGAGAAGCCCCAAAGACATGGAAAACTCTACGAGTTTCCATCATGAAGCAATTTCTTCCAAGCGATACTAAAGATAAAGTTCTTACCGAATGGCGCGGCTTGAAGCTCCTCTCTCATGAGTCTATCAACAAGTATGTAGATAAGTTTTGGGATTTACATCTCAAAGCTACTGTCTTTCAAAAGATAGACTTTGCCGAGCAAAGACAGCAATTCTGTGCGGGATTACCTGAAGAGATGGCCGAATATATCAACTCTCAATGGCCCGGTACTATTACCGAAGTAATCCACCACACCATGGTTGCTTCCCGCATCAATTTCCATCAAGGGGCTAGACGTAATGTCAAGCCCATGGAAAACAAAGATAAAAATGATGCAAAGGGGAAATCCAATGCTCAAAATAATTCCCAAGGCACTTCCAACAACAACAACAACAACAATCGGTCCAAGGAGAAGGGAGTTTACAAAGGTAAAAACAAACTCTCTCCTGAAGAGCTTGAAGCTTTTCGCAAGGACCATAAGTGTTTCAAATGTGGGGAGCAAGGACATGGCTATCGTTCTTGCCCCAAGAAGAATACTCGCAATGAGACTCCTAGGGCTTCCACCATCGAAGCTCCAAAAGAGGATGCTCATTGCAAAGGATCATCACTCTCCTATGCTTGGGGAAAGGTAAGAGAGCCTGATGCCTTCATCTTGTTTGACCCTGGCTCTACTCTCAACTTCATATCAATAGAGTTGGCCACCAAGTTGGGCATTCAAGCTTTTGAGATGGGAGATATAGTAACAGCTGATGCAGCTTTCAAGGGACAACAAGCCTCCGTTACTCCCTTGATTGGGAAGTTGAGGCTTCATGTCCAAAGCTATGTCGACAAAGAAGACTTCTTCATCTCTCCCCTCCAACATCAGGATGTTATCCTAGGGGCACCATGGTTTGATCGCATGGCTGCCAACATGAAGTTCCCTGAAAGGAGAATTTACTTCACCTACAGGGGAAAGAACATGTATATAGATGCTAGTGAGCGTGGTCACACTATTCCACTTGTAAATCCTCTTTCTTTTGATAAATCAATGAAGAGCTCAGTTTCTGCGTACATGATTTATGTCAAAGAGTCTCTAAAAGCTAATAATGTTTCATCAAATGAAAATGATAGGAATCAAGAAGAGTTAGACTTGTCTACTTTTCTAAAAGGATTCCAAGATGTGTTCATCGATGATATCCCTATGGACCTACCTCCAAAACGAGGCGATGATGACCATCGTATTGAGCTCCTTCCAGGAAGCTCACCGCCTAACAAACCTCCTTATCGAGTCTCACAAGCTCAACAAGAGGAGATCATGAGGCAAGTACAAGAGCTGGTAGACAAAGGGATGGTGAGGCCTAGTTCCTCTCCCTTTTGTTCTCCAGTCCTTTTAGTGCAAAAGAAAGATGGTACATACCGTATGTGTGTGGACTATCGAGCACTAAACCATATCACTATTAAAAACAGATTTCCCGTACCTTCGGGTAGAAGATCTGTTTGATAAGCTACAAGGCTCTACCTACTTCAGTAGGATTGACCTTAAGAGTGGCTATCATCAAATAAGGATAGTGGATGAGGATATCTTAAAGACCGCGTTTCGCACAACATTTGGTCTTTATGAATATCTAGTCATGCCTTTTGGCTTGACTAATGCACCAGCTACGTTCAATCGTTTGATGGAGAAAATTTTTAGACCATATCGAAAATTCACTGGAGTGTTCTTCGATGATATCATCATCTACTCCAAGTCTTTGGAGGAACATAAGCAACATCTCCAAGTGATTTTTCAAGCCTTGAGGGAGAACAAACTTTTTCTCAACCAAAAGAAAAGTGAATTCTTCCTTCAAGAGATTCAATATCTAGGCCATATTATCTCTCACGATGGTATTCGTATGGATCCATCAAAGTTAGAGGTAATAAAATTATGGCCTAACCCAAGGAATCTACATGAGCTAAGAAGCTTTATTGGTATGTGTGCATACTATAGACGCTTCATAGCAAAATTCTCTCAAGTGGCAGGACCACTACACGACTTAACCAAGAAGAACGTTAAGTTTGTATGGACTGCTAGGGAGCAAAATGCTTTTGAAAAACTCAAAGAGAAGCTTACTTCCCAACCAGTCCTTGTGCTTCCGGATCTCTCAAAGCCCTTTGAGGTCCAATGTGATGCTTGTGGTGATTGCCTTGGAGCGGTTTTGCTTCAAGAAGGGCATGCCATAGCATATGAGAGCCGAAGGCTCAATGGTGATGAACGAGTCTTGGGCATTTATGAGAAAGAGCTTTTAGCTGTTCTACATGCCCTAGACACATGGAAGCACTACCTATTGGGGACTCCATTTATCCTACGAACCGACCACCAAAGTCTCAAGTATTTCATGACGCAAACCAAGCTTTCCGACAAACAAATGAGGTGGGCAAATTTTCTTTCGCAATTTAATTTCCATATTGCTCACATAGCTGGTAAGCACAATCAAGTTGCCGATGCACTTTCACGACGACCAAAAGTTAATGCGGTGTCTATAGCTACTCACAATGATCTATCCTCTATGATAGATGAGTATGCTACTGACCCTGACTTTAGAGACATAATGTCAGCCCTTGCTTTGGGGAAGAAAGAGGAACCATTCACCTTGCAGGATGGTTATCTTCTCCACGGCAATAGGCTATGTGTTACCCATTCCCTTCGTGAGAAGGTTATGTATGAATCCCATGCTCCTCCATATGCAGGGCATAGAGGTATTCAACCTACTCTCCGAGGAGTAGAGACGTATTTCTATTGGCCTACCACGAAAGTGGACATACAAGAGTATGTTTCAAAATGTGTAGTATGCCAAAAGACCAAGTATGATAGAGGGAAGCAACCTGGATTACTCCAGCCATTGCCTATTCCAAATTCACCATGGGAGAGTATATCCATGGATTTCATCTTTGGATTACCCAAGTCTATCCATGGGAATACAGGAATATGGACAATAGTCGACAGGTTTAGCAAGCAAGCACATTTTATTCCTGTCAAAAAGACTATTAAGGCACATCAAATGGCAACTCTCTTCATATCTCAGATTTTCAAACACCATGGATTACCCACATCCATCGTGTCAGATAGAGATCCTAGAATGACCAGTAATTTCTGGAAAGGTCTCTTTGAAAATCTAGGAACAAGATTGAATTTCTCTTTGGCCTATCACCCACAAACTGATGGCCAAAGTGAGATAGCCAATCTTACGATACTCGATCTACTCAAGACTTATGTTACCGAAATAGATCAACGCTCACAATGGGAAAAGTATTTACCGCTAGTAGAGTATGCCTACAATAATACTGTACATACTTCTACGGGAAAAGCACCTTTCGAGATCATAGAAGGAAGACCTAAAAGTCCCTTGCTACTGAAAGTACATGGGAAGATCTTCGCCGCCGATGAGTATAGCCGTGACCTACAAGAATCTTTTCAAAAGATTAGGGAGGCTATAGCCATCTCTCAACAAAGGCAAAAAGCTGCTGCTGATAAGCACAGAAGAGCCTTAATGTTCAAAGAAAATGATTGGGTCTTACTCAAGTTTCCTAAGGCTCGATTAAGGCAAACGACGGGCAAAAATCCTAAGGGCCATCAAAAGTATTATGCTAAACTAGCAAAAAGATACTATGGTCCTTTCCAAATCTTGACGCCTATCAATGAGACGGCTTATCAACTCAAGTTGCCCAACCATTGGCTTATACACAATGCCTTTCATGTAAGCTTACTTAAGCCCTACAAAGGAGAGCCACCAATTGAACCAATTATTGAAGACCCTCCCGAAGTTGAAGACCAAGAAGAGGTGCTACAACCCGAAGCTATCCTTCGGCATGAAGACAAGGTACTACGACATGGTAAGATTATCCGACGGTATCTTATTAAGTTCAAAAATTATCCTTTTGAAGATGCTAAATGGATGCAAGGAGTACAACTTAAGGATAGTATGAACCTTGTCAATGCTTACAATGCTACATTAGAGTAAGCAAATGTACAAATTTCTTTTAAATAACTCATGTTTTTGTCTTATATGACTAGTCCTCTTTTTAATTGTGCACAAAATTTAACTAGTATGCATGCTTAGAATCATGTTTGTGATGACGACGTCTCTCAAACACCAAGTAGAATTTGTCACTCTACTTTGGGAGAATAAAATGGACTAAAGAGCAGACATGCTTGCGGCAGCTATGTCTCCCAAGCACCAAATGGATTAGTCATCCATCTTGGAAAGATGTCATAGGGTAAAAAGGGATCCTTTACCCGCTAAGTACGATTGACTAATGACTAAGACTTTATCTTTTCTACCTCATAGTCGAGGACGACTATGATTTCAAGAGAGAGGTAATGTCATAAAATCTAATATCTAACTAACCCAAATGATTTTCTCATATTAAATTGATCACTTAATGTGGGAGAATAAACGGGAACAAGTGTTAAGATATAGGTATGTGCTTATAGATCTATCTCAACACGGGGCCAATGGTAAAGGGGCCCAAAAGGGAGATGGTCTATGAAAGAGCAAGGCTAACCAATGGAGCATAAGACCTTAGGGTTAGCTTCATTGAAGACCTCCAATAAATGTGTGTAAAAGTCCTTTGACCTTAAGTAAGCTAGGGCTGAGCTTGAGGTGGGAACCCGGCCCAAGCTCGAGGTGCTTGTCATGCTTGAGGTGCTTGTCATGCTTGAGGTGTTTTTCATGCTTGAGGTGCTTGATTAAGATGCTTGAGGTGCTTGACTGGCTCCATGCTTGAGGTGCTTGACTTGCTGCATGATTAAAGTACTTGAGGTGCCTTGAGAAGCTTGCCTGAGATGCTTGTGGGAACACCCCCTAGTTCAAGTGCTTTGTCATGCTTGGTGAGTAAGGTGCTTAATCACCTAAAAGTCAAAAGCATTCCTACAAGAGGGGGGGCGAGCCTTTTTCCTAAGGGCTAGAGAGAGAACACCCACTCACACACACAAGGGAAGCCCAACTTGAAGAGGCAGCAAGGACACATGTCAGGCCCCTACCCATGTTACCTTCATGTGTTGCTTGAAGCCTATTGGCTAGGCTTCAAAGGGGTCCAATGATAAATTACATGAATTATCTAATTGTTTTAGCATTTATCAAGTCCTCTCTCTCAAAGGGGAAAGGGGGACACTTGTCCCAAGGCTACCCATGTTGCTTGTAATGACTCTTGCTTGTGATTGGCTAGGCCTGGAAGGGTCCAATGAGCTTCAAGCATGAGCTACAAGGGGGGGTCGACCCAAGCAAGCTAGGGGGGTGCCTAGGGGGTATACTCACCCACACACACTCACAATCACTCTCATTGTGTGCTATGCAAAGTGCAAGAGCTCCCTCTCCAAGCAAGTAGAGGTTGAGAGCCTACACCAACACTCTTGGTTATGGAGTGCAAATCCAACCAAGAGCCATGCTTCAATGCTTAAGCTTGCCATCTCCTTCTTCTTCATTACTATGCTATTATGTATGCTAGCAACAAGAGTATGATAAGTGAGGAACTAATTCTTTCTCCTACGAAATGTTTCTTCTTCCTCTTCCCTACCCTCATTCCCTGCTAGCTCTCTCCACCTTCGAAGGTGTTTGAGGTCTTGGGATAGTTAAAGCTTTCTTCAAGTTTATGTTATGTTTGTGGTGCATGAAGCCTTCCATCTTCATGGCATCACCTAGGTCACAAGGAACACAAAGACTGTATTGTAACAAGTCTCTCTTTATGGGAGAAATCATAATACAAATGCCTATTGGAGGGGGGACCGGCTCCACATAAATCCGGTCCTCAATTGTTGTCATGTTCTCTAAACTCTCTCTCTTGCAAAAGTATTGTCTATGCCAAGTTAACTAATTGCTATGATTATGTTGCTATCTTCAATTATGTCTACCCGCTATGCTCACAAAATCATTTCTTGAAAGTACTCTCATTAAATTCCGTTATTCTCAAATTGAATAGGCAAATCCCATTACAACTATCCACCACTTTTCGACGCTTTTGGTCCGCAAGTCCACTTTTGCACCGGAGCCTTATCAGAGAACCGCTTTAGCTCATTCACATTAAACAGTAGCATCTTGCACCATCGAGGCTCTATCTGCCTATGAGAAAGGAGCACCATGAGGAGCCCCATATTCTCCGTCTTGAGAAAAAACTTGTATGAGCAATGCTTTGATAAAAAAAAAATGAGAGGAAAGAAATACTTTTGTTGGATTTGCTATCAAATCCCTTGAAACTTGATAACTTTTCATTATGCTAATCTATCTGTAAGCGAGGGCCAAATAACGACCTTTTGGGAAAAGGAAACTGCAAGTCCCCCAATCCTCGCTCGTCCTCTTCCTTGGAGCTTCCATTTGCACGCTCGCCCTCCTTCCCTTTTTCAACGCAAGGCAAACCTGCGACTCTGCGAGCACTGCGAGCACTACGAGGACTACTTTTCTACAACCTGCTTTTCTTGTCGATTCCTTAACGCCCACAAAAAAGATATATTTTTTTCCTTCGATTCAAGCTGGTCAAGCGGTTGAGGCCAAGGGCAATGGTCAAGATCATGCCAGGTGGCCACTCTCAGAATCGAGAAGTTCACCAAGTGCCAAGAAGATGTTTTGTTTACAGAGAATGGATTAGTGCCGCCAAAGACATTAGAGATGCCCAAAAAACTCAATGCTGAGTTACACCGATCAGCATGAACAATCACCTTGGAAGCATGCCAGCTGTTCCCAAACATAGCAGGGAGTTACAGAGAGCTGTTGAAGACGACAACCGTCGCAAGGAGATTGACTCGGCAAAAAAGCATGCTGCTGCTCAAAATGTTGATTATGAGAGCTTTGCAGCCTTGGTATTACCTCCTTCTCTGCTCTCTTCCTTCGTTTAATGAATGTGGAAAGTAGTCAAGGTCTTGATATGAGCCTTCAAAGGCCATGAGCTGGGCCTACGATGTGTCAAACAGATGCAAAGTGTGAGTAAGTTGGGCATGCACTCTGCTCACATATGTGGGGATCATTATCTCAGGAAATATTCTCATGGTGTGAGGTTGTGGGTGATGGGAATCCAACTGGCCTGTCTCAGCAATCTTCAGGGTAGTTGCCGAATCATCCAAGAAATCAAAAGCCTTTATCGCAAATCATGTAACATAAGTCTCCATCAAATACATATAGCTCTATTTTCTATAGAGATTGAAAAGGGAGGCAACCAGACCGGTATAGGGTTGGCCTAGGTCTTGCCTTAGATTGGCTGAGCCCCCCTGCCTATTCTTTGACATAAGCCGCACTGCAGGTAACCAAGATTGAATCTTTATCTGCTTCAAGTGAAACTATTGGTAGATTGACTTGAGTTTTCTGTTGAGTGATGATCATCACTGGTTGGAAATCTGTAAGGTATTCCATTGGTTTGTCTGGAACTGTAAAATCCTCCTAAAGGGATGTTGTAGACTGAGACAAAGTAGTGTTTGGAGGTATATCCATATGTAAAGGTTTATCAATAGAATAAGTTGTGTTCAGAGATTCATTTGCAACGACTAAAGTCGTGCTGCAAGAGTCTGTATCTTCTTTATCCTTTGCACGGCTGAAGGCAAGGACCGGAGTCTTCAAGTTTGAAGAATTATCATTCACCATAGCATCTAATATCTGTTTAGAGACAAAGACTGTATTCTGCAAGGGTAGTGACAAGACGAATTTTCCTGCCTGGATCACGGCTAAAGAAGGGGTTATGTGCTTGCTGGTTGTCACATAAGAACTGGAATCTTCTGAATGTTCAGCTTTCTCAGTGGGTATTAAGGCTTCCAATTGAGAAGGGGGAGGTCGAGGGAGCTGTTGCCTCTTAGACCTCTGAAGGATCCTCTGGCACAAGGAAAGGATCAATAAATCTTCAACTTTACCACCATCAGATAAGAAAGACTTAAATGTAGGGCATGGCTCGCGAGGGGGAACTTGTCCAACATCGCGGCGTTCACGACCGAGTACTCGACTAGGGTCGGATATATGTGCCACTAAGTAAGCCCATCTTGATATCGTTGATGATCTGTTGGAAGCTTCGTGTTGCTGCTTTCGTCGCTGATGATCCCGATAAGAAGTTGGTTGCTTAGAACTGTAGCATTTCCAAGAATATTTATGGTGATACTTTTCTTGCTCGTACAAAGGTACTTTGTGTCTAGCTGTCTCTGATAAACCATGCTTTGGGTGAGAAAATTTGAGTTCCGAAGGCTTTTGTTTGAGTGGTTCTTTCTGGTCGACCACTGAAGCATCTGAAGAAGATGCATGCATGTATTGTCCGAGAAGCTGTTGGGTGACTCCGAGAAGAGGTTTGCATTTGCATTTGATCCAAGTGAGTGTGAATTGATGCGAGGCTCCTGGAAAGTGCTGCCATCTGCGCTTTGAGAACTGCTATCGGGTCCTCCGGGATATTATGGTCGTTGCCATCTTGTGATCCGGCCATGTGATTGCTCAGCAGGAGTAACTGAAACCGTGTGGCGTGACGATATGTCACATACCCACAATACTTCTGCTAGATGGGGTCTTCTTCTGGTGCTGGTAATGGATCTTAAAGAGGTTGAGGAGCGGACGAGAGTCTATCTCTAGCAGGATCTCCTCAGGAAGATCGTCCATTGCACATACACTGCACTTGTACTGAGAGAATCTCGTGAGCGTGGGAGTGCGAACAAGAGGTTGAGGGCGAACAAGAGAGTTGGCTGGTTGATGTTTTTGTTAAACGCTGGCTGGGTGTGTTCAAATGGTCCTTTTTAATTAATGTAAGTGGGTTGGCTAGCCAAGTTGGACACCCACATTGGGTTTTAATGGCCACTTAAATGGAGTAGCGTTAAAAAACTGAAAACGCTGCTGGTTATTGAATTCTTGCGTAAGAAACCTACGAAGAGCATTCTGCCAGCGAGTAGCCAGCGTAAGCACATCAACGCATGGAAATTGCAGGGTCGCCAGCATGTCATGTGCCAGGGGGTGTAGATTGCATCATGAAGTGGCAATCCAGCCAACATTTCATGCGCCAAGGGGTGCGAGCACGAAGGGGCACGCCGTCGCGAAGGGGTGCGAACACGAAGGGCACGCCATCGCGAAGAGGTGCGAGCTCGAAGGGGCAGCCTGCTGAATATGTGCGGCGAGGGTGAGAGGCTCACAACCTTCGGGTCCTGGGAAAAAAATTTGCTCTGAGCCCACTGTAAGGATTCTAGGTACTAATCCTTAATTAAGTACTTAAACTCATGATTAAGACTTAAGAAACTTGAACTGAACTCAGAAACAAGACTCAGAAGACTCCGTGTTCGATTGATTGAATGATTGACTGCATGAAACTGAGTACAATAGGCTCCTTTTATAGGAGATGAAGAGACACAAATAAAAAGATACGTCTCCTGGTGAAGAGACATGACTTTAGATGTGAAGACACATCCTTTTGGCGAAGAGCTGCAACCATTGGGCGAAGAGTCACAACCGTAGAGCGAAGGGGTGTGACCAGTCGTCGAAGGAGTGTGGCTTTTGGCGAAGAGGTGCGTCTCTTGAGCGAAAGGTCATGACCATCTAAGCGTAGGGGTTCTCCTGGCTGGCCTTTGGTGGCTGAAAACGCTAGGGTTTCTTGCCGGTCTTGCTAAGAAGGTGCACTTCCGGAATGTACCAGCTGCCTCTTCTGCCAGATGGTGCTAGCGCTAGGTTTTCTTATATATTGGCTTGGTCAAATTGCCCTACCCAGTTTCCCAACAAAGTCACTTAATAATAATAAGTGAAAAATGGCAAAAATAGGAAAAATAGGTTCTGTGCACTGTAAAATGCTCCTGATAGATTCTGATGGTAATGTTGATGATCATATGCACCTACTCTAAGTATCTGGACATGCACGGTTTGCGAACAGATTCACAAAAGTGCCAGAACACTTCCTAAGCTAACTAAAATGAACCCTAGACATGAAGTAGCTTGTCCACGTACACATAGGGTTAGATGTGCACGTGACAGAAGGCTATTTGGGAGAACATTGGCACGGTTGCAGTTCTCGTCATCTTTTCACCCATAGATAGATGGGCAATCTGAGATTGCAAATTTAGTCGTACTGGATTTATTGAAGTCTTACATTTTTGATCAGAAGACTCAATGGGAAAAGTATTTGCTCTTGGTGGAATTTGCTTACAATAACACGATCCACTCTTCGACGGGGAAGGCGCCATTTGAGATTATTGAAGGTGCTACGAGGTTCCACCCTTCCTAAGCACGAAAGATAAGATTTTTGAAAGCCGACCAGTTCAGGAGGGACTTAGACTAGGTTCCGGAGGCTTTAGAGAAATCTCAAGAAAGACATAAGAAGGCAGCAGATCTACATGGTCGCGATTTGAAATTAAAGGAGGATGATTGGGTGCTCTCACGTTTTGAGAAGGCACGCCTGAGAAAGAAAAAAAAGGGAAAGGTTGGCTTTTTCCAAAGCTTAGCATGAGATACTATGGACCTTTCCAAATAAAAGAAAAGATAAATGATGTCTCGTTTAGACTGAAGCTGCTCGATACTTCAAGAATTCACAATGCAACTATCCCCCATTGGATGCGAAGTAGATGGAGGAGGAGGACCTAGCAGATACTCCTCAGATTGTGCTTGAAGCATACGGTTTAGCATAGTCTACTCCGATAGAACCCCGATTTCAGCATGGGCGAATCTAGTGCAGTGGGCTTGCACAAGAGGGGAGTCACTCCGCTCCTTTGTCAACAGATTGCCCCGATTTTTGATATAGAGTCACTGATGTCCCTATTGGGTTTCAGGGATACTGCTTGGCTGACAGTATTCTGTTGTAATGACTTTATGATTTGAAATTCCCGACAATGAAAATGATACTGATTTGTACTTGACTTGTTTAAGTGCAGGAATTGATAGACGAGATGACTGCAGCATTTCGGTCTGATAAATCTCTACAGACATGATTGCAATAAGGATTAGTTAATCGGGCATCTGTGAGGTCCCGACTCGATCTAGATGCGATTGCTAAACACGTTGCCAGACATTTTATGGGATAGTTGGCACAAAATTCCCTCTTGAACAACTTTGCTCGTACTTGAGAGATGTTTCTCCTTGCATGATTGTGTATTGCCGACATCCACACCTCTCAAGGCAACTATCCATCACTTTTCGCCGCTTTTGGTATGAAAGTCCCCTTTTCCACCGGAGCTTTATTAGAGAGCTGCTTTAGCTCATTCACATTAAACAATGGCATCTTGCACAATCGAGGCTCTATTTGCCTATGAGAAAGGAGCAGCATGAGGAGCACCGTATTCTCAGTCTTGAGAAAAACTTGTGAAGAAAAAAAGAATACATCGTTTCCATGAGCAATGCTTTAATCAACAATTTTAAGAGTAAAGAAATACCTTTGTTGGATTTGCTATCAAGTCCCTTGAAACTTGATATTTTTCATTAAGCTAATCTATCTGCTCTCTTTCTGTAAGCGAGGGCCAAACAAAGACCTTTTGGGAAAAGGAAACTCTCTACCCCCTCCTAGGCTCAACAATCTCCTTTCAAGTCCCCCAATCCTTGCTCGTCCTCTTCCTTGCAACTCCCATTTGCACGCTCTCCCTCCTCCTTACAGTCCGTCCCAATCCCCCTCCTTGCAGGCCCCCGCTTCTCATTTTTCAACGCAAGGCAAAACTGCGAGCTGGAAGAGGCCCTGCGAGGACTGCTTTTCTACACGTGCACGACGGCCTTACGAGCGCCTGCTTTTTCTTGTCGGCTGTGCATCCAATTCCTTAACGCCCACAAAAAAGGTATCTTTTTTCCCCTCGATTCAGACACTGATGGTCGTGCGATTGAGGCCAAGGTCAATGGTCAAGATCATGCCAAGTGGCCACTCGTAGAATCAAGAAGCTGAAAAAGCTTATTAGGCTCACCAAGTAATAAAAAAATACCGAATGCATCTATGGCATACGCAGGAAGAATTTTGAGCATAAGCATTGACTGTCACAAGACGGGCACCATGTGCCAATAGAAAAGAACAGATTGAATAGACTTTTAGCACTTCAATTACAACCGAACTGAAAGAGAGAGACGACACGCGACACGGAGTGGTGGAATTCCACCCCAGAGAGTATTGGCCCCCCTTTTGGTATTTCTTTATATTGCATCAACACAGTACAAGCCGGTACTCCAAACTCTGCACCTTCTCCAGGAAGCATACCAGAGAATGAGCCCTTAGCACATATTTAAAGGCCCTTGGCCTATGAAAAGCATTTACATAAAAAGCCTTTAACTCATTATCTTTTGGTCCAAAAGCAATGCCAAAAAGCTACCAACACGTTTTGCGGAAGTCCGTACAACTGCCACGCCATCAGTTTTTGCGTGTGTGATGCTGCTTTATTTTAATCCCTTTATGTCATTGGGGCCCCATCGGACGGGGTCCCCATAAGTTGGTAGGACTTCTTCGTCTGCTACTTGTTCTTCTTAGGGTTTAGGCCCCTCGGCCGGCATCTGCAAGTTGGCTCCATTCTTCTGGGCTTTGACACGTCAGCAGTTTGTGACATCTCCCCTTCTTGAAAGAGAGTAATCGTCCGCGATTACAGCATATCTGCAAAGCAACTCAAGTTAGCTCAAAAAATTTCTGAGGGACAATCAGTTTTCTCTTTTTGTTAAGGAGTTAGCTTCTCCTTTCGGCTCTTTTGATCAAGGAGTTTTCTTCTCCTTTCGTCCAGATCAGAACTCTCGATATTCAGCCGTAGTAAAATTAGCCATCACACCCAGACCGCACTGATCTTCCACGCTTGTCTTGATGCACTAAAATTACATACTCGGGCAATCTCATCCAATTAGGAATATTTAGTAGTTGGCACATCACAATGCAACACAAATGCTTACATATGCATGTTACAAGACACAACAAACAGCGCCGTTGAGCACTCCCTCGAGACAAACAGTCTGCGGTATGAAGCTACTCACCGACTACCTCGTCACCCCCCCGCAAATAACCTAAAAAGGTCCGGGCCATGAGCTCAGAGGACTATACAACCAAATGCTTCCCAGATCGCAGTCCGCGTCGCTTGGAGGTTCAAGCATACAACCAAACGCTCCCTAGGCATCGGCCTGCGTCGTTCGGAGGTTTTCTAGCATACAACGGAACGCTCCCTAGACATCGGCCTGCGTCGTTCCGAGGTTTTCAAACATACAACAAAAGGCTCCCCAGGCATCGGCCTGCGTCGTTTCGAGGTTCAAACAATACCAAAACAGGATTTCTCACTTCTCCACCCGGGAGTAAAATCACCAATCATTGAAACCAGAGTCAAACAATTCAAATCGGCACCAAGACAGGTGAAAAACAGATAGCATCCATTTCAAACAAACTTCAAACAATACTTTCTCAAACGATGTTCAAAAGTATCTAACTAGAAAACAACTAGAGAGGTCATTCAAGGCTTTGTTCGGACAATCGAACTTTGAGGACAACTGGCTTGCCCTTCTGCATCACGGTGATGGTTTGCTTCCGAACCTGGAGAGTTGCATCATTCTTGTCGTGCCAGGGCATGCCCAAGAGAACGTCGCAATTGCCCAACTTCATAATGTGGAAATCGGCTTTTCTATGATAATCTTGTATAGTCCCTGGAAGAGCACCAATGAGCGGTACCACTTTCTGAGTTTGCCCCGTGGCTAGCTCAGCTTCAATTTCTCCACCCTCTGCATCATAATCAAAGTGTATCTGCTTCAAGAATTCTGGATGGATGAAGTTCTCTATAGCTCCGAGGTCAAAGAAAATAAGGGCTTTCAAGCCGTTGACTTTTCCATAAGCTTTGCATAATTCATTAAAACTCTCAAGATGTATACCATAAATATCGGGTACTAGTTCAATAGCAGGTCTAGCCCTCCTCTTGGTCGTAGGTGGCCCCGGGGATCTGTCTGACGTGGGAGCAGAAGGTTGCACTGAGGACGTCGAGGCTCGCTCAGGACATGTATTGAACGTATGCCCTGTTTGGAAACATTCGAAGCATCGGCCTTCTTGTAACAAGGCGTCTCGTTGATGACGTGTCCGACGAGGCCGTTGAGGTTGGTTTTCACGGGATTCTCGAGAATTTGTTCGTTGTTGTCGGGAGTTCTGGTTAGTGGCCGGAGGTTTTTCTGTGGTAAACTCCAACTTTCCCTTCATGAGCTTGTAGCCGACCGTGGCATGGTCCATAAGCTCTTGCATGGTAGAGACTTGCTTGGAGAGACAATATTCTTGCAATGGTGATGGTAGTCCAATGGTGTACCGCTCGCACTGGTCCTCCAAGGGAATGAACTTAAAGGACACCGAAAGGTACACGTTGAGAAACCTTTGGTTATAGTCGTCCATGGTTTAAGTGGCAAGCCCCACTCTGCCAAAATCCGGACTTCAAACATCGAAGTTATATAACTACGTGCAAAAACTGTCTTGAAAGCTTGCCAGGTCCTTGGAGCATGCGGTTGTGTCGCGATTGAACTCCACCATTGCATAGCATTATCTTTAAGAAATCCCGCTGCTCGAGAAATCTTGGATTCTTCTGTATAGTTCCTCAAAGCATTGATGTTGTCAAATTGCTGTAGGAACTGCAATGCTTTCTTGCGATCTTTCACCCCGGAAAAAGTGAAAAATTTGATTGTCGTGCCGCCATCTTTGAAATCTTTGGGTTGGTTAGGCGCATATCCCGGGTATGGATAATAAGGGTATCCATATGGGCTCCAACCATTGTAGCCTCGTGGCGGTGGCGGTGGTGGAGGTGGGGGCAATGTCGGTTGCACTGGATCAGGGTCAGATGGCTGCACAATATTCCTGAAGACTCCCCCGATCGAAACAGACGTTTGAGAAGGTTTCCGGTTGGAAGCTCTCGTACTTTCTGATGCCGGAGGAGGAGGTACCACCTGGGGCATCAGAGGAGGTAACTTGTAGTTTAAAAATTGTTGAAAACTTTGCAGCATCGGAAGATTCTGCTGAGGATGCCGCGAAAGAATGTCGTGAAGCTCGTTGAGCAGAAACTGCAAATATTCTGATTAATCCATGTCTTGGGTTCTTTATGGCTTATTTCCTCTAAGACAGAGCGATGAAGACGGGAGCGGGCCCGATGTGTGATGAAGTAAGGGTGGAAGTCGCTAATAAGTCTGGGGTCGGAGCACGAAGATACCTCAATTAAATTCCAGAAGTCTCTGGTTTTCTCCGTCTGCTCTTTTGTGGGACCGATATGCTTTCAGAAAAGCACATACTTGATGCTCTGATACCATTGTCACAAGACGGGCACCACGTGCCAATAGAAAAGAACAGATTGAATAGACTTTTAGCACTTCAATAACAACCGAACTGAAAGAGAGAGACGACACGCAACACGGAGTGGCGGAATTCCACCCCAGAGAGTATTGGCCCCAAACCTTGGCGCCCTTTTCGGTATTTCTTTATATTGCATCAACACAGTACAAGCCGGTACTCCAGACTCTGCACCTTCTCCAGGAAGCATACCAAAGAATGAGCCCTTAGCACATATTTAAAGGCCCTGGGCCTATGAAAAGCAGTTTACATAAAAAGCCTTCAAACTCAAAAGCTTTTGGTCCAACAACAATGCCAAAAAGCTGCCAACGTGTTTTGCGAAATTCCGTACAACTGCAACATCATCAGTTAGCGCAAAACGCGGGGTGTCCGCACAACTGCCACATCATCAGTTTTTGTGTGTGTGTGAGTCCTGCTTTATTTTAATCCCTTTTATGTTATTGGGGCCCCAATCGGACGGGGTCCCCATAAGTTGGTAGGACTTCTTCTTCTTAGGGTTTAGGCCCCTCGATTGGCATCTGCAAGTTGGCTCCATTCTTCTGGGCTTTGACACGTCAGCTGTTTGTGACACCGATCTGCTGCTCTATTTCTATCACGTGCACATCTAACCCTATGTGCATGTGGACAAGCTACTTCAGGTCTAGGGTTCAAGTCAGCTTAGGAAGTGTTCTGGCACCTTTGTGAGTCTGTGCGCAGGCTGTGCATGTCCAAGCACTTAGAGTAGTTGCATATCCTCTGGTTGCACATAGCATGATCATCAACATGACAGTCAGTATCCATCAAGAGCATGACAGTCAGTATCCATCCTTTGTGTTGGAAGTGGTTTCAGGAATTTTCCTCCTCGGAGTGTCACAAGGCGGGCACCACGTGCCAATAGAAAAGAACAGACTTTTAGCACTTCAATAACAAGTGAACTGAAAGAGAGAGAGAACACGCGACACGGAGTGGCGGAATTCCACCCCAGAGAGTATTGGCCCCAAACCTTGGTGCCCCTTTCGGTATTTCTTTATATTGCATCAACACAGTACAAGCAGGTACTCCAGACTCTGCACCTTCTCACTGAAGCGTGCCAGAGAACGAGCCCTTAGCACATATTTAAAGGCCCTTGGCCTAAGAAAAACAGTTTACATGAAAAGCCTTCAAACTCAAAAGCTTCTGGTCCAAAAAGCAATGCCAAAAAGCTGCCAGCGTAATTTACAAAAATTTGTACAGCCTGCCACGTCATCAGCTAGCGCAAAACGCGGAAATCCGAACAGCCTCCCACGTCATCAGCCAGCGTAATTTTTAGAATCTGCCACGTCATCAACAGCTACGCAATTTTTTGTGTGTGTGTGTGTGTGTGTGTGGGTCCTGCTTTATTTCCTTTATGTCACTTGGGGCCCCATCGAACGGGGTCTCCATAAGTTGGTAGGACTTCTTCTGTTACTTGTTCTTCTTAGGGTTTAGGCCCTAGCGATGGCCTATTTGCACTGGGGTGCTATCCGCCAGCCAGTTCGAATGTTCTGCATTTCTCCAGCGCCAAAGCTTCTGGCAGCCTCATTGTGTGCGCACGATGGCTGATGATGGACTTTCTACACCTGCCCTCTACTTCTCGTACATAGACCAGATACCGAAGAAGAATTACGAGTGTACCCCTCCTGCACACAAAGTGTTCGTGTTTTTCCGAAGCCTTTTTCAGAGCCGGAACCCGTTCTAAACATAATTTCCACTCCCGGAGTACTCGTCCCAGAACTTGCACCTGTTCGAGAGTTCCCTTTGAAGCGTAAGCATGCCGAATTCTCAGGACGGAGGTGGTCAATCTGACGACGCCCTAACTCTTATCAAAGAGCAGATGGCCACACTTTCCATAAGTCTCACATCATTTCACACTCGCTTGGATGAGATGCAGACGCAAAACACTTCTCGAAGTCGTCCTGCTGTTTCTCGGACTACTAATGCAGCATCTTCAACACCTTCTTCCGAAGCTTCAGTGGACGAACCAAATGAACCAGATCCAACTGAAGAGGTAGACAATCGCGAACTTCAATTTCTTTACAAAATATTTAATACTGCACAAAAGAAGAAGCTTGATGTTAAACTGTCGGAACCGTATACTGGTCTCGGCGACAGGCGCGTGCTGGACCAATGGCTATTCAAGATGGAGGTCTACTTGTCCAACACGCACTTGGTCGAGAGTAAAAAAGTTGCACTTGCTAAGATCCGAATGAATGTTGAATGTCAATGTGATGTCCTATGATGTCGTGTGATGTGACTGTCGAATGGTACATGTGCTAGATGTGTGTTCCTAGTGCGTCGGTACTAACAGTCAGTGTTTGCTAAGGTAGTTTATGGCTTCTGTCTGTTCTGCAGGCGTAATCGAGGGTGATTACAATGCTTTCAAGAAGGGGGTATGTCACAAACGGTGAGGTGGCTGCCCAGTATACACACACACTATATCTTTTGATGATGTGGCTGCCCTGGGAACCCCCCGGAAAGGACCTGAAAGGTTGACATGGCTGGTTGCTACAGTAGCCCCGGAAATGGCGGAGAAAAGGACACGTGGTAGCCTTCACGTTTTGCGGCGAAATTCACGGAAAAGCAAGGCAGCAGAGAGGGAGAACTCTTTTGCTTTATTCAAGGGTTCAAGAGAGCTTGAGAGAGAAAAGATGGAACTGCTTTTTTTTTTCCGAGAAAAAGATCCTTCTATTAGTTAATGAAAACTGCCCATAGGGCTACATCCACCTCTGCAAGAGAGGGCTACAACAAGCATGATGGGGAGACTCTCCCAATGAAAAAACAGCATATATACAATGAGGCTAAATCAAGAGATGGGAGGAGGGAAGATCCACACAGGTGGACAGTAGTGCCATCTGAGCACCCCCTGGACTATGGTGTAGAAAGGCCCAGGGCGCCAGAGTCGAAGGAAAGCCTCGCGGCGCTCCCGCATGCGGTCGGAGCTGCCCTGTAGTCCCTCAAGCTGTCCTCTGAGAGTATGGATCAGCTCTAGCCAAAAGTCACGAACAGTCTCTGCTGGTGGCACAGGGCGAGCCTCAAAGATGCGGAAACAGCGGGCCCGCCATATGAACCAGAGAGCTAGGCCGCTGATGAGCTCCCAACACTCCTCTCTCTCACTGCACCACTCCTGTGGAGTAAGCTCTGTAGCAGGCTGGAGTGTAGGTCGCCCCCCCTGCATCACTATCATCCTGCTGGTGGAAGATAGCTCAAACTGAAGTGCCGGGCCCGTGAGGGTGGACCAAGCCGCTGCCCCCCAAGTGTATTGTCGAGCCGTGGAGAGGGCAGGCATCAGCCGAAGAACTCGAAGCCACACCTGCTGGGCCGAGGGACAGTCCCAAAGACAGTGACGCTGACTCTCCACCAACTGGTCACAGGCTGCACATGCGGCCGAGAGACCACTATGCACAAGCCAGCTCCCTACTGTTGTGGCTCTGTGTGCAACCAGCCATTGGAACAAAGTGACGCGCCTCGGCTGTCTGGAGTCCCACAGCCTCTGCCAAAAAACCGCCAAGAACTCGACTGTGAGGCCCTCCTCCTGCCAATGACGTGCTGCAGCGGGGCGGGCCTCTCTCTGTGTTGCAAGTATATGACGTCCAAGCCGAATAGTGTACTGAAAGAAGGGGACTCCTGGGCGGTCTGCAGAAGAGAAGGGGTCCCTCCATAGCCACTCACCAGGATCCCACTGTACTCGTGCCAGTGGACAACACTTCCAAGCCCATAGACTCCAGTGTCCAGTCTCAAGAGCTGCTGGGTTCAGGGTCTATGACGCAAGTCCTCCCACAGATGCCAACAACTCGGATCCTCTGGAAACAGCACTCTGCTACCTGCGGGGTCTCTACTGCAACTCGTTGTAATCATCCTCCACCCTGAAGCTTGAAGAACAGGGCTGGGACAGTCTCTGAGCAAGCCCTGACTGAAATGAGAACCTCCAGTCGTGTGAAGGCTCCCATCCACCGGGGTGCTACTGGCTCGAGAGGCGTGAGCCACTCAGCTGGAACTGACTCTGAGATGTCCTGACACATGCTCTGCACCCCTCTCATGCCCTGTAGCTGGACAGCCTGCACCTCCTCTGACAAACCTGTGAACTCTAGCTAGTCACCTAGAGAGCGCGCTGGACCTGCTGCCATGGGACCCCAAGAAACATGAGGCCGACTCCCAACCAAGTGGCCTCTCTGAGTGCTAACCATGGGGTTCTAGACGAAGGGCTGCCGTAGGCGCTCCTCCGTGCACGTCGGCTGTCTCTGCTCTAGGCCACGCCGTAAGAGCTCCCAAGATCGAAGCAAACTCACAGCGAATCGGTCCTCCAGTCTCCTGCTCAAACCAACTCGGCGCAACTCTGTAAAGATCCATCTGGTCGAAGGTTGCCAAGGGCCTCCTGACTGAGGCACCCTGGCACGAAGCCTCTGCAGCAAGAACTCCTTCCAAGGCTCCTCTCCTGGAAGAAGTCCTCTGACGACGAACTTCCCAAGAAGGGCTCTGCTCTGCTGTGCTGGATCAATGATCCCAAGCCCTCCCTGAGAACAAGGAAGAGTGATGACCGACCAAGCCACCTTGGCTCGGGCAATCTGAGTGTCGCGACCTGACCAAAGGAAGTTCCTGATCAGCCTCTCTACCTGGCTGATACAAGAACTCGAGAAGATCCATCAAGAAGTGATGTACCACATAGTCGCCAACAACACCTGGTTGGCAACTACTACTCTACCAGCCAGCGAAAGTCATGCTGAGCTCCAATGTAACAGCTTACTCCTGATGGACAGGAGAAGAGGAGCAATCTGCGCTCGGGGGAGAAGTCCAAACCAACCTGACAACCCAAGTACCGAACTGCAGTCCCTGGAGGAATCCACCTGAAACCCTCTCCTGGCATCCAATCTGGCACAGGAGCACTGCCGACGGAGAAAGCCACTGTCTTTCTCCAATTGATCAGTACGCCCGATGCACAACAGAAGGTCTCCAAAGCCTGCTCACATCTGTGTAGATTGGCCTCTTGGCCCTCTAAGTACAAGGCTGAGTCGTCGGCAAACTCAGCGTCCAGAAGCTCATCTCCCCGTATAGGGAGTGCTAAGCCCCTCAGACCAACCTGTTGTGACACCAAAAATCTGCTCATCGCCTCCGCATAGAATAGAAAGAGAAAGGGGGCAAGAGGACAACCCTGTCTGACCGATGGTGTGAGCATGAAGCGCTCACCTCTACCTCCTGCCAAAAGCACTTGACTGTGAGCCTGTCTGTACAAAGCTGACACCCCTCTGATCCAAGCATCTGAGAAGCCCATCCTGCGTAGCGTGCCCTCTAGAAAGTCCCAGTCAACTCTGTCGTATGCCTTCTCAAAATCGAGAAGAAGAATCACAAGGTCCTCCCCACGGAGCCGTGCCAGGGCAGAAGCCTCCCAGAAAGTGAAGATGTTGTCAAGGATACTGCGTTCCTTGACAAAACCTATCTGAGTCCCATGTATAAGGCTCTCCAAAAGTGGCCGAATCCTCAAACTCAGAGCCTTGGCAAGAATTTTGTAGGCTGAGTTGAGGATGGTGATGGGGCGCCACTGTCGAATCTCATCCAAGGAGCCACCCTCCTTTGGAATGAGGTAAATGAGGCCCTCACTCATGCTATCCGGCATCACTCCTGTGTGCAAAATGTACTGAAAGGCACTACAAAGATCTGGGCTAAGCAGGTCCCAGTACTCCAAGAAGAAGCTGGGAGTCAGCCCATCCTCACCTGGACAACTACCACGAGGGAGGGCCCTAAGAGCCATGTGCAGCTCCTTAAGCTGAAGAGGCATCTCTAGCCTCTGGTGCATCTCCTCAGTCACAAGACAAGGCATCTGTGCCCAAACCTGCTCCCTGCATGCATCCTGTCGCTCTGATTGGGGCTCAGCCGATAGTAACTCACGGTAAAAGTCAGTAGCAACTGCACGCATATCCTCGGGCTCACAAACAACTGACCCATCAGGTCTCCTCAACTGATTGACCTTGGCATGCGAGTGCCGAGGTCCCACTGTCTCAAAAAAAGCACCTGTCACTCTGTCACCCACCTGAGTCCACTGAGATGCCTGTCGGTGAAAGGCAAACTCATGACGCCTCTCCTTTGTGCAAGCAAGCTCCTGTCGAGCTTGCTGTAATTGCTCCTCCAACCATGGACTGTCTGGATGCTGCTCCTGCATCCTCTGTAGTGAAGCAATGCCTCGTCTGTGACGCTGCTCCTCCTCTCTCGCTGCAGCCTGTCGAGCCAGAGACTCCTGGAGGAAAAAGTGGCTAAGCTGAGCTAGGCCTAAGGCCACTCTGTCTGCAGGTAGAGCCTGACTGTCCATGCCCTCTGTCCAGAGAGCCTCTACCCTCTCTCTGAGTGCTGAGTCCAACAAGACCCGCTCTGGGATGCGAAGCATCGTGCTCCCACTCCTCTGCCTGTCTGCCACTGTGAGGATCACTGGTGCATGGTCCGAGAAGGATGTCCCTGCTAGGATGCCCACTGATCCCCCCAAGTCACTGAAGTGGTCACTAGTGTAGAAGCGATCTATCCGCGATAGATTCACTTCCACTTTGCGGTCCGATCTAGAGAAGGCAAGACTCTCTGGAGGCCTCACAAAGCCAGAATGCTGCCATGTATCTGAGACCCTCAAAGTCATACACAACCTCTCCCAAGCTGCTAACTCGACTCCATGCACAGTAGCATGGGTGCCTCCGATCATGTCAGAAGGGTCCTCCAACATGTTGAAGTCCCCTCCTACACACCAATGGTCAACCTGTGGCAAAGACTCAACAATCTGTGACCAAAACTCTGCACGAGCACTCGCCACATTGTGCGCATAGATGTTCAGGAAGCCCACAAGGCCACCCTGAACCTGCATAGTAATCCACTGAGCCCTGCCTGGCACAATAATCCCTCTGCCCACAATGGCCTTCTGCAATGAGTCTGCAATAGTCATACATACCCCACCCTGGATGCCTCCAGGTCCAAAATCAGCTGACCAAAAGGTATCATAACGTCCACGCAATATCTGACCACATCGCCGAATGCGGCTCTCAGACAAATGGTGCTCCTGAAGCATAAGGAGATCAATCTCTCCTCCCACAAGGCAACGCTGAAGCTCCTGACGCAATCGGCCCCGCTGTCGCTGAAACTGGGGCCCATCTAGTCCCTGCACGTTCCACGAGACGATCCTCATGGGGAGCGAGAGAGAACAGATGCTGCCGCAGCAGCAAGACGGGCTATCTTCGAGGCTGGCTTGGATGGGGAGTAATCCACATCCGAGCGTCCTCTAGATAGGCGAGACTGCAGTGAGTGCCTGGCCCAAGCCCAAGCAGAGCGAGCCGTGCGTAAAGCAACCTCCTCTGTCCAAGAGTCCTCATGAATGTATACATAGCAAGGCAAACACTGCGTATCAGCAAAAAAGTACACCACAATGTGCCTACATCCTGCTGAGTCTGGGGGTGTCACCACAAACTTGGCCAGTGGCCACAAAGTCTGCAGCAAATCTGTAACTCCAAGTTCTCCCATGTGGTGAGAGAACTCGAGAACCTGTGTATGCAACCATCCCACCACTGAGTCGAGGGACCACTCTGTCTCGGTCCTACCACAGAGGGGGAAGGAGAAACCAACTGCTGAATCCAAGGCCTCTGTCCCCCTACCGGCGAGGAACAAAGCATGGACCCTGAAGCAGGCTGCCTTGTGGTCTGTTGCGGAATCGCCGAGAAAGCGAGTGAACCCGTAATCGAAGAAATCCCAGCGGCGTTGGAGGTCAAGATGGAACTGCTTTATTTTTAATGCTTTTAAGTTTCCAGCTTTTTGGCTTGCTTTTGGCATCCCTTGTACTCTTTAAATAAGCAGGCAGGGCCTCATAACTCAGAGCATCTGGACGCAGAGTCTGAGTGTGAGCGCCTACCCGCACTCTTGTACTTTGAACACAGATTAATACAAAAAGAAATACCGAAAGGGGCGCCAGTCTTTGGAGCCAATGACTCTAGGCACGGAACTCCGCTGGGCTAGTGTCGAATCAATTGTGAATTGTGAACTGTTTTGAAGTGTTTATTTGTGCTGTTGCGGTAGATTCTCGACTTGGAGTGTCCAAGTCTGTTACAGCGGTATCAGAGCACGGCCGATTCCTCTTCTACGGAAAATCCGATCCCTAATTTTCTTCCGCGGCACCTATGGCTTCAGGCAAAGGTCAGTTGACTCCCTCTGCATCTGGAGATGCAAGAAGGGATCACAACGAAGATTCAAGCAAGGAGTATGGCCCGCCTCGGCCTACTCAAACGGAGCGTCGAGAGATGGAGGGTCAACGATTGATCGGCGGCGCAACAAAGATGATGCTCAATTTTGCGAAGGATCCAAAATTTGCAAAATATATGAGCGAGACTTCTTTTGAGGAGGTGCACACGCACTGGCAGAAGACCACAAAACCACCTCGAAAAACCGCTCTCAAGAAACCTCCTACTCCCAAGAAGTATACAGAGAAAGAATTAGAAGAGGTGGTTGATGCACGAATTGCTCAACTTTTTGACGTGCAGAACAAAGCAAGAAAGCACGGAAAAAGCAAAAGAAAGGCACTGACTTCCCGGGTTATTTGGGTCGTCATTCGACATTTGAAAAGGCAAAGAAATAGAAGAAGCGTGTTCGATTTGAAGGAGTACTGAGTTCTTCTTCTTCTTCTGGTAGTTCTTCTAGCTCTTCTGACTCGAGCGAAGAAGACAGAAAAGGCAAAAAGCGAAGCAAAAAGCAACGCTTCGGAAAGGGCAAGAAAAAGGCAAAGAAGTCTAAATCTCGCCCCGTGGGCCGTGATTGACAGTACTACAGAGGACTTGTCTACAGACAGTTCAGACTCCAATGACAGCAACTTTTATGCAAAGAAGAAGAATTTTTACAAAGCCAACCAATATGACTTTCTAGAAGACAAAAGCAAGAAAGTCCGAGAGTTTAAGGAAGGTGGATAGTCAATTAAATTTGACATGTTTTCTGGATATAGAGATGCTTTGAAGGCTTTGTCTTTTGTACAACAGTTTGACATCGCTTTCGCGGGAGGGCATTACTCAGAGCACTCTAAGATTCAGAGAGATGCCTCTTACTCCACGGAAAAACAAGGCAGCTTTTGCGGCAGATTTTGGAGCTTTTTCCTACGCTATTTGCTGGCTTTATTTTAGGCAAATTGAAAGAGAGAGAGGGAGAACTCTTTTGCTTTATTCAAGGGCTCAAGAGAGCTTGAGAGAGAAAAGATGGAATTGCTTTATTTTTAATGCTTTTAAGTTTCCCAGCTTTTGGGGCTCTGCTTTTGGCATCCCTTGTACTCTTTAAATAAGCAGGCAGGGCCTCATTACTCAGAGCATCTGGACGCAGAGTCTGAGTGTGAGCGCCTGCCTGCACTCTTGTACTTTGAACACAGATTAATACAAAAAAAAAACCAAAAGGGACGTCAGTCTTTGGGGCCAATAACTCTAGGCACGGAACTCCGCCGGGTTAGTGTCGAATCAATTGTGAACTGTGAACTGTTTTGAAGTGTTTATTTGTGCTGTCGCGATAGACTCTCAACTTGGAGTGTCCAAGTCTGTTACAAGTTCTCTGCTCAATGACACATCATTTATTTGGTGGCAACAACGGGTTGCTGATGGTAAACACACACCTTCTTGGGATAAATTCCGGTGTGCTATTGGCAAGGCGTTCGAACCCGCCAATGCGGATTTTCATGCCCGGTTCTCTCTTCGCTGCCTGACTCAGACAGGTTCCTCGGCCTCGTACATCACAGAGTTCCAAAGGCTAACTCTAGAGATAGAGACCCTTAGTCCCTCTGATAAACTTCACAGCTTTATTGACAAACTCGAACCCAACTTGAAGGACGATGTGCACAAATACAACCCTACCACCTTGGATGCTGCAATTGCCTATGTGGAGCGTCTTGGCAATGATCGGCGCCCTACACGGAATTTTCTCCCTGGTGACAGATCTTGATTTTTCTCAAGATCGGCATTCCAATACTCAGCAAGGCTCTTCGAATGGATCTTCGACTTCAAAGAAGGAAGGATTATGTACAATTTGCGGTGGTGACCAGAGATGGTATCAATGTCCAAAGAAACCAAATCCGTCTAATTTGAAAAGAAATTCCAACGCGGAAACATCATCGAATGTTGAACAACCAGATTTTGCTAAGAATAAAGGAAAATCTGTGGTCAATACGATTCGTGTCTGAGAGGATACGACTATTCTTATGAAGCATGCTCAGTGCAATTCTTTAGTTTTGGAGCCTCTCAAAGCAAGTTTTGAGCCTTCTTGGAACTATCAATGGTCGCTCTATCAATATTTTGGTGGACAGCGGATGCTCGAATAATTTCGTCAGCACTCAAATAAATCAACAGCTTGGTTTGCCAACTCAGAAGACATCTCACTTATATGATGTGGAATTAGCAGATGGATCAATTTTGACTTGTGATCAGATAGTTCGACAGTTGCAGTTTGAGATTCAAACTTATGCAGATCAATTGGATTTCGAAGTCATGCCTTTATCTTATTACGACATGATTCTTGGTCAGCATTGGTTATCCAATATGATCGAGCAATTAGCTTTCAAGGACATACTATCAATTTGTTCAAAGATGGACGTGAATTGATTTTACACGGGCTTTATCATGCGGAAAGAGTGATTCAAGCTTCACGTGTACTAGTCAAGTGACATGATACAGTGGATTATGAAGAGAATATAATTTCCGATACAGATGCAGAAATTCTAATTGATGAATTTTTGAATGCATTAACTTCTCTTGAATCAATTGTTGAAGACAAAGATGATTTCAAGCGAGCAATTTTTCCAAGTGATACTTCGTTACCAGAAAAAGATAAGGAGATAGTTGCAGATTCTGAATCTGAAGACTACTATGCTTTCTTTGATTCTTTGTTGGATGATGGTATGCCAATTGCAAGTCATGAAGTGACAGTTCCTGAAGATGATTTTGAAGAATTTTGGGATTGAAGTTACCCCCTCTGAAGAGTACCTATTCTCTTCCCTAAATTTTTGGCAGTTACTGGAAGATTTTAAACCAGAAATCTTACATCGCATGAAGAATTTTGAAGATTAATCTCTTGTTGCAGTTAACCTGATTATGCTAGATTCCTCTAAAAAGTCTTTGAATAATGCAATGACATGGGATTTAGCAGTCAAAGCAAGAAGTTTTCGCATCAAAGGTTCAAGACAAAGGTTTCCGATAACTCAAAGATTGAAGATTTTCAAAGATCCAATGCTTTTCCAGAGTTCTATCAACATCAGAAGTCATTTCTTTGACACGGGGTTCTCATTTTAAATGGGAGGGAATGTCACGATTGTGACTATGTTAACAACAATACATCTACTCCTAGTTGCAGATACCCGAAGTGCCATGCCAAGGAGGATCCCTGCACTTGGATGGTCACATCCCTTCGCCCAAGAGACGTGCCTCTTCGCCAAAAGCCACACTCCTTCGATGACTGGTCACACCCCTTTGCTCTACGGGTGCGACTCTTAGCCCAATGGTTGCAGCTCTTCGCCGAAAGGATGTGTCTTTACGTTTAAAGTCATGTCTCTTCACCAAGAGACGTGTCTTTTCATTTATGTCTCTTCGTCTCCTATATAAGGAGCCTATTGTTCTCAGTTTCAAGTAGTCATTCAATGAATCAACATAGAGTCTTCTAAGTCTTGAATTTGAGTTCAATTCAAGTTTCTTAAGTCTTAATCATGAGTTTAAGTACTTAATTAAGGATTAGTACCCAGAATCCTTACATTTTACTTAGCTGCTTTCCCTTGGCAAGAAGAGTCGGAAGAGCATGTGGCACGCATTTACTACTGCTGTGCACTCGTGGTTGAGTCTTTTGACCAAGCCCGGGTATAAGAATGGGTGGTGGCAAAACAAGCTGGTTTTGTTGTTGTATCAGATCCTATTTTATTTCTTTGCTAGACAAGGAGTTGAGTAAAAGAGCCTCTGGGCCTAAAAGTTTTGTAATGTTGAATGGAAATGGTTTGATGCTGGAGTTGTGTGAGTAAAATTTGTTCGTATTAGAGACTAGAGACTTTGACATTTTGAAGGTTTGGATTTTTCTTTTTAATATTTGTAGTCAGCTTTATGTTTTGATCATGTAAGAGCAGGCATTGATGTATCTAGTGAATTCTATGCATTTCTGTAAGTGTGTAGCTCCATTTTTAGCTCATAAGTTCGTCATTTTCTGAATTTATGAAGGTATTAAAAATTTTACGCATGTTGGACCTGATGTTTATGTCTATAACTTCATTTTCCATTAAGGGTGAATTTGGATTTTCCTGCATTCCTCTAGGTTTATATTGTAATTTTGCAAGTCTCAAACACGACTTTGTAAGTGTCCTATCATTTCTTACTAATGTGTGACAGGTGTCCATGGCCCATATCAAGCCATTTGAGCGTAAGAGAGGTCAGCAAGGGAAATCAGCAAACCACATTCGCCCACTGCCTGCATGGTCGCTCGATGCAAGTGGATCATTAGGCAGCTCAGCATCAACCTTAAGTGAAGTATCCCATTTAAGCAAAACAGGAAATTTATGTATGAGAGCAGAGCAGGAGGACAGCTTGGTGGCAATGGGAAGTTCGAGTCTTGGTTTAAAAGCCAAGCGCATGACAACTGATTGCTTCAAGAGGGAGTGGAGAAGATTTGGCACAAACTTTCAAAAGAGACTTGCTTTTTTGTTGGCACTTTCTCCTGATGAGTTGCCCAGAATTTTCAAAGTTGAACTGCCACCTTCGGTTCTGTCTGATGTGGTTGAAGTTTTATATTGGTGGAAAGACTTTTTACCTCAACGAAGAGCGAATGCTGCTCCAGTTTTGTTGAACTCAAACTCTGATGCTGAGGGAATTCCAACTGGTAGAGTCAGTGACATGAGTGCTGGCGAAGACTGTCCCATTCTGCAATTTTTTGACGGTCATCATGTTGTTCAGATATTGAAATCTTTATGTGCATGTGGACGGTTTTCATTGTCGTTGAAACTTGCCGGAAAAAGGGTATCATCTCTGGCCAATCACTTGATTAATATTTTGATTGAGAGAGTAGAAAAGGAGGAGATATCCACTCAGAGGGTTGATAGCAGGTATTGCGCGTTCTCTGGTACGGAAAATGATACCAGGGTTGGCTATGTGACCGACGATTCAAACGCTAGTGAATTCGAGGGTTCTAAGGGGGAACCATTATGTGTAGATGAACTACATCATCTTGCAAGTGTCTATCTGTGAGAGGCATGTAAAGAGTAAACAGAACTTTTATGTCAAATGGGGAGACTGATGTTGCTCCTAAATTCTCGATAGTGTATGCTATAAATTTTGCATTTGATTCTTGCAAGCTCTTGCCTGAACTGTTTGAAACTTATACATGAACTAAAGTGCATGAAAAGTAAAACTTGTTCAAAAAACAATCAGTTAATTTGAGAAAATGGCTACATTGCATTAGTAGTTTGTGAGACCCAACTTCTGTGTACTTTCCCCTAGTCAAAAGTAGAAAACTCTTTTGACATTTGAGCTTGTCAGCTTGCAAAGATTCATGCACTTTCATTTGAGAATTATCAAATAATTAACAAATATTGGAAATTATCTCATTTGCTAAGTTTAAAACATGGATAACTTGCCTTGCATTGGTGTTATGCTATTTAATGATTTGGGTGATAAAGCAAGGCTTTAGCATACTTAGATGGCTTGTGGCCATCATCATAGCGCCGGTTTGTGGCTTAAGCTCGTTGCAAATTATACAAGAGTGGCTTATGTAGAACCTTGACCCATGTGCACATTTCTTACTTGATAGAGATGTTGTAAGGCCTATCAAAGTGTTTTTACTACAAATTTTATAAATATATTAATTAAGAAACAATTGTGGGAGATGGTAGATCAATATGTTACATATCCATAATATATTGATTTAGTAATCACTGACCAATAGGAGAATACAAGATTCATTTACATTATCTTCCTATGGCAATAAACTATGTGTTACACAAGCTTTACGCAAAAAAATAATGCAAGAATCACATGCTCTTATCATGGCACCGTGGAATCGTAGTCACCATTCATCTTATAGAGACATAATCTTATTGGCCATCAACTAAAGAAAGACATTTATGAATATGTTACACAATGTATAATGTGTCAAAAAGTGAAATATGATAAGAGGCAAGCAACCAATTTATTATTACCATTACCAATATATGAGGCCCATGGGAAAGTATAGCCATGGATTTTATCTTTGATCTACTTAAGTCTCTCCATGACAACACTGGTATTTGGTCAATAGTACGCATGTTTAGCAAACAAGCACCTTCTATACAAAACTATCAAACCTTATCATGCGATTAATTTTTTTATTTCTTTATTATCTCCTAGATCTTCAAGTATCATGGCTTGCTAAAGTCAATTGTCTTTGATATAAACCCACGTATGACAAGTCTCCTTTGAAGATGATGATTTGAAATTTTTGGTACAAAGTTAAACTTCTTCTCTTGTTATCATCCACAAAAAAATGGGTAGAGTGAAATTGTTAATTCCATTGTCTTGGATCTACTTGAGCATTATGTCAATGAAGTGTGGCAAAGAAATCAGAGAGAGAAGTGCTACCACTTGTAGGATATGCATATAAGAACAAAGTTTGGTCCTTGTGATTTCCACTTTGGGAAGGCTCATAGAGTTTCAAATTGTCAAAATTTTGATTTGGGCTCATCTTGGACTCCATTTCCACTATTGCTAGCAGTTTATAGGTAATTTTTTCTGTTTGTGTAGAGTGGATTTTGTTTTGTAGTATATACATTGATTAGTCTATATAGCATAGGGTGATTCTTTGCAAAATTTCCCTCAAATTGGATGGATTTCATCACCCATAATGGGTACATATGATGCTTCATGTACTGGCTACAAAGGGATTATGGAGTACTGTACATGAAAGTGACTCACGTCCTATTTTGGTTGCATTTTTGAGTGTTAATGATATAGAAACAGGTGCCATTGAAGATGTTGAAGAGTCTTACTCCATTGCTGCAACAACAAGAGTTACAAGTTGTGGCATAGAACGAAGAAGCATGAATAGGTGGACTTAATAACTGTGTCTAGAACAGACTGCTACTAGATTTTTGTGGTTAGGTAGTAGCATATAACACTAACTCTAATTTTATTACTTACAAGCTCAAACTAAAGTTCTCCAACCAAATTTTCTAATTTGAAGCTACTACCTACTCCTTTGCATCACTGGATTTCAACTTTGATCGCTTGGATCTTGCTACCATGTGGTAGATACCAATTCAAAAAACAGGTAGCTAGTATACCACCTATTCATGTTTTTACCCAGTTATTGTCAAATTTGCATCATCTCATACAAAGAAATTTTTTTTGGGATGGTAAAGATGCTCAAATGTATGATGCAAGGCACAATTATTGTCAAATTTGCATCATTGCATACAAAGCAGATTTTGGGATGTTAAAGGTGCTCAAACTTATGCCTTGATTGCATCATTTGTCAAATGTCCTATCATTCCAAACATTCACTCATATAGGACAGCTAAAGATGCATGGGATACACTCTTGCAAATTTGTACCAAGTCAAAAATAAGGCTCTTGTTGCTTATCTTCATCAGCAATTAGAGAGTGAGCATATGAATGAGGGTGATGTCACCTCTATCGTTAATCTTTTTTACATGGATTAGAATTTTAAAGAAGAATATTGGTGGAAATGGAAACCTTGCTACGGCTTGGCAATTCCCACATGCAAGTGCCAAAGGTTTAGAGAGGAGCGGATGTTTCCGCTTTTGGTGATGTAGTCCCCAAAGAGGCCGCTTCTACTATGGATTTGGCCAAGGAAGAGTATAGAAATAGAGGTTAAATTTTAAAAAAAACATGCCAATTGAGTACACAAGGGGTTGCATCTATTGCAATAATCCCAACCATATAATCAATGATTACCTATTGTTGCAAGAGCATGAGGCGACATGGTAGGCTACAATAGCACAATGATTCTAACAACCACCTTCCAATGGTAACCATCCACTAGCACGAGTTGTTGTAGTAACCATGGTTGTATTATATGATATTTGCCCCTTAAATGCACCAACCACATATTTTAGCTGTCACTTGTAGCATCCCAACCACTATGGGGGAGCCTTGTGTACACAAGAACCAAGTTTAGAAGGTCCCACAATTACCAGAGTTTATAGGAGTCAATTAAGCCAAAGTTGTGCCTGTAAATGTCCTTGATGAGCATGTCTCTATAGTCACAATCCATACATATTCAATAACCATGTTTGATGTTTTGCTAGACGGAGAATCCGATGTGTGACATGTTATCAATTTCCCTACATGAGTAACGAGGCATTAAGGAGTTTTGAGCTAGCACTATTTTCTATGAAAATGGCTCACTAGCGTAGGATGTGTAGTTGCTCATGCTTTTTTGACACCTAGATGCTCAAATATCTTCTCTGTTGTTTGCAACATCCTTTAAAACACGCAAAAGGCTTCTAGTTGGTCGAGAGATAAAATGATGCCGAGGTAGAAAAATACATAGCAATGAACAAAAACTTGGCTAGCTTGTTTGAAATTGATGTGCCATAGCTCATTCAAAAGCATATTTATTTGGACAATGGAAAATCAAAGCCCTTATCTTGAAACCAGCCAAGTTGGCAAACTCTGTTGCTGTACATGTAGTAAAGATTAATGCTATTGATACAAAACCAAATATGATAAAGCAATGAATCAACAAATGGTCTAAAAAAAGCTGGTTCTCCTATCGAGCCTAGTATATCTAGTGAACCTCAATGTATGAAATGAGGAAGACATGATGAAATAGTTTGGCAAATAAGATCCTTGATTGATCAAAGATCCTTGTAAAGGAAAAGGCCTTCTTAAAATAAAGGAAATTTTCCAAGAGCGCGAGGAAGAGGAAACAATGGATTTAAAGAACACCTAAAGCTGGTATTGTTCAATGTTATTTGGATGTAGCTTTTAAAGATCAAATACAAATGTTGTTGAAGGAATTCTAAGATGCATTTTCCTAGTATTATGTGGGCATGATGGGTCTTGATCCAAAATTTTCTCAATATTAATCGTGCTAGTTGAGGATACATGACCAATTGGAAAGCTATCAAGAGTCGGCTTCCATGCCGGTTGACCTAACAACTTTATTATCACCCATCGTGATTGTCCCCTACAAGAATACAAAGCTAGGGTATGTGTACATTATTGGAATCTCAATGCCATTACCATGCCAAATCCTTTTCGAATCCCTTATATAGATTCATTGATGGATGGTGTAGCTGGTCATGCAATGCATTCATGTTTGGATGGGTTCTTTGGCTATAACTAATCAAAATGGATCCGAAAGATTTGAAAAAGACATCCTTCGTACAGAATGGGGAGCATTTTTAAATGAGGCGATGACATCCTTAAAAGCTCCCAAGCTATGTTTAGAGGAGAGTCACAAAAATGATCTTTGAGCCCTTTCATCACGGACTTCTTGAGAATTTTATTGATGACTTCATAGTGTTTCTCAATCAAGACAAACATATCACTTATTTGTGGCAATGCTTCACAAGTGTGAGAAGCTTGATTGAGCCTTAACCCATTGAAGTGTGCTTTTGTGTGAAGAGTGGGGAGAGACTAGGATATTGAAGGGCCACATTGTGTGGGTTGAAGGAATTACAATAGACCTTGGCAATGCTAAGGTAATCATGTTGGCAAAAGCACCAAATACAATGAAATATTTTCTACCCTTTCTAGGCTCAGTGCATTGGCATGGAAAAAGGTTGCGATAGCTGGCCGACATTGCGACACCCTTGGATTGACAGCTTAAGCAAAACTAGTTACAATGGAATAAAGATTGTGGAAATGTTTTTTTTCTATCAATCTTATACTTTCCAAGGCACCTGTGGTGAAACCACCTTAGTGGGGCTTTCCATTCCACATGTTTGTAAATGCCTTAGTGAAGCTAAAGTGAAGAAGTGGCATAGGCCACTCGACTATGCCAGTCGAAGACTGATCCCTACAAAAAGAAGTTATCCAATGAATGAAAGAGAAGATTTGGACACGATCCATTTTATTATTAATTTTGGCATTGCCTCGCTATTCTAGCTAGGCTTGGTGAAAATTAGCATAAGTTGTAAGCATTTTCTTAGATTGCCACATAAAGTGGCCCTCCTATACCCTAGGGTGCTATGTCAAACTTCATGTTGGTTCATGTCCACCACTTCTATGCATGTACACAGCTGTTGTAGCTTTTCATGGAGACAATGAAGATATACATACATATTCTTTACTTTATATCAACTTGATACATACATATTCTTTACTTTATATCAACTTGATACATACATATTCTTTACTTTATATTGACCTGATACAATTAGGCTTAGGACTACATCAATTGTTATCCATGTCCAACTTACAACTTTTTTTACTTTAAACAAACGTCCAAACTGTACATTTTTTTTAAAAAAAATTTCTCTCTTTTTTACCCTTGTAAAAAAGGTCATTACCTCTTTGTTTAATGGTATTTTTTATATGATGGTTTTTATATATTCCAATTTTTAATAGTCCTTAGATAGAATATTTACATATGTATCATTTTGATCAGAAGGCCACCACCCCTTCTGATCCAAGTGACTAATACCACCATTAGTTTCAAAGTTATTTTGTGCCTACTTCCCAACCATACACCATCAAGATTTTCTATAACAAGTTTGTCATTCTTTTACTTAGTGTGGAGAAATTGGTCAGATAGCTCTTCTAGACTAATCAGTAAAATATGCTATACTTCTCACCACTTCTATCTTTGAAACCATTAATATTTACATATGTATATTTTGATCAGAAGGCCACCACCCCTTCTAATCCAAGTGACATATGTATATTTTGATCAGAAGGCCACCACCCCTTCTAATCCAAGTGACTTAATATCACCATTAGTTTCAAAGTTATTTTGTGCCTACTTCCCAACCATACACCATCAAGATTTTCTATAACAAGTTTGTCATTCTTTTACTTAATGTGGAGAAATTGGTTAGACAGCTCTTCTAGACTAACGAGTAAAATGTGCTATACTTCTTACCACTTCCATCTTTGAAACCATTTAGTCAAAACATAGTAACTTTGTCCTTAGCATTAGATACAACTTTCAAACACATCGTGTTATACTTCAAATAATTTGTCTGTTGCTTGGCTTTAGGCAAAACAGAACTCAGCTAAGCATATGACATCCTTTACCTTTAGTTTGAGTGAGAGGAACCAAAATTATATACCAAAACTATATACCCAAGTATTCATACACCATTCCTTAAGTAAAAAAGAAATTTATTAAATCCAGACTGATCAATTACTGCATGGTTTAAAAACCACCATCATGGTATGCAATGTGACCTAGATCTCACTGTGCAGTTTATGTTATCAATGTGACACCACAATTGTGCTAGCAGCCCAACAAAAAACCATGCATCAAATGCAGCAAGGGCTCATTAGACCCGCCCCCGCCTTTTTTTCAATAGTTTATCCTAATATTCTCAGCCAAAATATACCACTGGCGTATCTGGCTTTTTTTTAATTGCATCAGCGGCTACTTTCGTAGCTAGTAGACTAATTTTGTTGAGTCAGCACGCAGATCTATGAGCCAAAAACCAAGGCCTCAGGCTTAATGCCATGCTTACGCGTGAAGTGCATGGGTACGACCTAATGTCAATTATCTCCAAAGAACAAAAAGATGGTAAAGAAAAAACCCAATTTTTTTCTTGAAACGCCAGCCAATGCATTGGTGTGAATCTATCTACACCTGTGTAATCATAAAGCTCAAGGCATGTGAACAAAGGCATTCATGGATCCTTGCAATCCTCATTTATCTGCCTAGGCCAAGTGCCCTATTTGCATAAAGTCAAAACAGATCAAAAGAAATTATGTCGACTACTGTTTAAAAACCACTTGCGCCAAAAAATCTAGAGAAAGTATGGACTAGTTTTTAATACACATTGCCGCTAAATATAAAGACAAACCATTTTCCTGTACATCATATGAAAACCAAAATGCTTGGTGCAAAAAACCAGTATTTTTTTTTTGGTACGGACCTGAGAAATGCCCTCTTTTGCCACTAGCTCCATGGTTAGACAGTAGGCAAGCTTCCAAAACAAACCCTCAATCTCTCTTTCTACAAACACAAAACACCACGCAAAGAGACTAAGTGAGGGGCTCAGGGCCATCCTCACCTGTAGAGATATATTCACCTCTTCACGCTTTGCAAAAGAAAGAGGTCACTTTCAGATGGACCCAAAGAGAGATTTCAACTTTCAATCTCTAAAAGGAAAAGTTGACTTCAGATCCCGTGATTGTTTTACTAGATCTTAGGAAGTTATTTTTGGTCCAGTGTGACGCGTGTGGCAATAGCATCGGAGCAGTGCTAATGCAGGATGGTCGGGTAGTAGATTATGAGAGCAGAATCTTGCAAGGGCTAGAAAAGACTTATGCAAATCTATGAGAAAGAGCTACTTGCCGTCATTCATGCACTCTCTAGCTAGAAGCACTACCTGTTAGGTGCTGATTTTTTTGTCTAGACAGATCATTAGACCTTGTGATACTTCTTGACACATTCAAAATTATCCAAAAATCATATGTGATGGGCAAACATTATTTCTATGTTCCACTTCCAGATTATGCATGTGGAAGGCCATAAGAATGTTGTGGCTGATGCGTTATCAAGAAAGCCACAAATTTCAACTTTGTCAATTCCTTATCATCATGAGCTTGATGACATGAAGGAACAGTGTGCTACTGATAAAGATTTTGCAAGGATCTTTGAACAATTGCAAGATGGGCAACGTCATGAGCACTACCTCCTCGGAGAGGGTTTTATGGTGATGCATGGCAGACTTTGTATCACTAGGCCATTGCGACATAAGGTCATGGTAGAAAGTCATGTCCCACCGTATGCAGGGCATCATGGTATAGATGCGACAGTGAAAGAGGTCGAGACATTCTTTTATTGGCCTACTTTGAGGAGAGATGTGGATGCCTTTGTGCAAGCATGCCTGATTTGCCAAAAGGTCAAGTTTGGCAGGCAAAAGACAACAGGGTTATTACAGCCACTGCTGATTCCGGATAAGCCATGGGAAAGCATTGCTATGGGTTTATCTTTGATCTTCCAAGAATGTCGATAGGGAATGATGGTATATGGACCATTATTTGCAGGTTTAGCAAGCAGTTCCATTTTATTCCTATAAAGAAGAAGATAAAATTTGACCAAATGGCACGGTTGTTCATGTACAATGTGTTTAAGTACCATGGTATTCCACAATCGATTGTCAGTGGTCATGATTCTCGCATGACGAGTTTGTTTTGAAGAGGATTGTTTGAGAAAATGGGCACTACGCTCAAGTTCTTGTCTTCATTTCATCCACAAACTGATGGACAGTCCAAAGAGGCTAATTCTATTGTCTTGGATCAATTGAAATGTTATGTGTTAGATAATAAGGGCAAGTGGGAATAGTATTTAGCTATGCTTGAGTATGCATACAACAATATGGTGCATTCATCCAAAGGCAAGACACCTTTTGAGATTATTGAAGGTGGCAAAAAGGTTCCTCCCATTTTGCATACAAAGGACAAGATCTTCGAGGAAGATCGATATGTTGAGAACATGGATGAAATGTATAAGAAGATTAAGCTTGCCTTCCTTGGAGAAGACTCGGGCAAAGCAGAAAAGGGCTGGTGATCGCCACCGATGTGAACTGTTGTTTTCACCTGGTGATTGGGTTCTATTGAGGTTTGAGAAGGCAAGGTTAAAGAAGATGAAGGGCAAGGAACGGTTGTTTCCTAAGCTCAGTATGTGTTACTATGGGTCTTTTCAAGTGCTTGATAAGATCAACGATGTTGCTTATAGGCTGAAATTGCTTGACAATTGGAAGATTCATAATGCGTTTCACGTGAGTCTTCTAAGACCCTTTGTGGGTGATGTGCCAGAAGATATGCCATAGGATGATTATCCAAAAGTCGATGAACTTGATGAGATCTTAGTACCTGAGCAGATTTTGGCACATAAAGAAAGAAAAGTTAAGGGACAAGTTGCAAGACGCTATTTGGTGAATTTCAAGAACTATCCACCTATGTATACGAAGTGGATGGAAAAGCATGAACTGTCAGAGTCACCAAATGTATTGCAGCTTTACCTTGAAGCCTTTGGGTTACAACCTACGTATGCCCCAACCTAACGTGTGCAAAGGAGGGGTAATGATGGAGCCAACACATCAAATGTACATACGGATTCAATGCAATAGAAGTGTGCATCGCTCTTCAAGTGTTAAAGGTATTATGCTCACTTCTATCATAGATGGAAATGACAAAATTATGAAGGTCTCTTTAAGTCATTTGTATCTATGTGTTTTGACCTTTCTTGCGGGTACATGCGATGATAAAAGCGTGCTAACAACACAAGATCATCAATGGCATGTATATATGGCATGCAATTGGAGACGTTTGCGATTTCAAGAGGGGGTATGTCACAAGGACGTGGCAATTGTTAACCTTAGTTGTCGGTTCTTTCTGACGATTTTTATTTAATTTTTGGACCCTCTTTTTAAAGTCACAAATGGTCGGACATTGCGTGGCCAATGTAAAATGATCGACGACCGAGAGTTTCACCCGTAGTTGGGAAAAGCAGGTTGCCACGAGATGGTTGGGCAGTCGGCATTGGAATCCGAGCAGTAAAAGGGTGTCTAGGCTCAATTCAAAGTCATTTAGGCCCCCTTGCTACACTTATAAGTCAGTGGGTACTAGGAATTAACTCTAAAGAGGCAAACTAGACACATGGCGGCTCTGCAACAATTTGCCAGATCCATCAGTTGAAGGGGGCGCCCATTTTTGAGAGGAGCTGATTTTGCACTTCAGTGTGTGTGTGAGTAGTGGGTGCAAATGATCACAACTTTAATGGAAAGCTTGCCTTCCCCCTTGCTCTATGTAGCGTGACGATTTGCTTTCACGCGTCTCTCTCTCCCTTTGGCACATAAGGTGATGCCCCACTAGATGGGCTACTTAGTTGAACGTGTACAGTTCTGAGGGTTTATGCGCGTTTGCCAAGGCAAGAGCCTTTTGAACAGGAATCGGATTAGCTAATTGCTAATCTCCCACAAGTACGCACAATTCCATCGCAGGTTTAGGGTTTTGCACCTAAACTGCAGGGAATTGTCGGGGGAGCCTCGGAAAGGCCTTGGGATGCGTGTACAAGGTTGTAGGCACCTAACAGTGGAGAAACAAAAAATTATAGCATGCTGAAATTGACCTGCAGCTCATTGTTAAGCTTCCAAAATGCGAGGAAAAGCGTCCTAGGCATGTACTTTTGATCTACAAGGATTTTGCATTGATATGCTGGTGAAATTGGGTCAAAAAATTGCAATTATATCCATGGACAAGTCCGGACAGCTTGGTGGGAGTTAGGTGAAAGTGATCAAAATGTTTCTTTGCAAAAAAATAAAGAAATACCGAAAGGGGCGCCAATCTTTGGGGCCAACAAGTGCCGACGTCTGCTTGGTAGCGTTCTAGCTTCCAAGCTGTGTGTGTTTGAAGTGTCAATTCCCGTTTTACAGGTTTTTAGTTGCAAAGTTTCTCTGTGTCCTAAAGTCTAAAGTAAAGTTTCGGGTGAAAGCCAAAGTCTACCGCCCTACGGGTTAGTTTCATGGGACCTCATTATCAACATTTGTCGCAACAAATTCAACAATTGCTTGCTGATGTTTCCCCTGTGCCTCCATTACTTGACGACTCTCGGTGTTCGGATTGGAATCTCGCCCATACTAGGTTCGATTGCATCTTGGCTGGGTTAGTTTATGCTTTGCTGCAATTAGATGCATGGATTGTGTCTCATGGAATCAGTTGTGGTCACTCTCCAAGTCTTAGTTGTGGTGGCAAAGAATGCTATCTTGCACTTGGAAGAATCATCTACCTCTCAAAGAGCACATTTTTTTAATGGCGATGCATGGTGTGCACTCTACGAGTTGGTGTGCACTCTACGAGTTGGTACATTGTTGCATGTGCGACGCATCGTTTCCTCTCGTTGTGTCCGATGTCATGGGGCTGACAAAACACTGACGCATTCGCTTTGGATTGCCGCTGCTCTTGAACTTTCCTCAGACAAGTGTCCTCTGCTCTGCGCTCCGGAATCTTTCACATACGGTTATGGATTTTTGATGTCCTCCAATCGCCAGTCTGTTTGAGTTTTTCTTAAGCTGGGTTAGATTTTGGATTATGTGGACCATATGGCACCAACGTAACTCTCATATTTTTCATGCCCAAAAAGTTGACCCTTTCCCCTATTTCAAATTTTGCTTGGACAAGCTTTAAACTTTGCTTATGATGTGGGAGACATCTCTCTTGAAGCTTATAGGATTTACTTTGATTGCTTCTAGTTCTCAGAGCCTTCTGGTGCCTCGTCTTTTGTATGTCTTATTTGCTACGGGTTTTCCTCGCTTTTAGGTTTCCCACTTGTAAATTTTATGAAGATTTACCCAAAAAAGGTGTATCCGTGCGTGCGTGTGCACGCATAAATCAATTACACAAGCTCAAATGTGAAAATTTAGCCACAAAATGAAGCACCCATGAGTTCCCTTAGCACCATATCTCAAATGAATTAAGTAATCTATGCACTTACATGCTAAAAATACGTGTAACATAGCCAATGTTAGTGAAAAGTAGAGTGAAATTAGTGAACAATTAGTGCGTACTTAGTGTGTAAGCATCAAATTAATGGAAATCAAGCAAAAATTAAAGAGATTGGGAGCATTGTCAACCACAAAGAGAGCAAAATCAACCAATTCCACACTCAATCTTCCCCCAAATCCTAATCTACACATATAATAATTGAGGAAGTTAGTGGTAGACACTTCACTTTCTCCAAGAGCTTCACTAGCATAGGCAACTCTCTTCCTGCAATGGGGCCAAAAAAGTTGTGCACTTGGCCAAAATCGAAGCCCTCAAGTTTAAGAGCCAAGCCATCGAGGTTCATTGGTTAAGCCTAGTTGCAAGCTCGAAGCCATCAAGGCTTCAATTTCTCTTCTCAATTCCAATCTCCCTCTCCCAAGTACAAGGCTTAAGTGAGCGCTTCAGAGGCAATATCAATTAGGCTTTAGCTCTCTACTTAGGAACCTTTTGACTCATCAATTTGAGCCCTTGAGGCATATGCCATCTAAACTAACATAATATGGTGAAAGGGGGAGCCCTTCACACATGTCAAAATTTGTGACATGAAGGTTAAACTCCAAAACAGAGAGAAGCCCTACGCACGCGATAAAGTAGGGGAGAGAGAGAGAGAGAGAGAGAGAGAGAGAGGCCGCCGAAGGCGACCGGCCGTACTAGTATATGGTATACTTCCCATTTGGTATCCATCATTACACTATCTATGCTTGATTGGTGTATTTTGCTAATATGATTCGTTGTTGTTCTTTATCTGGTGGAATTCTGTGTCCATGCTGTTGCTCTTTGTGAGTGTCACATGTGCAGCTCAAGAAATTGTTTTTCTTTTGCCAGTTTTTGCATTGTCTTGGTTCCCTCACTTCTGCCCACCGTGTCCACAAAAGATCACAGAGCGTTAGGCCCACAAAGAGAGGATGACCCTCACGTGCCCTAAAGAGTAGGAATTTGAAGAGGCGCAAAAGCATAGCCTAGAGAGCCTTGCCAACCCATTCCCATCGAGGAACCACAGAGATGACACAATTATGCACAGAGACTCTATCGTGCACCTGGGCAGACACCGAACTAAAGCTTCAAGAGCCCCCTCTACTTTCTTCATGTATCGATGGGGGCCATAGGCTGCCTACAAGATTGACGATCAGCTGATCCTGCACGAACCTTAAGTAGCAGGTCAAGTTTGGCGCTAGCTGGGAATAGGGTGCCCACAAGATTCAAGATAATCTACCTGCTAGCTTTCAGTTCAAAGTAGACATTGTGACTTGTGTTTGAGAAATATTGTGAGCCACCCCCCAGGGATTCTGTAAGTGGTTGGTGATGCTTTTGGAAGTCCCACATGTACATAAATCATGCGTATACAAAGTGTGCATATGAGCAGAGGAGATTGAGCGTCAACCTTTGACATGGAACTCTTATTTTGAACCTGCTGGGTAATCACTCATAGTGATTTGGCTGACTGAGATACAGCTTCAGCTTCTCCATGCTTCAATGAATGTGCTGTAGATGGTTGAATGTGGCTTTCATTGCAAAGCATTGCTCTATCTGTACGGGCATTGCATTTTAAATGGCGGAGTGATTCTAGCAGATTGCCATCAGGTGTGGCAGGGGACTTTAGACATGCCTGCACATGGCGAATGGTAGCATTCATGTGACTCAAACATCGACAGCAGAGAAATGTGATTCTCTGCTCTTTGCAGCAATGGCAGATGGGAATCATTCACCCCTTATACCATTGATCTTCTTTTGATGGACTTTGACACCTCCACTATTTGTGGTGGATCTACATGAAACTTTGTTGTTTTGACCTGCTTTTTCTTGTGTACCGGGATCTGGGGGAATGGTGCTGGCCTCAGAAAATCCCAATAGCAATATCATTTTTTGAGTATACTGCTAGCATTGGTTGGCCCATCCTCCCACGACACCTGCGATAGAGGAGTATAGCCTACTCAGCTGGGTCACTATCTACATTTGGGCCTGTCTCATGCAATCTTGGTTTCCTCCCGGTCCTTTCTCTGAGATCTTCAATTCAGTGACCAAAAACTATATAATGTATGGATTTAGCTCACGCTGACTAGCTAGTAGGGACTTTGGTAGTGCTGGCCATGATCAGGCCTACATACAAAAGGAGCAGAGCATACAACATTTTCTCTCTGTTTCCCCTCATGCTAATGTCGTTTTGGTGGATGATATGGGCTCTATTCTGCCCTGTGCGCCTTCGGTCTGGTTATGTGACTTTGGGGTGCAGTCTGCTGGCTATTACAGTTTCTCGTACCTCACCTTCCAAATTAGAAGGGAGGCGATGACCCAGTTTTCTACTGACACAGCTGGGTTACGGGCATGGAAGATTGGTATGCCATCTGATACTACTCATGCTTTTTCTTAGCATCCACAGGAGATTATCTTTCCCAGCATTTGTGCTATTACCATCAGGATGAGTTGTGATTCTCGTGAATAAATGTTCTTAAAGGAGAGCCCTCCACATCAGTGGACACACTCACCAGCATGTCGGCAGAGATTGTACACACACTTTAAAATAAGTGGGATACTTCGAGAGACTCTCCTAGAACAGCAGAGGAGCGCCGACATGCCTTTTTGAGGTGTTGCCCTAGCCTCTCGGACATCTAGGTTTTTTACCCTTTTGTTCAGGGCAGGATTTCATGGCACTACTCCCTCGGTGGTTTCTCATCTTACATGCCACCTTGATGTAGACATTGTTTGTACATACCACCTCTGTTTTCTACAGTTTCATGAGGACAGGCTCTTGAGGCATTTACAGGAGCACTGCGTATTGACGCATCCCCGGGAGTGCTTTGTACACATGCACAAGCACACACAAGAAAATTTACAAATTTTCTCATGTAGGAAAACAAAGTTTTTTCCAAAGTTTTTCATACAATGCATAACATCATGAGCTTCTGCTCGAGAGGCACCGCACACCTAGCTAGGTACGATTGGGGGCAAGGGACCACCGCCCCCCCCCCCCCCCCCCCCCCCCCGGGCTGGCGGTCCCTTGCCCGCAATCCTACCTAGCTAGGTATGCGGTACCTCCCTCACAGAAGCTCATGATGTTGAGATAAGTCGCAATGTGGGAATTATTGTGAGAATTTATCCAAAACTTCTTGTGACACCCACACCCCCACACACAGAAGCTCAGTAGTCTTGCTCACTCACACTTACTTTCGCTCACGGTACAACTCACATGCTCATTCACGGGTTGGAATCATTCAGAAAGTCTATTGTCATGCTTGCAGGTGTATCTAGTTGTTAGTATGACGCTCTCTTACCTTTGATTCACTACCTAGAGACGCTAAGGCCTTATCAATTACTGGCCCAGATGATTTGCTCTTCTTTCGCTTCCATCTCAGATATCCTTTATCAAACTGACATTGGCAAACCAAAAGTTCTCCAGGTGGAAATTGATCAACTATTTGCTACCATTGTTTCCATATTGAAGCCTTGATGAGAGATCAATTCTCAGGTAATTGTGTTTCATCATGCCTCTTGGTGATTTTCTGCTATTGATATGAGAGCCTCAAAGTTCTGTAAAAAATATACTAAATATTGTTCACTGTCAGGTTTCTGAGAAAAGTATGTGGGGCAGTTATTTAGGACTCAAAAGTGTCAAAATGAAGATCTGACTCTAATTGTTAAAGATCAAGAGCCCTAGCAACATGAACACTAAGCGAAAGAGCAAGGGAGACTTGTTTCTCTCAAGAGGCTTTCCCTGTGCATGAAAATCTTCAATAGGCAGTACAAGCCATCAAGGGAGAAATGAAAATGAAATGTTTATTAACGTCCGCAAAAGCCCTAAAAGACCTATGAGACCAATCAGTTACATCATCATCAGATGGATCAAGTGTCCAATACAAAAGTTAAAGTAACTAGTGTAAAAATCAGAACAATGAACTAAAAAGGAGAAGCCTGCTTGAAGAAGAACAGACGAAGTCCGATCGAATGTAGCGATCATCACATGAACTCTCTCATGGGCCTTTGCATCGTGGTATCAATCCCCTCTGTAAAAAACCTTGTAGGAATTGCTCTATGCCTCTAGATAATGGCATAGAAATGCCCATGGTAGACACTACATCGGCGCCGTCTCCAAGCACGACGTGGAGATCTACTAATCTCCGTAGCTTGGGAGTGCTATGTTCTGTGGTGTGCCACGTGAGGAGTGCTGCTTTGAAAGAAATCTGACAGTGACCTCTGGGTGGGCCCTCGCTTAGAGCATGTAGTCGTGTGTAGTAGAGAACACCGTCTCTATCTCCGTAGATCCAACAAGAAAAGCCCAAGGCATCTCTGATCAACATAATCCATCACCCTAGACAGAGGTCCGAAGCCTCTTTGAAGATACAAGGAAATCATTCCCAGATCTCATAATACATTGGGCACTCGCATAAATAGTGCTCTTCTGTCTCTGTCTCTAAGTCACATAGCTCACATGTCCTCTCCTCCAATGGTGTCGAAATGTATCTCCCTATCTCTATCTGCAATTGATGGGAGGAGGTACGAAGCTGACCTATTGCACATCGAAGGCCATGCGAGAGGTGTGAATCCGTGTATCTCGATCATACAATGAAGCCATCCTCAGTCTTTGTAAAAAGCCATTTTCTTTCCCAAGTCATGGGGGGGACTGAACCATGTCCTCTTTGTATCAATCTATGTAGGATCCTGCTTATCTCCAAACGAGTCAATACAAACGATGGTGCATCCAAGGAGTAGTGAAAGGGTGGCAGTCTATCCATTGTGAAGCTGTCAGCTGAGACCAAGCTCACATCTGTGCATATCGAATATGGAGTCTCTCCCCATAGATAGTTACCGAGATGACTCGAGTGCCAGTCTAGCATAACGATGGCATGGGAGATCGCACAAGCCATGTAAATAGGTTACTGATCTAGTACGCGCCTCAATCACAAGTGAGGTAGTTGTCAAGTCTGTTCTAACAATCTCATGCGGTACTGCAGCCTTACAACGGATCAACTTGGAGATCATAGTGACGAGAGGTTTCTCCATCATTCTCCACCCATTAGATGTTCCACCAGACTTCATGCAATGATCAAGGTTAGGTCCCCAAATCTATACCCCATACAATAATGTGGTTCTCACTAGGGTATCAAAAACAACCATAACTTAGTGGAGGGCTCTTGAAATTGTACCAACGAGCAAATGTGCTCCAAGCGTGCAAGGGCTGCATACCCTCGTGTAAGTCTAGAGGCTGTTGTCTCTCTCATAGAGAAGGGTCCTCTAAACACAATTCTGTAGTTCTGTGTAACCTCTACCACCTTCTGTCCATAAAGAAAAGTTGGTGCTGATGCTCTTACCCATTGAGGAGTGGTGTTAAAAATCATTACGTTGGTCTAGCTAAGATTCACAAACAAATCCCTATCATCTGCATATCTCTGCAGTGAATCCAACTGACTTTGAAGTCCTTGTGGAGATTCAACAAATAAGCATAAGATCATCCGCATAAAGCAACAAAGGTATCCACGTGCTTGATTGTTGTGCACCCCTATCTCAATCTTTGTCAATATACTTTGAAACCTCATCAATGTACATACCAAGCAGAGAAGGAGAGAGTGGACATCCTTGTTTCAATCGAAATGGTAGAATCAATTACAATCACTGAAAGGCCTTTTGATGGATGCACTCTACATGTGCTTGTTTCATAAAGTGCAAGGATACCCCATGTAATCTCACTTGGAACCCCCCTAATCACACAATCTGCGTATCAATTTCGCTTTAGGCATTGTGTCAAATGGTTTGCGGAAATCGGCAAAGCAACAATAAATATGCCGCCCATGTTCGCGACCCTCCTCAGTGGTAGCTTGAAGAGTAAATATATGATCAAGAGTAGAGAGTTCTCTGCTACATCCTACCTGCCCACATGCTCTTACGCCTCTCTGCCCAACGACTAAGCTCGTTCTCAAGCACAAAAGCATAAATCTTTGCCAATGTGTAACATATCATGATGGTACGATAATTACTAGGCAACATAGGGTCCCCAACTTTAAATATTGGCACACTAGTGATGTTGGTGGTCCAACTTTCCAAGAAGCCTTCACAGACAGCTCTATTATACATTTGGGCTAGTAAGCGTGCCAACGAACCCTACACATGCTACAAATGTTCTGCACCCAATCCACCATGATCATATGATCTTCTTGTATGTAGTCTATCGATGGTATCATCTATCATACTCTTAGTGAAGACCGAGCAAGTTTGAGGATGAGGCCCTGATGGCAATGGTAGGGGAGGCTGATCTGGCACTGTATATAAGCTAGTCGCATACTATCCCCCAATTATCTATAGAATTAATGGGTGTGGGTGCTCGGTGCTCTTGAAAGAGTCTCCATGCCTCTCTAGAGTCCTGGCTCAAGAAAAGCTCATATAGATCCAGCTCAAGTCGGTCCACAAAGCATCTCAAGATAATCTTTGATTGTCGATGTGTTGTAACACTTGCTGCTACCTCTCTTTATAGTCTAGCCCTTGTATGTCGACACTCGTCGTTATACCAACTATTCCGAGGCATAGCGCTTAGCACTAGGTTTGTGTTTGAGCCTCAATAGTGGCTTGGAGCCCGATTCTATGAGGTTGGCTCTAAGATTGTTTGGCTATTATTCAAAAAACCATGAGCATAGGATATCATTGAGGTCCTATCACATAGAGGAACGAATTGGTATATCACTTACCTTGAAAAAGTGTAAAATGAAAAAAATAACTTTCTAAATATAGTAATAGGTTAATATAGTAAATAGGTTGATAGTATTTTTTTTAAAAAAAATAGTATATGCATAGATTCTCGTTGCATACATATCCATGTATTTTTCAAAAAAGTTTCAATGTGCTTTGAAGGTTCTTAAGGGGTGTACATTGGATATCAAAAGTTTTAAGCATTTTTTGCTCGATTGTACTTAAAAAATAGCTCTTGAAAAATATTAACTTATATGAAATCATTTATTTTAATTTTTTTTCAACTCGCTACATGCCTTGAGAACAAATCCATGAAAGGTTTTGATGAGATTTTTTATGGTTCATGAGAACAAGAATTTGCAAAAAAGTTGTTTATAGCCACAAAAGTGGTTATGTACACACAACCCTAGTGTTAATGTCCAACATTGCATCTGTACATACGTACGGAACCTTTCCGTATGGTACAACCATACGGTACGGTTTCATACGTACCGTACGGTTCAATACGGTGGTAATTGGCGAATTTGGGCGGAATTGCAGCGATCAGGTGGGAAATGAGCCGTTTTGGGCTTTTGGGTGGTCTGGAGCCTAATAAGCCAAGGGTTACAACTAAAAACTTATTGCACGCAACGATTTCCAGATTCCAGAGAGCAAGTTTCTGCAAAGAACTTCACAGACAATAGCACTGAGACTATGGGTTTTTCACTAAAACATGGGTTTTTCACAAATGGAACATACCTATTACGTACTTGAGAGGTGGTTCAATACGGTAGTACGTTCCATACGTACCTAAAACATGCCGTACACTACGTACCTTTCCACCTTGTTAATGTCTCTCCCAATAATACCATACTGGAGAAAAGCAATTTCTACTACTGTATGCAAAGGATCTTCAAACTTCCATGTAAGATCTATCAAAGGTATTGTTATGAGCGCATCTCAAGCTAGAAGAGAGCAATAGGAGGAGCTCACAATACACAAGAGCTTGAAACTTGATCATGACTTCAATCTTGATAACAAGACTGAGCACTTGATTAAAAGGACGTGATTATAAAACTCGCATTACAATGCTAGAGTACAAGACAAGACTTGATTACAAGAACAAGACTCAAACACAAGACAAGAACTAGAAGAGGGCTTACCTCGCATGAGCCTCACAATTGGTGTTGGCAAGATTGAGAGGCTTGTAGCCCAAGATGGAGGTTAGATAGAGGCTCCCATGTTTGTTCGCTTGTAGCATAATATTTCAAATGTACAAGGTACTGAAGTCTTCCATGAGAGATGTTGGAGTCAAGGATTTGTTCAACTTCATTTTCTTTACCACCATCGATCTCTACGGGCGATGGTGGCTGTGAGCATCTCCCAGGAATCTGACATTGATAACAAGGCTCCAAAAGTGAGACATGGAAGACTAGATGGATCTTCATAGAATGTGGTAAGTGGAGACGCTCTGTGATTGGATTCACTCGGCCAATGATCTTGAATGGCCCAAGTCTTTGATAGTCCAGCTTTTGGGAAGGTTGAGATGAACGTAGATCATGGCAGAGAAGCCACATTGGATCCCCAATCTCGTATGGTGGATGTTGCATTGGTGTTCGTCTGCACTACTTTTATACCTCTGTTGAGCTTTTTTTATATTCATTGCCAATTCTTTATGAATGCTCTATAGATATGTGGCTAAATTTCTGGCAGTCAGATCCGGATTCTTCACTCGATGATTCATGTGGACATCCATCCTTGGCTGTTGACCGTAATTGACAAAGAATGGGATATGTCGAGTAGAAGCATGAATAGTGTTGTTGTAGGAGAACTAGCCAGGGCTAGCAACTCTACCCAATTGTTTTGATGGTAGGTGATTATGCATCAGAGATCCTATTCTAGAACTTGATTCACCCTCTTTGTTTATCCATCACTCTGTGGATGATGGGCTGAAGGGAGGTCAATCTTTACTCCTAAAGGCTTAAAAAATCCTCTCCAAATGCTTGATAGGAATTGTGGCCCTCGATTTGAGACAATGTCGTTTGGAATAGGAAGATCTTTGCGGCCGTTCCTTCTCTAGTCATTGACTTGGTTGCTAGGATGAAATGCACCATCCTTGTGAGCCTATCAATAACCACCAGAATTGAATTATGGCCCTCAGAAGGGGATAGATGTGTAATGAAATGACCATGGTTTACTAGGGATGGGCAAGGACTGAAGTAATCCATGTGGGCAATGACATGGAGCCTTGACCCTATTGCAATTGTTGCATGTGTGTATATATTCTTTGAAAAGATTCCACATTTGAAGCCACCAAAACTCGCGTGTTATAAGCTTAATCGTCTTGTTTACTCCAAAATGGCTTGTTATTGAGGAATCATGTCTCTCTTGAAGTATTTGTAATTATAGCTCTTGTGATGGTATATATAGAAGTCTCCTATAATAGTATAATCCATCAACTTCTTCAAAGTTTTGTAAAGTGCTTCTTTCCCTTTGTTGGAGTTTGAGATTGAGTGATTCATTTAAAAAAGAATTCTTCAGCTTGTCAAGGAAGCTAGATTCATTTGGGGCCATGGTAGTCACTGCAAAGAGCTTGAGTTTTTATGGCCTTAAAAGTACTGACTCTTATTGATTATAGTTAGGGTCTCCCTTCTTAGGTGCAAGATAGGATCTTCGTGATAAATCATCTGATATCCCTTGTTTATTGTCAGGCCAATAGCAAATGACAAAGTCAAATTTGGAGAAGAAGTTACTCAATCCATCTTGATGGTGATTAAAGACTCCAGAGGTCATGAAGTACTCCGAGTTCTTGTAATTTGTATATACCGTGACTTCGTGGAGTGCTCCTTCATGTCGCCACATCCCAAAAGACTTAACAATAGCCAACAGCTCATGGATTTCATAATTAGTTTCAACTGCTACTGAGAATTTGAAAAGCAACAAAACGCTCTCGATCATCATCGTCAATCTTGGATGATACAGCTCGAAGTGCAAAATCTGAGGCATTTGTCTCCAAGAAAAATGGTTTTATTGGATCTACATGCATCAAAATTGATGCCATTGTGAAGGCCTTCTTAAGTGCTTGAAATGTTTGTTGTGCTTCTAAATTCCACACATTCCAAAAGACTTAACGATAACCAACAGCTCATGGATTTCATAATTAGTTTCAGCTAATGAGAATTTGAAAAGCAACAGAATGCTCTCGACCATCATCGCCAATCTGGGATAATACAACTCGAAGTGAAAAATCTGAGGCATCTGTCTTCAAGAAGAATGGTTTTGTTGGATCTACATGCATCAAAATTGATGCCATTATGAAGGCCTTCTTAAGTGCTTGAAATGTTTGTTGTGCTTCTAAATTCCACACAAACTTATGTTTCTGAGCTAAGCTTGTTAGAGAAGCAGCAATCTTGGAGAAGTCTTTCATAAAGACCCAATACCCAAGGGGAGCTTCTCACTAGAGAATGGTCTTAACCTTCTTTGGATCCATTGAAATTTCATTCTCAAAGATGAGATAGCCCGAAAACTCTACCTTTGTTTGGTGGAAAAAATATTTCTCTAATTTTGTATACAAGACCGTCTCTCATAGTTTTTGAAGAACAATACGGAACATGATGCTTGTGTTCTTCTTGATTTCTTGAAAATATCAAAATATCATCTAAAAATCCTCTAGATACGCACGAAAAATATCTTTCATAAGTGCTAAAAGAACGTTGGAACATTTATAAGTCCAAATGGCATGACAACATACTCAAAGTGGCCAAACCTAGTTCAGAAGGCTGTATTCGATTCATCTCCTTTATTTGGTGAATACCTTAGCTTTTTCAAGCTGCTCGAGGAGTTCAAGAATTAATGATAGAGGGTAGCAATTGTTGATTGTAATCTTGTTCAAGCCTTTGTTTAGGCATCCCATGAAGCCTAAAAATGTGAGATATACCAAATGACCAGTCTGAATTATCTTCTTAATTGGTACGAAGGGAAATCCATAGGCATACTTTCCCATGGTCGATCTAGAATAGGTAAAGGTTGTAGGAATCATGCTATTTTGTGCCTTATGAGGATTGTTAGAATATCCTAAAACTCTATCAAAGATCGCACCAAAATCAAGATTTAAAGCATAATACCCTTGCATCTCATCAAAGTCATGATAAAAAACTGTTGTGACTGCGGATATTTGTGCCTTAATAATAAGGCATCAACAACCTATCATTCTCTCTTTAGAGAGGACTCTGACCTTTGTCAGGGTGATAATGTGGTCAAAGTTTCCTTGGGATTTTCATCCTAGAGTTATGCAGACACAAAGACATGCTTTATGCCAGCCTATGAGACAATCAAATATACATTTGTAAGCTACAGAAAGTAGTAGATCTCAATGCCCTTGCCTCACCTATAGACCACATGAACGAGATATTTACCATTGCCACATCCAGGCCATTGTTGAGAGGCATAGAGAAGGTCCTACAAGGTTCTTCACAGAGGACTCATGGTGCAATGGCCCATGTGAGAGCTTACATGATAGTACACACAGTGACAACCTATGCATGAGAACAGGCTTTGAGAGATATGCTATGAGCTGTAGTCTTTTGTATTAATTTGGATAATCTCAAGTGTCTTCTAGCCCTTTTGTGGATGTATATAAAGATCACATCTCTATTCATTTCTGTGCTATTTCTTGTTGTCCTTTGCCCCCAACACCTTTCTGATGTGATGTGCCACGATTGAAACTGCCTGTATTTCTTCTATCTTTTTTAACCTCATGCTTTTACATGTAAATTTGTGATACATTTCCCAGGTCAAAATTCTACATGCAGTGAGTGCATCAGAACGAGTAAGCATTGCTAATCTATTTCCACTAGTGAGTCTAAGCCTGACGCAAAGAAGAAGCTTGAGGACGGGAAATTTTCTTAATGGCCATGAGCCCGTTTCAAGGGAGATCATCTTTTCACATTTTGATCATTACTATGAGGGACATAGGGAAAGAGATAGGATGGATGGATCAAATCAGTGGGAGAACATTTTGTCCCACTAGTCAGGGCTCTACCAATGATCTTCAAGTAGCTTATCAGTTGTCTCAAATGACTAAAATGTAATGACAAGCTTCCAAACCAAGAATGTAAGGTGGAGTTACCTTTGCCTATCCAGGGAGCAAATTGTAGCTAGATTAAGTCTTGGTTTTTAAAGTGAACCTGCTTACTCACATTCAATTTAATGAGCCATTGAAGTAATGGCCTTTCATATGCCAAAAACACCATGATGCAAGGTTAATCTTGATACTCTTACTTTTGGATATCAGTAGTAGTCTCAAACTAGTCTGTATTTTATGTTATGCTCGTGATGCATGAAGCTTTCCATCTTCATTGCATCACCTAGGTCATAAGGAACACAAAGATTGTATTGTAACAAGCCTCTCTTGATGGGAGAAATCATAATACAAATGCCTATTGGAGGGGGACCCCGCTCCACATAATCCGGTTCTCAATTGTTGTCATGTTCTCTAAATTCTCTTTCTTGCAAAAGTATTGTTCATGCCAAGTTAACTAAATGCTATGTTTATGTTGCTATCTTCAATTATGTTCACCTGCTATGCTCACAAAGTAATTTCTCAAAAGTAATCTCTCTAATTTTCGCTACTCTCAAGTTAATAGGCAAGTTCCATTACAAATCAACTTTATGATCAACTACTTTAGGCAATATATGTCAAGGTAATGTTCTTTCCATCCTACTGTATGTAGACCTTTGAAGAGGATTTCTATACGGGGTTCTAGATTAGAAGCATTGTCTAACTTTATTTGCATTATACAACAACTCAAAAACTTCACCATTTGATCACAGTGGACTACACTCATCATTTTCAATCCATGACTTGAAGAGCATGTGAAGAGAAGAAAACATTGGTAGCCATGAAAATTTTTGTCCAAATTAAGGTAAGGCCATGATGTCTTTTTACAAAAGAAAGGAATTTCGGGTAGGGAAGAGGACGAAGAAACATTTCATAGGAGAAAGAATTAGTTCCTCACTTATCATGACTCTTCTTGCTAGCATACATAATAGAATAGTCATGAAGATGGAGAAGATGAAAAGCTTAAGCATTGAAGCATGACTCTTGGTTGGATTTGCACTCCATAGCCAAGAGTGTTGGTGTAGGCTCTCAACCTCTCTACTTGAGGGAGCTCTTGCACTTTGCACATTACAGAACGAGTGTGTGTGGGAGAGCATACCCCCTAAGCAGGCCCCCTACTTTCTTTGGTCAACCCCCCCTTGTAGCTCATGCTTGAAGCTCATTGGACCCCTCCAAGCCTAGCCAATCACAAGCAGGAGGTAAATCAAGTAACAAGGGTAGTCTTGGGACAAGTGTCCCCCTTTCCCCTTTGAGAGAGAGGACTTGATAAGTGTAAAAACAATTAATTAATTTTTCTAAATTATCATTGGACCCCTTGGAAGGCCAACCAATAGGCTTTAGGCACATCATGAGGGTAACCTAGCTAGGGGCTTGACATGTGTCCTACTTTCCTCTTGGGAAAGGGGTGCCCTTTGGGAGGGAGAACGGTCAAGAAACCACCCCCCATTCTTGCATGTCTCACCCCCTCCTTGTAGGGATCTAGTTTGAATTTTGTGCCACCTCCAGCCCCTCAACCTTGGGCCTAGTTCTCACCACAAGCTTGGCCCTTAAGCCCCTCAAGCTTGGGCTAGGTTCTCACCTCAAGTACATCCCTAGCATCTCAAGCATGACAATCACCTCAAGCACCTCAAGAATCTCAGTCATCAGGCATGACAAGCACCTCAAGCTTGGGCCGGGTTCCCACCTCAAGCACAACCCTAGCTTAAAGGACTTTTAACACTAACTATTGGAGGTCTTCAATGAAGCTAACCCTAAGGTATTTATGCTCCATTGGTTAGCCTTGATCTTTGATAGACCATCTCTCATTTGGGCTCCTTTACCATTGGCCTCGCGTTGAGATAGATCTATAAGCACATGTCTATATTCTAACCCTTGTTCTCGTTTATTCTCCCACATTAAATGATCAGTTTAATAAGAGAAAATCATTTGGGTTGGTTAGATATTAGATTTTAGGACATGATTTGATAGGTCGTAACAAAGCCCTTGATTTTATCCTAAAAATTCCATTCATGGGATATCTGTTTGCTCTACTTTGGGTGGAAGGTTTGGATGCATGTGAGAAGCATCTTTTCTATCTTGATAAACATGATAAAATCTATATCTGGAAGTCTCTTGAAGATATCGATGGCCTTTGAGAGTGTCTTGAGCATGTAATCTTAACTTGCCTTGCCCTTTGGTTGACTCGGTTTGGAGTAGTTAAGCCATTTAGGATGTTATGGAGAATAAGCTAATGGTTGTCCCAACTTCGGGCTCTAGGCACTGGGAAAAAAGCTGGATACTTTCAAATATCTGGTGGAGCTTGAGTATATAGGATCAAATATCTTTGATGCTTCTTAAGCCAATAGTTTCTCCAAGCTAGGTGTGGATCTGCTGTGTCCGCGGCTTGATCTTTCACTAATCGTTCCTTGACCTTGAGGATTTCATACTTTACCAGAGGATATGGTTGAGATTCGTGATGCCATGTTTCTATTATTTCCTTGGAAGTAAGCTAGGAAACATTGGCTGAGTGTAGAATGTGTTGCTCCCATTCCATTGCTTCTTTTATATGTCTTCAGTCTTTGCTTTTATGTTCTCCTCTAGATCTTTCTAAACTTGAGTTGAAGCTATCTTACCTTGTTCTACCTCAAGATCTATTGTTATTGACTTTGGGCGTACAAATAGGTATTGTTACACATTGGTAGGGTTGTATGCATCCATCCTTGAGCAGCAATTGAGTAGATGGGCAGAGAAAGAGGGTGTACGGGAAATAGGATAGGTGGGTTTCAGGAGAGGTTTCTCTATTCTTGATCATATTCTAACACTCAAAGTCATTATTGAGGAGGAGAGATCACATGGGAGATGTCTCTATTGTTTCTTTGTGGATTTTTGCAAAGCCTTTGATACAGTGGCCAAATCTAGATTGATGTGCAGACTGCAAGAGATGGGGGTACCCAAAGAGTTGATTTGGTTGATCACGGCTCTATACAAGTCAAAAGTGGGACATGTAAGCACTCCAGAGGGAATTTTTGATTTGGTTCACTCCACTATTGGGGTGAAACAGGGCTGCCCGCTATCTCATACACTATTTGGCATGTATGTAGATGAGGTTGCTAACGACATTGAGAGGGATGGTGATAGAGGAGCCTAGTTGGCAGGGACATGGATCCCACTATTGTTATATGCTGATGATATTGTGCTGATATTTTTACTCCCCGACGGGGATGCCGCATCATTTAGATGCTTTGTACACATTTGCTTAGAGAATAGTGGATTGTCTGTTAACGTGGGGAAACCAAGGTTATGATGTTTAACACCACACCACAGTGGGTCAGGAGGTCAGCTCCAACTTTTACATATGACCAGGAGATGGTGGAGTATACATATGCATACACCTATCTTGGGGTAGACTTCAGCACTGGACCGATGTTTTCATTGAGGAGAGCAGTAGAGGCTTGATTGATGGGTGCTTACGTAGCCTTGGGAGGATTGGAGAAAATGAGTTTGCAAGTTCATTTTCAGGAACCTTGAACAAAGATGTGTCTTTTTGACACTCTATGGCTTCAACTATGCTCTATGGGGTTCAGATTTGGGGACCCTTAGTGGACCAACAAGGAAGATCTGGTAGCATTGGTGGATGGAGATGTATGGAGAGACCTCTACTAGTCTACATGATCTCTTGGATGATTTGGATAAGGCCTCAGTGACACATGGGATTATTTGAGCTGAGCTAGCTGCCCCCCCTCTCGTAGTTGAGGCCCTTACTAGATCAATTTCCTTTATGCATAATTTATGGGACCTCCCAAGAGACATATATTCTTGGCTAGCCCTTGAGTCATCTTGATAGCTAGTTCTATAGAGGGACACAACATGCTGGTATGGACATACGAAATCATGGTTTTAATCACATGGCTTTAGCATGGATAGACTACCTCCATTTTAGCTCCTTGGATGCACCCTCCCTTTCTCTCACACATACATTGATCACTAGACTTATACATCAGGATATCATTCAACTAGATACCAAAAGCACATGGATACAACCGATACAAGAGTTGGGCATGAAGATGGATTTCTATAGAGAGCATCTGATGGATATGTGATCAAACTGGCGTATGTGTCATTTATCCTATGGGACAACATCGCATGAGCTAGAAATTGAGAGCAATAAATTTAGGAGAGTATCAAACAGAAGCCAGGATATGCCCGTTGTGCCATATCGAGCACAACGGTATATTAGTGTTGTACCCACTTCTATGAGAGGTATATTAGTGGACAAAGCCATTGAGTTGGAGAGAGCTAGACGCCCATGTAAATGAGGGAAACCACAACATTGACAAAGGCTCCATTAGGGAATCAAGACTATTCTAGCACAACATGGGAGACCCTAGTACAACTATTTACAGAGGTGGACATTGACAAAGGGCTCTAGTGACCGATGCAATACTTTCTTGAACAATACCCTATATTGTGCATCCTTGGGCATTGATGATGATGATTTCAGTCTAACAATTTTAGTCTTTTAGTTTAGTCTTTCACTTTACCTCATTTTATTTTTGTACCCAAACATTGGATTAGATACACAAGGATTACAGTATCAGTTTGGTATCATAAGTCATTTTGGCCTTTTGAAGAATTTTAATACAACATTTCATTTCTCTCTCTCTCTCTCTCTAACATTTCACTTCATTCACCTCTCTGGATTAGTGGCCGAGTATTTTATTCATGCCAAAGATATGCTTGCATAGCTTCTAGCTATGATGTTCAATCATGCTATGTGTGAGGGCCTTCTTGAGACTTGGAGTTTGTCTATTATTGTGCCTATCCTAAAGGCAAGAGACCCTATGGAGCCTAGGAACTATTGTATTACTATGATCAGTCACACACTAGCATGATTATATGCATCCATTCTCGAGCAGCAGTTGAGCAGATGGGCAGAGAGACATGGTATACAAGTAATAAGACATGCATGTTTTAGGAGGGGTTTATCCAATCTTGATTACATCCTCATTCTACGAGCCATTATTGAGGAGAAAGAAATTTGTGTGATCACAAGATCTTATTGACACATTTACATGATTACACTTAACATGATCACAAAGAATCCGGTTTAGGGCAACCTGGAAACCCACTAAAATCCCGCCGGGCTTTTTCATTTTCCCTGGAGGTTTGGTGGGACCGCAAAATAATATATATAGGGCCCCGATCGGGCCCGCTGGGTGTTATTCTTTGAGTCATCTTTTGAGAGAGAGAGAGAGAGAGAGAGAGAGAGAGAGAGAGAGAGAGAGAGAGAGAGAGAGAGAGAGAGAGAGAGAGAGAGAGAGAGAGAGAGAGAGAGAACTCGTTGATCGTCTTTGCAGGTACGCCGAGAGGAGAGAGGGAGAGAGGGGGTCGTGTGGGAGCGCGCTCTGCGTCGTAGTGTGCGGCAGTAGCGGAGTACCTGACCACATGACCCGGGTATGTGTTGTGTGTGTGTATACGTTTTGTGGTAGCGTGTCTTTTGTTGTATTGCGCGGCAGTCATAAGGTACCTTACCACACAATGGGAGTGTGTGCGTAAGCTATTCTACGGAACAATGCTTACCACGGGGGCATCACCTTGGTGACGCGAGGAAGATGGTGTCCTTGTGGTAAGTATTGGCTTACTGTCTGGGTACTACGTCAGTAACGTGACAAATCTAGTATCCTTATGGTAATTCAACTTCCTTTCCCCTTTCCCAAAAAACATATGGGCATCGGTTGGTAACACGACTATATGATGTTCGTATGCAAGCCATTATTTCTCCTTAGATTCGGGAGGCACTCGATCGGTAACGCGGCTAATAGAGTGTCCTTTGTTAGAAGCATCTGTTTTTGTATAAATGTGGCATTCAGATCGTTAACCCGGTCGTACGTCATATAATTTGTATGTGCATGTGTAGTTAATTTTTAAGTATTAAGTATATGAAATACTTGGTTGGTAATGCGGCTGTGAAGAGTATTTCGTATAAAAATGTTTGAATTGTTTGATTTTGTTTTTTTTAATGTCCATATGAAATTATATACTAGCTAATCATATTTAAAAAAAAAGCTTTATTCATCAATCATCGTTGTTTTAAATGCTACATTTACATAAATTATATGCAAAAAAGTATTTGCACACAATTTGCATGTAAATATTCATTTTAATCTTTTTAATGGACCTCAAGCATTATCGCTATTTTTAGTGCTTCATTTACATAAATTCTCTGTAAAAACCATTTGCATGTTAAATCTTCTTTTGTATCTTTTTAAAGAGCATCAATTATCGTCGCTATTTTGAATGCTACGTTTACATAAATTCTATGTAAAAAAGTGTGTGAACACAATTTGCATGTTAAATATTTATTTATATCTTTTTAAATAGCAAAACATTCTTTGCAATTTCCTAGTCCAATTTGTATACTTCCAATATTTTAAATGAGCTAAAATAAAACTCATAATATATACATCACGATGCATGTATCTTTCAAGAGGCTTTGAATTGTTTTAGATTCTTAACGTGTTCTATTAGATCTGGACAATTTTATTAGGAATGACATATTTATTGTATTTTACACGTTCAAACATACCATTTAAAGTCAAAATGATTATCAACCTGAATAAATATAATCTTGCTGAATTTTTTGAAGTCTTTAAGTCGGGGTGTGCTTTGTTTGAACTAGTGTGTGCGCACAATGAAAAATATAAGTTAAAAATTCAATATATATTGAAATGTTCCAGATTGTTAACATGTATTATTTGATCTGGATGAAGTTCTTATGATAACTTGTTTGATCTGCATTTTACACGTGTAACAGATTGCAGTTTAAAGTGAAGATTGTTTTTAATTTTTATCAATATTTTCATGCACATTTCTGAAAGTCTTAAAGTCATGGTTGAGGGTTTGCCTGAAATAGTGTGAGAGTGTTAGTGCAATGTGCAACCATGAATTTATATTTGATATGCTGTGTTTTATTGTCCAGTGTAAATATGACGCCAGATCAAAAGAAAAGTATTATGTGTGTCATTCAAAAAGAATGTATTTTGGTAATATCATTATGTGCAGATGATCGCATACAACAAATTAGTGAAAGCGACGTTTTCATCAAAGACCTCACTAGCGCTATATGGGAGAACACAGAACGCAAGCTACGAGGTGAAGACCAATATGAGTTGCTGATTCCAGCAGGGATTTGAGAATTTGACTCCCACCACAAGGTTAGGACAGTGTTGGGCAATATGAAAGTACGTTGTAGAGACTTAAAGGAAGATATCCCTCCTGCCTGCGACATGTCAAAATTAGAGCTCTGGGATAAATCATGGGAGGAACAGAAGGTAAAGACGAAGCATGTGAAAGTGCATGACCAAGCAACCTTACCCAAGAGATTGAAAATGGCCCAAGATGCGCAAGCAGCTTTGGGAGGTCGATCAGATGCCAATGGCACCGGCACAATCATGCGCACGACTTTGAATTCCAAGTGCGCTCATCTTGTCGGCATCCCTCACAAGGCCTTGGTAGAAGGTATGAGGGTTGGAGCAGGCTCCTTTGGTGTGTGCACATTGTACACCATCAAAGGCATCTCTTTTTTTCAGACCACATTACATATGTGGAAAAATGCTACAAGGGAGGAAGTGAAGGAGAAATTTGACAACTTTTAGACAGAGCAAGGAATGAAAACGCTTCACCTCTCCATTATTGTAAGGTGCATTGGCTTCACCACCAAAGCTTCTTAGATCACAATATTCCCATACTACAATGGGGGTACCGTGGGGGACATGATGTGCCGCTTACCATTCGCCCACGGATTGTTCATACGACACATGCAAAGGCTACAAAATGTGGAGGTCATTGCCTGCAGCAAATCTTTCTGTACAAGAGATAGACATGGCGCGGATCAAAGCAGTGATCGAGTAGATGCCAACCATTTATCATGCCTTAATAGATGGCGTTGCCGGCTGCCCACTCGATCGAGATAGTGCACAATGACATGTACCCGTTCAACATAATGTTGGACTTTACTCGCGCAAATAAACCCCGTGTCGGCATCATTGGTTGGGGGATGATGCTCAGAATGCCAGCTAAGCGCGCCTTTACTAGTTCTATGGTTTTTTGCAAGTCATAATCAAAGTCATGTTAACAATTAACGTGATCACGTGATTTTTTGTGTAAATACTAGAGTTATTAACATAATCACATGATCATGATTCATCAATGAAATCCCCGTTGAGGAGGGCACGCCACATGGGAAATGGATATATTGTAGCTTTGTGGACTTCCACAAAGCTTTTGATACAATATGCATAGTTACATTGGTGCGGAAACTCCAAGTCATGGGGTACCCACAAAGCTCCTTTGGGAGATTATGGATTTTTACACATCAGTTGCGGGGCAGATACACACTCCTAAGGGGATTTCTACCTTGGTTCACCCCACTATTGGTGTGAAGCAGGGATGCTCGCTATCTCCTACTTTGTTTGGTATGTATATAGATGAGGCCTCTGATTACATTACAAGACTAGGGGACAAAGGGGATCCCACTTTTGCTATATGCTAATGATATTGTACCAATTTTTGACTCCCCAAAGGGAATGCAATGCCATTTTGATGCCTTACATGTGTTTGCGAAGGATAGGGTATTGTCTATCAACCTTGGTAAAACCAAGGTTATGGTGTTTAACACCACACCGTAGTGGGTTAGGAGGTAAGCTCCCACATTTGCCCATGGGTAGGAGATTGTGGAGTATACTGATGCATATACACATCTGAGGGTAGTTTTTAGTGCACCAATGTTTTTGATGAGAAGAGCAGAAAAGACTAGATTGACCAGAGCCTATGCAACCTTGGGCAGACTTGAGAGGATGTGTTTGCAGGTTTAGTTTCAGGAACCTCGAACCAAACTTTGCCTTTTTGATACTTTGGTGACCTCAACTATGATGTATGGGGTGCAAATTTGAGGCCCCTCAATTGATTGTAACGACAAAGATGGAAGTACTAATGGATGGAAAGGGATGGAGAGGCCCTTGGTATCTATGATTTCCCAAATGATTAGATCCAAGGCCTCAATAACTCATGAGATTATTAGAGAAAATCTAGTCGTCACTCTGGTGATGATTGATGCACTTACTAGATTAGTCTCTTTCATACATAGCTTATGGGACCTTCCCAGAAACAGATGTGCCCGGCTTGCTCTTGAGTCTTCCCAATAGTCCTTGCAGGGAGACATGGGTTGCTTGTATGGACGGATGACTTCTTGTTTCAAGATGCATGGTTTTAGCATGGACATACTGCCCCCTTCTAGTACTCTTTGGAGGCCCCCTATCTCATTATTACACAAAAAGAGGTTACCAGACTTATTCACCAGGGCTTGATTCAGATGGACACTAGGAGGACTTGGATAGAGCCTACTCAGGATTTGGGCTGCACGACAGTGGCTTTTTATAGAGAAAATTTTCTCTAACTCAAACATATGGCTTTATAGCTAGGCCCAGTTATATGAATGCATATTTACAATATGGGGTGAGGTGTGCTATTGGCCAGATATGCACATCCTCACACCATCTTGAGATTGAGATTGGTAGATATAGAGGAGTTTCAATTGAGACCAGGGTATGTTGTGTATGCCATAGGAAGCCAGAGATGGAGCTCCATTACATATGTCATTGCACCACATACTATGAGATTTGCGGGCAATTTTGTTGCTTATTTAGGAAGGGTTTTGGACCACTTTCTAGAGTTATGGGATACCAGGATCAGAGATGCTTGGGTTTGTTCTTGCTTGAGCTGAGAAGACATAGAGAGTTCTTGTTGAGAGGCGACCAAAGAGAGAGACTCAATGGCATGTTATGGACTATTTCAAGCCATACATTACCATAGATAGCTAGAAAATCAGGTTTTGCAGCAAAGTTTGGATCCCACTCCACTAGAGGCACACTAATTATTGACCATGTGATGGACCTACGGAAATCCAAGCATCCACCATTATAGAGGAGGGCATTGTAGCATAGAATGTGGAGATTATAGAGGAGGATTTGAACCATTTTGGTGCCCCACACAAGATATCAAGTCAGGTTTTTAACCATGGAGGACATCGAGGAGATCCGACACCAACCGATGCTAGATTTACTCTAAGATAGAGGATTATTACCTTCTTAGTAGCTTAAGTTTTCTGCATCCCTCATTATTTTATACCTTTGTATTGACTACAGAGTCTCTAGTCTCTCCCCCAGTTTCACTTTCACTTTCACTACAACATTTTGTTTAGGATATTAGTCTTTCTCTCAGGCTTTAGCACACAAACATTGTATTAGATTCACGAGTTTGTAACTTGTTGTTCTCATAGTTCATTTTGGCCTTTTTTAGATGTTAGAATAATATTTCTCTCTCTCTCTCTCTCTCTCTCTCTCTCTCTCTCTCTCTCTCTCTCTCTCTCTCTCTCTCTCTCTCTCTCTACTAGGTGGCACTAAAGAGAGATGGGGAGGGGGAGAGACGGTGCTAAAGAGAAATGGGGAGGGGGTGACCTCAAAATTTATTTACGGCTCTGCTCCTCAATCAAATAGCTGCTTAGCTATCACGGGAGCAAAAATGACTGTTGCGACAAATTTGGGTTTTTTTCTCAAACTATTTTCTTTGCTTATGCAACATCGCATACGAGACACATATGAGACACTTTATAGTTTGTAAGCATTGTGCTATTAGCGACGCTCTTAGCGAGGATTTTATTATTTTGTGGAGAAAATTTACGGGCATCGCTTAAGCAACAACACCCGTAAATTTTCCAAGCATCCCTAGTGACAAAGCATTCTTGTAGTGCATGCTTCTCCTACTAAAGAGGATGAGAATTGTAGCACGTCCGTGCCATATAGATACAAGCACTACTATAAGGTCAAGTATGGTGGTGAGGTTGATTTTGGTACTATGCAGGGAAGGGAATTTTAGTGCCACTTGATAATGCTTACACACTCAATGTATAAGAATATTTTATTAAGTTCAAAGAAAACATCTCGACCATGCATGCTATGTCAAGGATGCATTGCATGCTTGCTTTTTGAACCTCTCTAATGAGAGTTTCTCCATGCAATCGTTGGAGGGGTATATCAAGAAATTTCTTAAAAACAAGGAATTGTGTATGGTGCATTGTGACCAACTAGGTCACAAATCAATAGCAAAGCTATCATGGTGGCAACATGGCTCATGCAGAGTGGGAGTGGGCTATGCAAGAAAAGAGTGAGGAAGCATAAATGGGCTCATCCCACAGACAAAGATGCAAATTGCAGGCCATGCAAACTCCCATGCACTATGGTTTGGGAGGCAAGGTAGCTTGGAAAGATAAATATGTCAGTAATTTTTAATTATGCAAGTTCTTATAGGAGATATATTAGCTTATGAAACTTTTTGATTATTTTTAACTTAAGAAAATATCACTCTAACTCTTTCTATTAGAGAGATGGTCAAGTATCAAGAGAGACACAGGGAGTTTGATACTTGGTGATGGTTGTTGGAAAACAATCATATCTCTCGTGAGCAATTCTACTCTGTAATTGGGTCCCTACAAGCAATAGTTATAGTTAATGATAATCGTAATAATTGTTTTGAGTTATTGATTTATCTAATTTGGTTTTGGTTGTTGTAGAATCAAAGCGATAAAACTTTGTACCTCTAGACGAGGAGGATGAGGATGAGAACTTAGATTGATACTATTTTTATAGTTCCCTTTTCCTAGTGCAGATATGGACCAACATACCTTCATCGGTACATAAAACTCATTTGGAATTTTGGCTTTATTTGTAATTAAATTTTAGTATTGTTCTTTTGTGCTTCAAATTATGCAGGTAAGGTGTGATATAATTTAAAGTATGTTTTTAATTTAAAACTTTATTATTATTATTATTATTGTACACTTTTCACAATGCAATAGATGTTTGATATATTTTGATGCAAGTAAAAAATGAAGGTGCTCATTCAGTTGGATGGCCCAAATATATATCTTTATTTTAAATAAAGTCATGTAGAGGCAATGGACACGATAATGTAAGCTGCATATATACGTATACATGCATACATATCTTCATTTTATTCCCTTTCGCATCTCTCTAATTTGAAATCTTTCTATGAACCTTGTCGTCAACTGATATCTCAGCTTCCTTCATCAGTTCTTCTTCAACTGGATTATTTAAGCTCTCTTTCGTTCTCTTGTTCATTTCGTTAGGGTCTATAGGTGGTTGAGGTATTATCCTTGCTTGGATTGGCATAGGTGGTGGAGGTTCCATAAGCGCTTGAGCAGTCACAATCAACTTTTTGCACATATCCAACCTCATCTTTTCTAGCTCCGCATTATGTGACAAGCCATCCATTGATGCTCTATACTGTGATGGTTGTCTAGTCTTGCTTCATATGCCTTTAGAGTGGCTTCCAATGGCTTGAATTTTTTATCAACTAGAACCAAACCTTCTGAGCTAGCATCCTTTGGTTCTACTTTGCTTCATGGATCCTTCCCTTGTAAGAGCAACAGACATATTTTTGATGTCTCCTAGTGGTGTTGCAAAATCTGCAAATTGAAAACCACTTTGCACTAGGCAAAAAATCTCTTCCTTTGATAATTTGGTTGCAATATCCACTTGCCAGAACGTAAGAATGACAGGTGAGAATTTACCTTATCTCTGTACTCTTTGTGTGTGGCTTACATCATGATTACAAAACCATATCCACTATGAAATCATCTTGTCTTTAAAAGTTCTTTCAGACCAAAAACATGGCGCAACCAATCCCACATGATGGCTCTGTAATTTGTTACCACAAATTTTTCTCCCATACCAAAACATTTCCTCACGCAATTGGTTGGCATCTTGCTTAAAGCCCACTCTTTGCATGCAACTTTGACCTCTTCAATGCGCCTTGCTGAATCCTCTCCATGATTCACTAGAATGCTCTCTCTTGCCTCATTGTCACTGAAATATATCTCTTCATTATCCTCTCTATCAAATTGTATACTATGTGGTCTCCGTCTAGATTTGTGTTGCCTTGTTTCCATTACATATCTAGGTTTATGTGAACTTTCTGCACTTGATTTCTTCTTCCATCGCACAATCTTGTTGCTGTCTTCTGTCTCACAGGCTCCTCATACAAAGGACTACCACCAACCAGGTCATTCAATGTACTAGTAGACTCTGCTCCCAATGGAAAAGGTATGAGAGTTCCCTCCTGTCCATTACATTATGCCTTCCTCCATTGTATACAACTTGTATTGACAGCCAATTAGTTCCATCTTTGTCAAACATGAATCTAGCAAAGTCTAGTGGGTCATGACCGCATCTCTCCATCATTGTGTTTAAATTTCTTCAAAACAAGATTTGCGACTCCTCGTGTTCCTCTTTACATTCACATATTGCAATTACCTGCAATGATCTCATGTTGTATACAATATACAAATAAGTATAAATAGGTGACTTATATCAAGATATCCTATCTAACATGTTTTCATGAGCTCATTTATCTAGGATTATACCAAGCATGACATACTTGCCCATCCTTCAATCTAGTGAGTGTGATCAAAGTGCACCCATGCACTTCTCAAATCTCTTGCCCCTCCTTGTCTCATTCAATAAGAAAGTTTAACTCCTGAAGCAGGCCATTTTGTGGAAATTTTTTACACGTAACATTTATCCTTGGGTCCACCCTGACCAAGAAAATGACTTCCATGAAAGAATGGAAAAACACACCGCTTTTGCAGCAATAGTATATTGTGATATCCATCACTAATGACTTGAGCCTGTACAAAATGTGACTTATATCAAAATATGCTATCTAACATGTTTTCATGAGCTCACTTACCCAGGATTATAAACCAAGCATGACATAGTTGCCCATCCTTCAATCCAGTGAGTGTGATCAAAGTGCACCCATGCACTTCTCAAATATCCTACCCCTCCTCGCCTCATTTGATTGACAAGTTCAACTCCTAAAGCAGGCCCTTTTGTGGAAATCTTGAGCACGTAACATCTATCCTTGGGTCCACCCTGACCAAGAAAACAACTTCCATGAAAGAATGGAGAAACACATTGCAGGCAATAGTATATTGTCATATCCATCACCAATGACTTGACCGTGTTTTGATTTGTCATTTGATATAATTCTTTTGAATCCCCTATTTTGAATAAGTGGCATCGTTTCCTCAAGGAAATGGTTAAGCTCTATATCAGTGGCTTCCAAATCATCTTCTTTAATCAAAGATTGGAATAACATTTATTGAGAAACTAACATATGTACCATTCTAGGAGCCCCCTTATCAATCTTTTGAATTGTACTAACAAGACTATGCACCTTTTCAAGGGATAACCTCCTAGTACCTAGCTGAACTTTATGGCCATGCACCCCAAGATGGATGACCAAATGTGTTATTGTGACTTCCTTTTGCATCACAAAATAGATACACTTACAAACATTTGAACAAGTGACCATTTTTACATAATAGTGACAAGATATTTCAGATTTGCCTTCGCTAGCAGGATAGACGATGCTGATTTGCATTAGGGAAATTTTGGACTCTCAAATGGGCCCTGTATCTTTGACTTTCTCCCTCTTGTCCAAAACAGGCACATGGTAAAAATTTTACAAATGAAATCAAACCTTGTTGGACCTTTTGGATTTAGAATGTACTCATTGAGATCTATCCATTGATATATAGCATGCCATCAGATTCCTTATATTTTAGAAGATTCTATTCTTTGATATGACAACTCCGTCTTATAGAGGGAATCTCTCCCCACATTTGAGCTTCAATGGGAAGGCCATAACTTCTACAAATCAACTCTAAATTTGTCAGAGTTTGGGGATTTAGAACCTACTTTCTAAGATCTTTCCAATGATATGTTGGTTTTTATAGGGTCTTGACAAAGTGTGAATGTACTTCACCCGGTTTCCCACTTTGGACAAGAGAGGCAAAGTCAAACCTCCTTATAGGGCCCCTTTGAGAGTCCAAATTTTTCCTGATGTCTATCCAAATGACCATGAAAGAAGGCATCATTGTATCTTCTTTCATTGAGGTATAAAGAACATGTTACCTTACAACATTGAAGACTTCTAAGACAATAGCTCAAACAAACTGTGCAATCTATGGTCATGTTGGTCGATGCTGGTTGAGACCAAAGGTGACCGTTTTACTTCTCATTCATCCCGAGCATCTTTTACTGTCATGTGCAGGAGGAAGCTCAAAACAAACATTGCCATTGTAAACAATTTGGAGCTCATCAACCATTTTGGGAGGTCCACAAATATCTAGTAGTTTGGACAATCTACAGGATTTAGCGATGTCTTACATCCTTGCAATGATGGATGTATCCTTTGAATACTCTTGCCTGGTTTTCTCAACCAACCCCTATGTATGTAGGCATGCTATTGGTGCCTTGATTGCTTGCATCGTCTCCAAAACAACTGCATTTGCGCCTTCATCAGTATCAACATTTTAATGTAATGAAGTTGAACTTTTCTTAAATGGTGTAGCATAGAGAGAATCATCACCAATATCTTCCGTTGTTTCTAAGCTATCAAACACATAAACACAGTCATCTAAATGTAGAATGTGATAATGGTTTTGATCTTCATGATTCCATATTAGCAACACATTGAACTTAGACACAGATCTCCCTGTCCAAATGATTGCTTGTAGACTTTTGAAACTTGATAGAAGGAGGTGGAAAGTTTCAAAGGAAATATTCACTAAGTAGAAGCTCTCCATTTCTTGTATTCCACGGGAGAACCATTTATCACCCATGAAAGCATGGCTATACCTGTCATGTTTGAAACAGAGATGAAAGGGGGGAAAGGGAGGAAAAGATAGTGATAAAAAAAGATAACAGAGAGTGTGTATAAGACACATACAAAGTGCGAAATAATATAGCTCTAAAGACTTAAGGCATTCATTGAAAACTATACTAAATGAATTTGAAATATTCTTTCTTTAAGATACACACAATTATAATCAATAAGATATAACCAAATTAAAAACACTTCAAATCTTTTTGCTAACACACGTTGCTTTTACAATCTCTCAAAATATGTGCATTTAATACATTCACTATTGTAATATTTACATTCTACTATAATTAAAAATTATACAAAATATTATGTTAAAATCAAATATATTATATTCTAGAGGATATTTAATATACATAAATGCATATTATAATGTATACTCTATACTATATATATCCTGTGTATTACATATATCATATTATATTATATATTTTATGCTATATAGTATATATTATACAATATATAGTATGTATATTATATATTCTATACTTTATATAACTAATTACTATATATTATACTATATATATATATATATATAGTATAATACATACTATATGCATTATGTATACTATATAATCAATACTATATATACTCTATACTCTATATAGCTATATAGTTATACTATATACTCTTTATAACCAATTACTATATAATATAGTAGATATATATATATATATATATATATATATATATATATATATATATATATATATATATATATATATATATATATATATATATATATATATATATATATATAATAGCTATTTTATATATTTATAGTTTATATATATATATATATACACTATAGTATATACTAAATACTATTTTATATATTAAACTGTATACTACATATACTATATGTCAGAAGTCAAGGTAGACGGATGCCCTCCGAGTCAACCCCTTCTTCTATGAGCCCCAAAATTTTGATGTATCTTCATCAATATTTTTAGGAAGCCTTGTGATTATTTGATAATCTCTGATTATAGATGAGCAATCTCTAAGAAGCTGAGTTGTAAAGTCTATAATTGAGTCTGAGTCTTGTAAAGTTGGCCATTGGCCAAGCGAGCCCTAGGTATAAAGTCTATTTTGTAAAGTGGGAAAAGGGCACCCTTATCATTATCAAGTTTTGAGTTTTGAAGCGTACGACTAAGAGTGACTACTCTCTTGCAACTTGTAATCCTCATATCTTGACATATGTTAATCACATTTTGATTTTGAAACTTGCATTGTGTTCCTTGTCCATTGCTCTTTCATTCAAGTATAATCATTGTCAATTCTGTGGTGAATTTGACTACACATCAATAGACTAAATCTATTATTTTAGGTGCATTAATGATTGTTTTTTGACATTCTGACCATAGGAGAGTATTCTTAGACCCTAAGGCAACCTTTTTGGTATGCTTTGTTGCAGTTTCTAGGACCTTGATCATGATGGACCTTGATTTTGGTACCTCCTCGAATTGCAACCAAATATGGTAGTTAGGGCCCCTAAGTGTCTTAGAACTCCTCCTAAAGTTTTGTAGCATTTGGACTTTGTTCGAGTGCCAAAATAAGTTGATGACTGAGTGCAATGACATAGGACATATGTAGGCCGCCAAATCTTAGAATGATAGATTTGCGTGTGCTAGAGATATCATCATTTTGTAGGTTTGCTTGTTGAGGTTGACACCCTCAAAGAGTCTTCGTGCCCCATCTGAGTCGCTTCCCTGAGTATTGTCATTATGTTAGTGCTAGAAAGCTATGCTATAGACGTCCGTCATGGCGACGAGCTAACATTGATGCCGTTGCGAGGATAGAGGTCCTTAGGTGGTGAGTGACCTAGTCGTAACTTTTAACTTAGAGACTTTGATTTTGATTTCCACTTCATTTACACTTTAGCAATCAGGTAGCTAGACATGGGGTTTATTGCTTGGTAGAGTCTAGAACTCGAGGCTTGTTTGATCTATTCTCAAGAGGTAAAGACGGTTGTGAGTGAGATAGCCAAAAGCATTTCATTCTTCAATTTTTTCGTTACTTTCAACGTATTGTGCTATTTTTTATTTTGACTTTATTTTGTATCATTTTGTTTGTTTTTGTTTCATGTTTCATTTTAGTGCTTAGGAGTAGGGTAATAAGAAAGTACCACAATCAAATTTGGGCTAAAAGATCACAAAAAAGGGACGAAAACCATATTTTGGACAAAATGACCATAACCTCTGAAAAAATAGAAATTTGATGGCTAGAACTCCAAAGCTGATCTAAATTCAAAAAAGGTGCAAAAAGGGCACAACCAAACCATAGAGAGTGAATCTGAAAATATTTATGCAGTTTGGTGCAAAAACATGGATCTCCATCCATTTCCCCCTGTGACTTTGTTGAGCATGAACTGATACCATTGGGTCCATTATGGTTCTAGCTCACTGACTACACACTTTTGGTAGAAATATTGACACAAAAACTCACTCAAATAAAGGAAATTGGGCAAGGACACAAAAAACCTTGAAAATAGACAAAAACTGGGACTTATCGACTTTTTGATGTCCAGATTAAAAAATAAGTGAAAATCTGACTTCTCCAGGGTGTAAACATACATTTGACTAACTTTCATGACCAGATGAGGAGGAACATGGATAGCGATTCATGACCCCCTAGAGCATCTGAGGTTGAGATTTGGGATGTAAGAAGCTGATACCATTTGAAACAACTTTTGTGAAGGTCATCATAGCAAAAAAGAACAAAAAGTTGATCTAGCAACAAGGGTAGCAAAAAACATTAAAAAGAGGCTCAAACAAGACTAGAGGCAATCTAGACCAAAAACCACAAAAGAGGCTGAGTAATTGACTTTTGGGAGACTTGAAGGGAATCAAACCATCTAAATTCGCTTAACAACTATCAAGATTCTATGAGAGACCTATGTGCCAAGTTTCAAGTGATTCTGACAATCAAGTACGTAGATCACGATCTATGACCTCCTGTCAGAAACTGCCCAAATTGATACCAGAGTTAGCGTTAGTCCTTGAGAGCATAGTGATGTTTCCAAAATTCAATTTGGAGTTGGAATGTGCAAATTGCAAGCAAAATAGGAGTTGTGTCAAAAGTTCAATAAAATTCTTATTCCAGTGTATTTTGACTAACCATTGGCTATAAAGCTATAGCCACCAAGTGAATTTTGTATAGGTTTTTTGGATTAGAGTTGTAGTAAGTCGCATGTGGTTGGAGGACTGAAGGCACCTTATAAGGTAATAGGTCAGGCTTTTGCAAGCTTTGTTTTCTTGATGTATTTGTGGTCATGTAAATTTTATCAAAATGAAAACCTTAGTATTAGAGACCAATCGAGCCATATTTCAACGGAGGGTAGTGTCAATCAAGGGATCATACCCACCTTAGAGACAATCTTGGAGGAGAGTCTTTCTGACACATTTGATACATCTTCGGAGAAATCATACACCTATATGGCTGAAGGATCTAAAAGTGTAAGTTTCAAAGAAGAAACCAAAATGGGAGCAGGACCATCTTAACGTACACCAGACCTAAAACTTTTACGCCTGCAATATCAATTTGAGAATGAGCAGGGTGCTTGAATCTATAAAGACAATATGGATTGTTACTGTGTTCAAATTGAAGAGAGGCCTAGTGAGTTTAAGCTTGTAGTGCGTGTAGATTATAGTGACTATCGATATTTTAATGAAGAGGGAAATATGTATATAGTTGTGCTTAATCCTTTTATTGTAGACAAGTGGGGGATTAACAGGCACCAAAGAAAAAGTTGACATAGAGCCCAAGGAGAAGTCACCGAAGTTGGACATTCCAAATGCAAAGCTTAGAAGAGTAAATGTGGCTACATATGTCAACACTGACAATACGCATGTGGGCTTATATAAGTATGATAATGGAGAGCAAATGCTTTAATATACACGTGAGGAGCCCAATGTGTGGGAGTTAACTAAGCAAAAATGCTTGTACGTATTTACATTTGAGATTGAGAGAGATACACAAATAATCATATTAGACAAGTACGTCTGAAAGTATTTGGCAGTGAGTCAGGATGAGCTTGATGGGTAAACGTACTTTGGGGGCCCACTTCATCAGTACTATGTTACTCCTAGCGTGCACAAAACTACAGTCTCAAAACCCACAAAACCGGAAACTAATAGAGCGAGTTCTTTGAAATCTCATATGGAAGATGTTGGGAATGGGATCTTGCTAGCTATGGTGGATGAAAGAGAAACATAGCGTCAATGTGTGAGTGTGTGTGTAAGCAAGGTTATCACTCAAGTGAATTAGGTTCCAAGATAGAATTAGCTTGGACTCATAAACACAATCTTGAGTATTGACTTAATAGCTTAGCACAAGCTCACCATAGACAAGCATGTAGTGCAAAATAGAGTTGTGTTTATTCATTCATGAAATGAGCTTTAAGTAGCTCTACAGCCTTGCTCCACAGCATGTTGGATTATTCCACTCTTCTCTCCTTGACTCACACTTTAGGAAAAAGCTCACGCTTTACAATCCTCCCCTTGAGGTTTGGACTATGACAAAATATTGAAGACGCATTATCCACACATGATGATAAGCTGGTATCCACACAGGATGGTAAAATCCACACAGGTTGACAATATCCACACAGGAAAAAAGTCATCCCCTATAAGTAGAGAGGCTGCATCTTCAAAGTACGTCTTCATAAAAGACAAGGTTGGTCTCTCCTTTGTCTTCTTTGTCTTCTACCATGTGAGCTGATCCTTTGTTAGGTCTCTTGCCTTCGTAGTTTTTGCTGTTGCTTTCAACTGCTTCAGTGTCTTTGACATAATGACATGCAGCAATATGGTAAAATATCCTATAAAAGGGTTTATGCAAAAAATTAATGCTTTCTCTTCCATCTTGGTCATACTCCGAGAGACCAAGCATGCGGTGTTTCTCATACACATTGTCATAAAGTCTTCACACATGGAGAGGTTTTAGCAATTTGGAGACTCTCCAATGCCAATGTCTATCCCCTTACAAAAGCACATTTATAATTTCATCCATGTAGACTAATATAATTACATACATTGCAAGAAGTTGTTGTGCTTGGCTGCAAGATCAATGTGTACTTTGGAATTTCCCTTCAATGTGAAGCACCTCTTCACTTGCATGAAGTCACCCTTCACGGTTTTGTTTTACCTTGGCGTATTTGTCTTGGAGATGCCTTTGTCAAAGCTGGTGGAGATGCTCAACTCTTGAGGCATTTTGTTGCTTTAGCTTCTCTGCAGGTGGGAAAGGGCTCCAAAGGAGGACCTTTTTGCAAGGCCTTATAGGAACCTCCCCTTGTGGTGCTCGAGGCCGTGTGAGCTGGTGCTAGTGCCAACGGGCAAGGTGGGCAGGTGCGGGCAGTTGAGGTAGGTGCGGACAACAGGGTAGGCGCGGGCAGGTCGCCGGGCAGGCGAGGAACAACGGACACGCGTAGCAACAAGGGCTGTCGGACGGACAATCGACCGGCCTCGTCCGATCGCGGACCCGCTTGGCGGATTTCAATGCAGTTAATTGAAGTTTTTTGCGTCCGCCCAGTGGGGGCCCAAGCCTTTTGTGGTATGGCCCCTCAAAAAAGGATGGTCAACTCCTAAAAATAGGAGGTTCACACGGTGTTGTTGGCAGATTTGCCTTCCCAAAAAAAAAAAAAGGGAGAAGAGTTTCCTCCTTGGCATTAAATGCACCACACACAGTAAAGCTTCTGAAAATTGTTCGGCAGAAAATCCAGAGAGTGGGAGTGTGCAAGAGGAAAAACAATCAAGCTCTAGAATTTTCAAATGAAGGGCAATTTGAGCATGGATTGGCTTGATGGAAAGCACTTGAAAGGGGCTACGCACACACACCAAATTGCAAATGCCAATTTTGCTAAATAATGAGCAGCTATTGAATGCAAGATGCAAGTTATTGATGGAAAATTAATGCATTCTAATGCTAATTAGGATTCCAATTGGCCAGTGAATGGCTCAAGAGTCTTTAACTCAAGAACATGCTCATGCTAGCCAATGGAATACTAATTAGGCATGTGGTATGTAATAGAAGAGAAAATCTAATGGATCTAGCTAATGATGATAAAGTAATACTAATTGTACTAACACACAAACTCATAACAATAATCCTAGCTAGCACACCATAGCTTTGATACCAATTGGTGGGAATGTGATCGTGCTAGCTATGGTGGAAGAAAGAGAAACATAGCGTCAATGTGTGAGTGTGTGTGTAAGCAAGGTTATCACTCAAGTGAATTAGGTTCCAAGATAGAATTAGCTTGGACTCATAAACACAATCTTGAGTATTGACTTAGCTTAGCACAAGCTCATCATAGACAAGCATGTAGTGCAAAATAGAGTTGTGTTTATTCATTCATGAAATGAGCTTTAAGTAGCTCTACAGCCTTGCTCCAGATCATGTTGGATAATTCCACTCTTCTCTCCTTGACTCACACTTTAGGACAAAGCTCACACTTTACAGAAGACTCATTTAGTCGATCGCATCTTTTTGTACCGAGATCGATGGGATCCTCTAAGTTTCTATGTATGCACATTGAGGTAGTGATATTGTAGACATGATTTTCAGCACGAGGATGTCCTATATGAGAACTGAAAGCCGGGATGTAAGACCCAAAGGAAGGGCAAATGACCGAACCCCTTCCAAATCACATGTCAGTGGATACGAGACAAGAGATATAACAATAGGAGAACTAAAATGATGAGGATGGTAGCAGAAACTCAAATAATGTAACCTTGTCAAGTGGCTAAGTGTGTTGCAAAGAAGTACAGTGGATTGAGAGATTCATACGCTCATGTTTCCATTTTTAAGCAAGCCTTAAGAGAAAATTAAATAGTGGACTTCCACAGTACGTGGGATTTGGGTTGACAGTGGAGGGAATGGTGTTGACTTGGTTCCAACCACTAAATAATAGAATTTTTTTGAACATTGATCAATTCTTACGAGAGTTTGTTGTGGAATCTCTAAGAGGGGAATCAAGTACAACACGGTTTCTTAAATCTATGCCTTTAGACAAAAAAGAAAATGATAAGGTAAAGGAAGCTTCACTTCATTTCAAGCAATACATTGAAAGATGTCTAGTGCGAGAGTTATCACAGGACAATGGCCTATCGGTTCTCTTTATCGAGGGATTGAGAAAAAAAACTCTCAAAAAAGACTTACACTTAAAAGCATGCACAACGTTCGAGCAAGTCACTAGTTAAGCATTGTACCTGGTTGACAATCGTAAAACATATGGTGAGGTAACCAAGGACGTAGAAACCAATACTAGTAGTGCCTCTTCTATCACCAGTGAGTCAACTATAGAACGTAGTGCTCTTGCTTCAATCATACAAAATGTGGAACAATTAGTTGAAGAAGTGGTCCATAGAAGGAATCAGACCTACATGCAAATTCCTAATATGAGGTTGCAATTTGATAGTCAAAGAGAGACTAACTAAAATACTAAGCGAGCGATAATTAAACTTGCCAAAAGTAAGAGGGGTGAGAGAAAAGGCATCTCAAAGGGTGGAATGGAGGAGGGAAGGGGGGTGGAAATTTGCAAAGAGGTTTACACCAAACGCGTTTTGCAATTAGCTCTTTAGTACCGTCTCCTTTCCAAGAGTCCAACCTTTGACATGGGCCACCAATCAACTCCTCTCTTGGAAGCTTTCTTCACTTCATGAATTTGATTCCCTACTTCAAAATGCAATCCTCTAAACCCATTTGGCCTCTTCCTTGAATTTGGCAGCACATAATGCAAGGAAGAGGGCACAAGCTTCCATTTTGGACGAAGCAGAGTCTCTACCCAAAGAAGAAACGATGGGAGAATTGGTGCATCATGAGGTTACCACTCAAATGAATAACCTTATCTCACCTCCTCCAAATAGGCCACCTTACCTAAAAGCCACCCATCGTGTAGTCCACACTAAAAAACCCCTCCCTTTAACAAAGGCCTCTCATGAGGGGGCCATGCATCAACCCTTCAAAAATCCCAAATCCTCTTCCTTGGGGATCCGCTTTTCCTCCTCCACCCCTTGTAAAACTCCCCCTACTTCTTCCCCCAAGAGACACCTTCTCCCTCCCCCTTCTCCCAACCTCACCTATCTTCCTTCCCTTTTGAAAACACCCAATTACCCTTTGGGCCCTTACACTACTTCCACCTCTTTCCCTCACCCTCAACATCCCCAACGAAAGCATAGCCTCCCTAAGAATTCTAGAAGGTCAAAAAACTTGCAATGGAGGAGGAAGAAGAAGGTTTTGAGCACCCTTCCTCTTGGGTCCACTTGCTCTTCTCCCAAACTCCTCTCTTTCCTAGCCTTTGGACCCCTCCTCCATGTAACTCCTTTTTTCTTCCCCTCTCTTATCACAATAAAAGAAAAAGTTCTAAGTATTGGATCCCCCTCACCGATCCATATCTCTACAAAGTCTTAGCCTTGAGTAAGAAAACAATCTTTACTCTTGAGCATAAGATAACCAACCTCTCCTTTCACAACTTGGCCAATCACTCCCTCTCCCCCTCGGAGCATAAAATTTTGGGCCTTGGTCTCAACTACATTCCCCCCTCCCCTCCTCCCCCTTTTTCTTCTATCTTCGGGGCGTACTCAAATCTCGAAGGGAGCCTACAACTCAAGCTTTTTTTCAAAAATTAACTCCCTCTCTCTCCTTCCTTCTCTCTCCCCAACCCCTCTTGGAACCCTCCTTCTCACTCCACCACCCTTAGGCTTGCTTTTAATTGTACTTCCTCCCTTTTAAAACCCCTCCTAAATCTTTCTCCACCTTTTCTTGCTAAACCCTTCTTGTTAGACACCAATTCTTCCCTCAAAAATGATTGTACAATTATATTCAAACCGGTCGATAAAAACCTTGGTCCCGTCATCCTCTCCCAATCTTGGTATAATAAAGAAGCCGTACACCACATATTGGACCCTCTCACTTACTCTCCTATCTCTTCACCACCATTGCCTTTTGTCCAATCCGCTCTCCTTTCCATTGTTACACACTTTCACCTCCTCCCTTCCAAAGAGAGATCCTTCATCCTCTCCTCCTCTCAATATTTTCCCAAACCTTGTCCCTTCTTCCTTTTACCCAAAATTCATAAACCTGTCCTTGTGGGCCGTCCTTGTTGCTCCTACAAGGGGTATATCTTAGAAAATGCTTCAAAGTGGCTACATATACAACTCTTCTCCATTCTCTTAGCTAAAAAACAACACCTCAAGGACCCTCATTCTCTTATCTTGGACTTAGCCTCCTTCACCTTCTCCCCCCATGTTACTCTCTTTACCTTTGACGTGGAGTCTCTTTACCCTAGCATTCGTATCCAAGAAGGGCTCTATGCTCTTTAAAACTCTATCCACGATCTTTTTCCCTATCCCAAAGTCAATGTCATCTTATCACTGGCCTCTCTCATTCTCAACCATCATTACATCTCTTTTAAAGGTAAGTGCTGGCATCAGGTTAAAGGCACCGCCATGGGGTCCAATTTGTGCGGTGGTTTATGCGTGTCTTTTTCTTTGCTCGTTGGAAGAAGAAGGAAACCTTGTCTCTTACCCTTCTCTCCTTTACTTTAAAAGGTTCTTAGACAATGCTTTTGGAGTTTGGGATGGCCCCCCCTCTAGCTTAAAAAAGCTCCTCCTTGAGTATGGGCATCCTCTCCAAGAGCACATAAAGATCACTTCCTTCATCTTCACACATGAAGCTTTTATTTTGGACATACACTTCTTCAAAGGACCCTCTTTCTACTCTAAGGGGATTTTTGACACACATTGCCACCAAAAACCTCTTAACTCTTACAACTACATCCCATGGAAATCATGACACCCTACCCACCAGAAGATTGCCTTTATTTTATCAGAACTCAAGAGATATATCATTAGGGAAAACTCACTTAGAGGGCTTTATCTCTATTGGAAACCTCTTCTTCTCCCGGCTTAGGGCTAAGGATAACCTTCACCTTTCTTGAAGGCTTGTTTTCTCTTTGTAACCTATACATCGAGGCCCTCTCTCCTTTTGAAAGGTAGCCACAAGAATGCCCCACCTTCCATTGTCAGAATATCCATTTCACCCTTCACCCACAAACTCAACTTAGCCCGTTCCATTAACCAACCTCTTTCTAAGCTTTTAGAAAGCAACTCCGAGCTCCTCCCTGTTCCCAAACCAATCATTTGTTGGCTTGGTAAGCTTCTCTCTAGAAAGAGCCCATCTACCTTTTCTCCCTCATCCCCTAGCCTCCCTCCCTTTTTTGAAATACACAACCCCCCCCCCCCCCCCCCCCCCCCCCCCCCCCCCCCTCCAACCCCCCCAAACCCCCAACCGTACCTTCTTCTCCCATCCCCCTTCCCGCTTCTCTCCTTCCATATCTTGGACCCCTTGCTATATTCCAAGGATGCAACCCTAAAGATTTTTTACTTTTTCCTATATTCCCCCTTTTCCTCCATAATTTTTTGGTCAAAGTCACCATCTCTTGGTACTTCCTTGTGATTGCACTCTTTAAACCTCCCCTTTTCCCTCCTTTTTCTACCCCATTCAAGAGCTAATTCTTCCCTATTAAAGAGGCCCCCTCCTCTTTAAACTTTGTACTCCTACCTTGGGAACCCCTCCAGCCTTGGATACCTATTTGAACCCTCCTTCACCTCTTGTATGGTTTACACCACTGAAGAGCTAATTGCGAAACGTGTTTGGTGTAAACCTCTTTGCAAATTTTCACCCCCCTTCCCTCCTCCATTCCACCCTTTGCGATGCCTTTGCTCTCACCCCTCTTACTTTTGGAAATTTTTATTATCGCTCACTTAGTATTTTAGTTAGTCTCTCTTTGACTATCGAATTGGTTTTGTGGATTATAGTTGTAGTAAGTCGTGTGTGGTTGGAGGACTGAATGCACCATAGAAGGTAATAGGTCAGGGTTATGCAAGCTTCATTTTCTTGGTGTATTTGTGGCCAGTTAAATTTTATCAAAATGGAAACCTTAGTATTAGAGACCAGTCGAGCCATATTTCAACCGAGGGTAGCGTCAATCAAGGGATCATACCCACCTTAGAGACAATCTTGGAGGAGAGTCTTTCTGATACTTCTTCAAAGAAATCATACACCTATATGGCTGAAGGATCTAAAAGTGTAGGTTTCAAAGAAGAAACCAAAATGGGAGTAGGACCATCTTAAACGTGCACCAAACCTAAAACTTTTACGCCTGCAATATCAATTTGAGAATGAGCAGGGTGCTTGAATCTATAAAGACAATATGGATTGTTACTGTGTTCAAATTGAAGAGAGGCATAGTGAGTTTAAGCTTGTAGTGCCTGTAGATTATAATGACGATCGGTATTTTAATGAAGCGGGAAATATGTATATAGTTGTGCTTAATCCTTTTATTGTGGACAAGTGGAGGATTAATAGGCACCAGAGAAAAAGTTGACATAGAGCCCAAGGAGAAGTCACCGAAGCTGGACATTCCAAATGCCAAGCTTAGACGAGTAAATGTGCCTACATATGTCAACACAGAAAATGCCCACATGGACTTATATAAGTATGATAATGCAGATCAAATGCTTTAATATAGATGTGAGGAGCCCAATGTGCGGGAGTTAACTAAGTAGAAATGCTTGTACGTAATTACATTTGAGATTGAGAGAGATACACAAATAATCATATTAGACAAGTACAACTGAAAGTATTTGGCAGTGAGTCGGAATAAGCTTGATGGATAAACGTACTTTGGGGGCCCACTCCATCAGTACTCTGTCACTCCTAGCGTGCACAGACATACAGTCTCAAAAACCACAAAATATAAAACTAATAGAGCGAGTTCTTTGAAATCTCATATGGAAGACTCATTTAGTCGATTGCATCTTTCTGTACCAAGATCTATGGGATCCTTGGATTTCTAAGTTTCTATGTCTACATATTGAGGTAGTGATATTGCAGACATGATTTTCAGCATGAGGATGTCCAATATGAGAACTGAAAGCCGGGATGTAAAACCCGACGGAAGGGAAATGACCGAACCCCTTCCAAATCACATGTCAGTGGATACGAGACAAGAGATATAACGATAGGAGAACTAAAATGATGAGGATGGTACCAGAAACTCAAATAATGCAACCTTGTCAAGTGGCTAAATGCATTCCAAAGAAGTACAGTGGATTGAGGGATCCATACGCTCATGTTTCCATTTTTAAGCAAGCCTTAAGAGAGAAATAAATAGTGGACTTCCACAGTACGTGGGATTTGGGTTGACACTGGAGGGGACAGTGTTGACTTGGTTCCGACCACTAAATAATAGAAATTTTTTGAACATTGATCAATTCTTACGAGAGTTTGTTGTGGAATTCTCTAAGAGGGGAATCAAGTACAACACGGTTTCTTAAATCTATGCCTTTAGACAAAAAAGAAAATGATAAGGTAAAGGAAGCTTCACTTCGTTTCAAGCAATACATTGAAAGATGTCTAGTGCGAGAGGTACCACATGACAATCGCCTATCTGTTCTCTTTATCGAGGGATTGAGAAAAAAAACTCTCAAAAAAGACTTACACTTAAAAGCATGCACAACATTCAAGCAAGTCACTAGTGAAGCATTGTACCTGGTTGACAATCGTAAAACATATGGTGAGGTAACCAAGGACGTAGAGACCAATACTAGTAGTGCCTCTTCTATCACCAGTGAGTCAACTATAGAACGTAGTGCTCTTGCTTCAATCACACAAAATGTGGAACAATTAGTTGAAGAAGTGGTCCACATAATGAATTTGACCTACATACAAAATCCTAATATGAGGCTGTAACAACCACAAGCAGTCAATGCTCCAAGAATACTGAAGTGGTGTGCCATAGAGAAAAATGCATGAACCATGACACTAGTGAGTTCTTCTATAACTAGAATTATATGAGGGAAAGGTAGTATGGACCACCAACAATGCAACAATTTCCACCACCTCCAAGGCACTAGATTGGGCCTAACAATGTGATACAAGGAGAGGAAAAACCGCAACCAGTGTTGGGAAAACAACCATATTTACCTCATGATAATTGAGCCATTGTGCATTATGCACATCTGTCACAACCTCTCATAACTTAGTTGATGATTCCGCCAACTGTCTATTATGAGGAGCTAGTCAAAAGCCATGTGAGAGTGATAGAGGATGTAGCTTTTCCCCCTAAAGAGAGTCCATTTTGGGCTAGTGCTGGTGATGAAACTACTAGACGTTCATATGTGGCTCAAACATTCAGAAATCAATTCACAATGGATGAAAATATACTCATGTTCACAACAAACCAGAACTACAAGCTCATGGGTGCTTAGGGCAGGCCAACCAATGTGGAGGCACCACCAACAGTCTGATCCAAGGGCCTGTGGTATGAATGTGGAGGTGACCATTGGGCAAGAGTGTGTCCTCACAAAGGTCAACAAACAATTTTTTTAGGATTTTGTGACAGGTGTGGGAGAGATCACTTGATTCAAAACTGTGCAGAGAACCTTGACAATCCGGCATGAGTGGATCAAAGTCTGAGCCAGTAGGTAGTAAACATGCAGCTAGTATGAGACAAAATTTGAGGTAAGGGTTGTGCCATCACAATGGAATTCTATTCATCAAGTGAAAAATACAAAGATCTTGCTTGATTTACATGATTTGAGAACAAGTAATAGAATCCTCATGCGGGATAGAATACGAACACACCTTTGCAGTAGTAGATTTTGGAAAAGGAAATAATTTTGAGGTTATTTTGGGGTGACCCTTTATACATCAAATCAAGATGGTTCAAGACTAGGGCTATGAACATCCCTATTTATGGCACAAGGGATTCATAATCAAGGTAAACACATGGGACCATAGTTACAAATACGTAAACCAAACTCCAATGGAAGACTTTGCTATCACTACGGATGATGGAACACAGTTGCCTGCTTTGCTAGTGAAGGACGCTCACATTTGGATGTGTAGGGTATCAGACTGCGAGTCTTGGAAAGGAGGATGGCATCCTAGAGCATTCAATTGAAGGAACCATTAGGGAAATTTTGGACTCTCAAATGGGTCCTATAAGGACTTTGACTTTCTCCCTCTTGTCCAAAATAGACGCACATTAAAATTTCTACAAAGGAAATAAAAACTTGTCAGACCTGTTGGATTTAGAATGTACTCATCAAGATCTATCCATTGATATATTGCATGCCATCAGATCCCTTATATTCTAGAAGATTTCATTTTTTGATTTGACAACTCTATCTTATAAATGGAATCTCTCCCCACATTTCAGCTCCAGCGGGGAGGCCATAACTTCTCTACAAATCAACTCCAAATTTGTCGGAGTTTGGGGATTTAGAACCTACTTGCCAATGATATGTTGGTTGATAGGGTTTTGACAAAATGTTTATGTACTTCACCGGGTTGCCCCCCACTTTGGACAAGAGAGGCAAAGTTAACCTCCTTAAAGGGCCCTTTGAGAGTCCAAATTTTCCCTAATGGATTTCTAGAGGAGTTTTTTGAACCGTTTGGATGGGAAGAAACATTGGTGACTCTTAGCATCTACGAAAATAAGGTGACCAATACTACATTTTGCGACAAATATGGTTACGATATAAGACCATTTCTAGTGGTATTTGTGGTCCAAGAAACCGAAAACATTTTAGAAATGTCTGAGACAAAGCTAACAAGCAATTGTAAACGGATAGTGGATGAAGTTTTTGTACAGGACCTTTGACACGACGATGAGAATGAATACCATGGTTCAAGGAGCGATGAATTAGGGAACGATGGGGAAGACAAACTTTCAAGTGGGTCTAAAAACAAAAATGCAAAAAAATTGGATGAGCCGATTTTCTACGAGTTTCCTAACCGAAAAGCGTGGAGACAAAGGAGATATTAGATGAGGCGAACTAGGAAACAACAAAACAAAATTGAGAAACCCATGCCAAAATTAATGACCAAAATGCAATATCTCAAGCTCGTAGGATCAAATGATTGTGTACGAGAAACAATCACCAGAAAACCCTTGCAATTGACAAGTTTCCTGGCAAACTCAAAGAAACAAAGCAAAAAGCAATTGAAGGACAAGACTGGAAAACCATTGAAAATGTCAAATACTTTAACACAAAAGTGAATACTAGAAGTTAAAACGGAAGGAGGTTCAAACTACAAAATTGGAAAAATGAGGGGGACTCTAACTCCGAAAAATTTGATGCCATCCTCTCATTACAAAAAATACACAATTCGAGACCAATGTATTGTGGTGGAGCAACCGATGTGAGAGCCTACGAAACCTGAAACATCATATGATGGACTTGAAAATGCAAAGAAGATTGATTTGGTAGAACCAAGAGAAGAACCAATACCAACTTACATAGCCAGAGACCTTACTGAGGAAGAGGAACATCTGTTGATAGCTACCCTCAAACAATATAAAGATGTTTTTTCTTTGTCTTACAAAGATCTAAAAGGGGTAGATCCTAGTATTTTCCAACATACAATACCCGTGAAGAGTGATGCTAAACCATGCTGACAACATCCATACACTTACAATGAAACCTTTGCGAAGAAAATTAAGGAAGAGATAGACAAACTGAAAGACGGAGTTTATCTTTCTATGAGATCAAGCACACGGAGTGGTTGTCACCAATTGTAGTGGTGCCTAAAAGGAATGATAGATTACAAGTGTGCTTTAATCTCAAACAAGTGAATGCTGCCATGATGAGGAAAAAACAATCCCTTACCCATCATCGATTTTGTGATTGAAAGGGTTGCTGGGGAAAGGATACCTATAGCTTTCTAGATGGCTTTTTAGGCTATAATTAGCTTACGATCAAGCTACAGGATCAACACAAAACTAACTTTGCTACAAAATGGGACATATTTGCATATTGGATCATGCCATTTGGTCTAACCAATGCGCTTGCCACATTCCAATTGCTGATGAGTCATGCAATCAAGTTATATCTAAGACAACTCTTAGAGATTTATATGGATTACCTGTGTGTGTATTCGCTCCACCAAAATGAATATGTCAAGAATTTGAGGAAGGTCTTTGAGAAATGCAAAACGTATCATATCTACCTGAGCCCTAAAAAGTGCATTTTTATGGTAATACAAGGCAACATTTTGGGACATATTATGTCCAAAAATGGCATTTCCATTGACCTTAAAGATACAAGTGATTGTTGCTCTTTAAATAAAATTTAGAGAGATACAAGACTTCATGGAACATTGTGGATATTATTACAAAACCTCTTTACGCGCTCATCACAAAGTTCGAATGGAATGAGGAACGTGAGAAAGGATTTCAACAATTGAAGGAGAAACTTATTTCTACTCCAATTTTGAAAGCTCTTGACTAGGACAAGATTTTCCACGTCCATGTAGATGCATTGGCTTATGCTATTGGATGTATCTTGGCTCAACCTAGAGAAAACAACATGGATATTCCAATTTGTTACTGCAATAGACAACTCAACAATGTAGAACAAAATTACACAAGCCCAAAAAGAGAGGGATTAGGGATGATCTATTCTATCAAAAACTTTAGACACTACCTTCTCGCCAAAAAAAATTATATTCCTCATGGATCATCAGGCGTTGTTGTACTCAATGAACAAACCATGCAATACGAGTCGCATCGTTTGATGGTTCCTAATATTGCTCGAGTTTGATTTCATGGTGGTGGTCAAAAAAGGAACCACACAAGTGAGCGGACCATTTGTGGAGAATGCTAGCAACATGGGGAAGCTCCTTTAGGGATTGAAGATGATTTTTCTAAACCCTATCTCTTCAACATACAACTAGCACCAAGGTGGAACGATTAGGTTATACCATTGCTAACCATTGGTTTGCTATAAATCGAAGGACAACCATCAATTATCGAACAATCTTTGCAACTTAGTACTCAAAGTAGGATGATTGTATAAGCAAGGACACGATGGTGTACTTAGGTTATGCATCGAGCCATGCAAAAAAGAGATATATATGCAACAAGATCATGTACAAATTATGAGTATTCATAATACCAAAACACAAACATATCAAAGATTGATGCTACTTGGAGTGTAGTGGCCTCACATGCACAATGGCATACATGACTATATTAGATGATATATTGTTTGCACAATCAAAAAACCAATCAATCATGCTACACTCTTCACGATAGCAACAGTCCCTATGTGAACAAAATACATTACATAGAGCAAGGTGTTTTGCTAGAGAACTTGAGCAAAGTTAGATTATGATCGATCCAACAAGAAGCCAAAAATTGTGCTATTATTAGGACTAGATGACACCTTAAGAATTTGTGCTGCAAAACATGAGTATCTACCCATTCTTGAGCAAGATCATACTGGTATTGGAGGACACTTTTTGGTAGACAAAACTATGAAAGTGATACTCCTAGTAGGGATTTGGTGGCCTACTCTATTGAGGGATGCTTAATATTACGTGAAACAATGTGACGCTTGCCAATGTACTAAAGTATGGATAAAGTACTGACGGGACGTGATGACATACCCTTGCGACCAATAATGGGAGCACACACTTTTGCCAAATGGGGAGTAGCCTTTTTAGGGCCTATCTCAGCATATAGGATGCATGATCAATACATTATAGTGGCAGCAAATTGTTTGACCAAATGGAACAAGGCTAAGGCAACACAAAAATATGATACTAGAACCACATCACAATTTTTATACGAGAACATTTTCATGCGGTATGGCCTTCCCCGATTGAAACTGTGAGTGATCAAGGCGCTCATTTCCTCAATGACATGGTTGATTATCTATTGCATGAATTTATGGTACTTCATTCTAAATCAGCTCCTTATCAACCTCAAGCCAATGGACAAGCCGAGAGAAGCAACAAAGTATTGTGCATTGTGCTCACAAAGATTGTCAGTTCTAGATCGGATTGGGAAGTGAAGTTACATTCATCCTTATGGGCACATAAAATGCCACAAAATACAACTCCTTTCAACCTAGTGTTTGGGATAATTTCCATACTGCCAGTAGAGTTTCTGATTCCAACTCTACATGTAGCTCAAAACGTGGGATGGATGGTACATGAGTTGTTTGATAGGTTGGACCAAATAATGCAATTTGACAAGACAATACTTTAGTTGGTTATAGCTATGTATGCACAAAAATGACAAATGAAACAATTCCATGACCAATATGTGAAAAACAAGGAATTTAAAAAGGGTGGCTACGTATTAGTCTACACCCTTAAGCAATATTCCAAGGAACTTAAAAAGCGGGGTAATGGTCCATTTGTAATCAAAGACATATCATCGAGTGGCGCCATCTAACTTGAAACATTAGAGAGAGAGGTGATGTCTAACTGGATAAATGGTTGCAGATTGAGAAAATGTATCAACAGCCTCTCATCGTGGACATGCTGAAAAATATACATTTAGCTAAGGAGAAAAAGAAATTGGTTCAATAAATTAAACATCAAGCACAAGAGGAAGCTAAATTATGAAGTTTTAAGCTAAAGGAACAACATCAACCACCACCTCCTATTGCAACAATTCAAGTCAAGCAAACTTGGCTTGGAGGTATGGATGTTCGGATGAATGTCCAACTAGCCGATGGCACAATCGAAAGAGCACGTGTGGATACTGGAGCATGCATCAATGTTATGCAATATTCACATTAGTAAGAAAATGGGATCTAGGAGAGCCTTTTTATTGGCAGTTTAAAGAAGTCAAACCTTTAGTATTAAGAAAGTCATCAAAGGATAGTTTTTGAATTCAAACAGGCAAAACGGCTAGTTTATATGAATTCAAAGTTCCCCCCAAAATGGAATTTAAAATCTAGCGGGTAAAACCATATCATGTAGCATATCTATGGAAAGAGCTTGACGCGTAGATTGCAAATCTATGATCACCACTCAAATTGGAGATCATATGTGGGAGTTATGGAAGGCTGAAACAAAATCCACCTCCTTGGGGAAAAAAGTGTATTTTTTGACCACTCTTACAAATCTCTTACACACCCAACATTCTTGCACACATGGCATACACCTATTTGTCAAAATGTTAATCACCTCCATAAGCTCATGGCAAATAAAGAGGCCCTTCTACACCCCATCCCCTTCCTAATGAACCTACCTAAAACTATCAAAATGAATGATTGAAACAACCCAAATTCAACTCAAAGCGGCCAATAGGAAACCATGGTTAGTTTGGGACATGGCAATGTCTCAATTAACATTGATGGAAACCAGTGCCCAACGATTCCAAGTTATGGATGATACAAATCTCAACAAGCGCATCACTTTGGGAGTTTTGTGGATGTGAACTTACAAAGCTGTCCTAGATTGGAAAGATGATGCACTTCGTTATTATCTCAAGGATCAGTCTTATGTATTGCCATTCACGCAAACAAATCATATATTCAATGAACAAAAGGGTTCAATTGACTGTGAGATAGGAGAAGAATTGCTTGCTTGCTTCTACACCAAAACTAGCTGTCAATAATTGTGAAAACATAATGATCAAAGTTTGGATCCGAAAATCCATCATGGCATCAAAACTGACTTAGCTAGGGATCCCAAAGACAATGCTTGTAACTCAATCCCGCCAAACAGATTTTCAATTGTCAAAACCAACAAAGCTAAACAAAACCGACTCCACAACTTAACTTGACCAATTCATGCTTCAACATGCTTAACCAACTGCAAATGGATTCCCAAATCCAAAGTGGAGTTATAAAAAAAATCAACAACATCCAAATGGGAATGAAAAATGAAAACAACAAACAACAAGATCTTGTCACTACCTCCCAAAACAAACCTCAAATGGGTCCTAAAGTACAAACAAATCATCTCATGGCCACACAACGGCTAATCACAAAACCAATCATTAAGAAAGAGCATCCATACTTCAGAAACTTTTGTTCGGCAATTTGCAAACACCCACAAGATAAAAGCTCACCAACAAAAACCACTAAATAGTTGATTTAGTACCCTCCTCTTGTATAGCAATGTGTATCTTTTCTCTTCAGCATAATAGGGCCACCGTACACGACCGTGCATAGACTCCTTGTTTTCACCCATGCACATAGCACGACCTTCATATGGAGCAACTTAGAATGGGAATGGGGAAGTAACAACAGTGGCTACAGTAACTGACGTAGAAAATTGCAGGATAATAGGTTGTAAGATGTTGATAGATTAATTGTACAATGTATAAAGTGTATTTGATGCCAAAGTTTTTTGTTTTTGGACAACTTTTAGCAAATTTTTACTCTTGTATAGCAAAGTTTTGAGCCATATTGACACATTTCAATGAAAGAGATAGTTAGAGTGAGAGTATGTACTACGAGTGTGCGAAATAATTTTGGCAAAATGTTTGGCCAAATAGTAATAATTTTTAGTAAGTCTCTTTGCTTTTTTAGCCTAATACTAATAACAAATTATTAAGTAGAGCCAAGAATTTTGGATTGAGATCTGAAAGCAAATGCCAAACCTGCAAAGCAAGAGCTTCACACATGAAAAATATGGAATGATTTGGCAAAAGTCAAATCTAGGGCTAACTTCAAAACAGATCAAAATTGCAAAATCACAAGCAAATGATGACCAGAAGTTCAAATGACAAACCCTTGGATCCACAGGTGGCATGACATGAGAAATGTAGCCAACTAAGGTAAGTATGCACATTGCATTTGGGGTAGGCTACCACATATAGGCAAGAGGGGCAGAGAGAGAGAGAGAGAGAGAGAGAGAGAGAGAGAGAGAGAGAGTATCTTTTTCTAATGTTGGAGAAACAGTTCTAGCTAAAGATCTCAGATATCTAACATGTCTTCAACTCAAGACCCAGGGAGAGAGAGGGGAAGGAGACACGATGATATTGAGCTTAGCACGAGGTTTGTGTTTGAGCCATTTAAGTGGCTTGAGCCAAAATAGTGGCTTGGTATCTCATTGTATAAAATTGGCCTTAAGAATGCCCATTTTTCACAAAAGCGTGAGCATAGGATACCAATGAGTTCCTATCACATAGAGGAAATTGTAGTATGTCATTTATCCCAAAAAATGCAAAATGCAAAATATTGATTTTCTAGAAATAGTAATAAGCCACAAGAATGGTTTTAAATTTGATAGCGTACATGTTATTGAGGCCTAAAACAAGTTGACAATATTTTTCTTACAAATAGTATACGTGTAAATTCTCATTGTATACATATCCAAGTATTTTTCAAAAAAGTTTCAATGTGCTTAGAAGGTTTTTAATGGGTCTACATGGGATATCAAAAATTTTGAGCAAGTTTTGTTCAATTGTACTTAAAAAGATGGCCCTTAAAAAATATATGGAATTATTTATTTCTAAATTTTCAACTACCTACATGCCTTGAGAACCAATCTCCAAAAGGCAATCTCCAAAAGGTTTTGGTGAGGTTTTCTATGGTTTGTGAGAACAAGAATTTACACAAAAGTTACTCATAACCACTTATATTCACAAAAACCTAGTGTTAGCCTTGAATCAAGAAACAAATGAAATTATCTTATATGCATAGAGCAAGGGTGTGTGTTGCACGTATTGCAAGGTGGCCATGAACCTACGAATTTCGTCAATGGTTCCCCTTCTTAAGCGGGCAATCATATTGCACAAGCACACAAACAACTACAATGATTGCAAATCAATAAAGGGGGCACCTACTATTGGCAAACCTACAACATTGGGCTAAAATTTGCGTGCTGGTTTGTTGGCTTAGATGATCGATTTCCTTCTCTTTGCTTTCCTAAATGTGTCCTCTATCATGCCCATGTAAGTGTCCCTTGAAGGTGGAGCTTTGTAAGAACGATGCAATGCTCTTGAAGATGGCTCCCTCTTGGATTCTATAATCAATTGTAGCTATCCCTACTGCGGCATATCAAATAGTTGTAGGTAATAATGGAGAGTTTTTATGGATCCCCCTTGGATTCTATAATCAATTGTATCTATCCCTACTGCGGCATATCAAATAGTTGTAGGTAATAATGGAGAGCTTCACAATAGTCACAATCTCCTGCTTGAGTCCTACTTGATACAAAAAAGGTGCAAAATTTATGACGCGCCCAAGCGCCTCAAGAGACAAACCACCCTAAACTTGCACGAGTTGGCTTTTCAACGTGATGGTAGCTCTCATGGTTATGATTCTACATTTAGATTCTTCTATGAGTGCACCAAAATCCAAGGCACCAGCCATCTCCATCCATCCACATACTCCAGCAACCCATGCTATGCAAGATGGTGCAACTTGCAAGCACTACAACCCATGCACGTGGAGCAGCCTCAACATAGTAGTTAGAGACTCACGTGGAAATTTATCTCAGCCGCAATTCCTTGTGCACCATGCCATCATCACCGTCACTTACCATTGCACCCTTGCCTCACTGCAACTTTCCTCCCATGACCTTCCACTTGCAATGCATCAATCCATATTACTATTACTATAAAGTAAAGGACGGTGAACATTCTAAAAATATTGGAGCTTTATGCGTCTGGTGGACCAAAGAACGAGCTTTGTTTTCTACTTAAACACGTTCACTCTCTCTCTCTCTCTCTCCTCTCTCTCTCTCTCTCCTCTCTCTCTCTCTGTGTGTGTGTGTGTGTGTGTTTCTCGTCCATAGGATAGGTCTCATAGTCATCCAATTAATAAAAACGCTCAAATATTTTTATTAAGGACACATATAAGTGTCACTCGCTTGTTTTAGGTTCAATTCAAATTGGAAATCTTCCTTAGCTCAACCGACCATATTGAGTTTCATAGTGATAATTTTCCAAGCAACCATGCATATATCATCCTATTTAAAACTATTAGAAAATGGTATTATAGACTAATAAGGTTAGTAGTCAATAGAAATATGCATTGGACCATGAAAACTACTTTGCAATTTGCAATGCTTTCTAAAAAGGATTAAAAGTCAATCACATTTGCCATCTTCATAGGGAAAAGCATTATGATATCAGTTGATGCATCATCCTGTGTCACTTGGAGGGAGGGAGGGAGACACACACACACACACACACACACACACACAATGAAAAAATGCTCTTGTAAATATAATATATAATCTTTCCCAAGAGAGAGAGAGAGAGAGAGAGAGAGAGAGAGAGAGAGAGAGAGAGAAGAAGGGCATTTTAATGTTGTAGTATGAAAACCTTGAGAGAGCTTCAAGGTCCATCAATTTGAGAGTCTAGGACTGTAGGCTTATTACTTAAGAGGGACATGGGATAGCCAATATACTAAACTTGAGTGATAGACAGGTTATTACATTTTTAGGAAGAGAGGAAGACCCATTGTTGCATGTTTATGAGCTTTGAATAAAAGGTCTATGCCTAATGATTGTGGATTGCACTTATGGAATCATAAGCTATGCCTAGAGAATAGTAATGTGTGCAATACAACTACTCTAAATTAACACACTATCCGTTGATATCACATAGGATGTTCGACTAATGCAACCTCTCTCTCTTTCTCTCTCGCTCTCTCTCTCTCTCTCTCTCTCTCACACACACACACACACACAAATATCACTTTTTAACTAACCAATCTTGCTCAAATTTTTTGTTCACTAGTATAACTTCACTCTGTGTTTGGTAAAGCTATCTCAATGAGGTAGAGGATACATGCAAGATTGCTTAGATAGTATGATCTTGTCATGCCTCTTCTTAGGGGCTCTTCCAATGTAGATTGCTTTGTTTGTCTCTTCATGCAAAGTGAACCCAACATAAACTATCTAGTTTGGCATTCCCTCATCTTGGAGGAGCCTACCTACTGATAGGACACTATTCAATGGTTTACACTATCTATTCCAATTGGAGTTGCTACCTAGTCGTTATTTCTCTTCTTCATCCAATCCCTTGGGATGAAATCTCCGCTCACGTCCATGGTACCTAGTGTATAGGAAATTACCATGCCTTGAGGAAATGATCAATCCACAAAGGTAAGAAAGCCCCAAAGATTTGCAAAAAGCTTCAAACTTCTCATGAGGCAATGCCTTTGTGAATAGATATGTAAGGGTCTCCTATGTCAACACATAAGCCAAGCTGATCTCTTCTACTGATAGCCTCTCACTGACATAGTGATAATGCACCTCAATGTGCTTTGTGCAATCATGAAAAATTGAATTACTTGCAAATTCCACTGTGCTTGGACTCTCAATGTAGATGATGTTGGCAATGTCTTGTCCGACACCCAAATAAACCATAAGGCATACACACACAAGCGTAGCTTTGAAGACTACCCTATAGTTAGCCTCAAAACTAGAAGTGGCCAGAGTAGGTTGCTTCTTGATCAACCATGATATGCATAAACTACCAAGCATGAAATAAAAACCACTTGTGGACACTCACATGTCATAAAAACCAGGGCCCAACCTGAAATTAAAAAGGCATGCAAATCTAGCGGCAATGATCCCCCCTTGAGATAAAACAACCCAAGATAAAAAGTACCACTCAAGTTAAAAAAAATCCTTTTAACAACATGCCAATTCTTAGACCTTGGGCTAGCATAGATTTGCTAACCTGTGAGACAACAAACTGAATATTTGGCCTCATATTGCATACATAGATAAGGCATCCAACATCGGCCTGATAAAGAGTGACATTGATAGGATCATTGGCATCATGAAGACTTATTTTCAAACCTATTTCCATTGGAGTAGCAATAGGTTTGTAGTCCCCAAGGCCAAACTACATAGTAATATCTCTATGTAGCTTGTTTGACACAATGCAATAGCGCCATCACACTACTTAAATTTTATGCCCAATGCAAAAGCCCCATGTCTTTTATCTTGAAAGTAGCATTCAAATTAGTCTTGAATTCAATCAATGTGTATCTCATTTAGAGAAGTAATAAGAAAATCATCTACATATAGAGCGATGATGAGAAATACATCACCCTCACGGTTGACATACAAAGTGCTTTCTGTTGGACTCCAAATGAGTGTCAGCTTTCTCATACCAATCATAAGGAAATTCTTCAACCCATACAAACATTTCTTATATTTTCACACTTTATCTTCTTGTCCTTTCTTGACAAAACCACGAGGCTACGTTACATATACTTCCTCAAATATATCACAATTCAAGAAAGCAGTAATTTATTTTGATTGATGTACATCCCGTCCAAAGTGAGAGGCCAATGCACATAGATTACAAACAATAGTCATATGACAAGTAGAAGAAGTTTTTTCTTCACAATCAATGCCTTTTTGCTATGCATAAACTTTAGCAACAAGTCTTGCCTTGTAGCAATCAATCTCACCATCCGGCTTCTTGTTTTAACTTTTTAACCCACTTCACACCAATGGACTTTTTGCCAGGAGGAAAATCACATAAATTTCTTGTGTCATGTCTATAAGTGCATCATATTCTCATTGCATGGTAGCCATCCAATTTTTTGAATTCTATGCTTCATAATAAAAGAGAGGTTCCTCCTCATCACATAAACTAGACACATGCAAATAATAACAATCCGATTCATAAGATGCATGGCAAGAACCTGAACAAGTACAATTAGGAATATGTGCATCCAATTTACTATCATGCAAAGTATGCACCATCGATTTTGGCATACCTCTAGCCTCCTCATTCTTAGCCCTTTACACATCAAGTACATCATGTACATATGCATCAATAATAGGCTTATTTGTACATTTTCAACATATTTGCCTCATTGGAATTTACATTCAAGTTTCCACCGATAAAATAAGGCAACAAAGTATCGTAAATGTTATGTGATATTACATTATTGTCTACACTACATGATAACAAAGGTTGAATTTTTTTTTGGCAAACCAAGATACATTTTTTTTTGCAGATGGTATAACCTGTAACCTTTGCTACTATCAGTATTGTAACCAACAAATGCATTTAACAGCCTTATCATCCAATTTTTTGTGTTGCATTGGTGGAATCAAAGAATACTCTAAACAACAATAAATGTGCATGTGATCAATAGATGGCTTCTTATCATGCCAGCTTCATAAGAAGTCATATACTGCAAGGCTTTGGTAGGAAATTATTTGGGAGTCATAGACTACAAGGATTTGGTAGGATGCTTGGTAAGTACATAAGTGGTACACATAATAGACTCAACCCAAAAAAGAATGTGGAAAATCTTGACTCTTGACCATACATTGTGCCATCTCCGTGTGAGTGCACAAATGTGGTGCATGTGTGGCAAGAGAGAGAGAGAGAGAGAGAGAGAGAGAGAGAGAGAGAGAGAGAGAGAGAGAAGAGAGTAGAGATGCATGATGAGGAGGCGGCCAATGTGAGTGTCGAGGAGACAGATCGCACCTGGAGGGGTTTTGAATCTTACTTTGCAAATGGAGTTCTTCAAATGGAAGAAGTTAATGCTGTAGAACTTGCACTAGGAGGGACTAAAAAAGAATTTAATATTGAAACTCCCAAACCTCAAGCAGACCCCTCCACCATTCCATCAATAGATCATGGAAATGGAGGGGCTGAGGAAGAAACTCCCATCCCTCAAGTAGAGCCCTCCACCATTCCATTGGTAGAGCCTCAAACAAAGCATACCATAGTAGAGCCTCAAATAACATAACATAGTAGAAGCTAATTCTTCTGTTATGGACCACTATACAACCAAGGAGTGCTCCAGACGATTACGAGAAGAGCTTCAAGTTGTTATGTGCAGAAAAAATCTATTGCAAGAAGGTTACTTACAATTAGTATTTTCCATGAATACTTTGTAGTGAGTTCATGAACATATCATATCTTCCAAAAAGGTCTAAGATGATAAGACTCCAATGATCACTAAATAAACCATAATCAAATAATGACCACTTGAAAAAAAAAACTCATATAGAGAAGATGACAATACAAGCTATACGTCTCATGGTATGGGATAAGTGAAATATTGCGTTGGGAGATCCAAACATTTTAAAAAATTCTTCAACTCCTTAGGTTTATTGAATAGGCAATATGCAATAAGTCGATCATTAACAAAAAATTGCTTTCTTATCTCATCTATGAGATCCTTTTACAATCATCTTGAGTAACATTAACACGATCAAGCATAAGGAGACAAACCATCAACACAATACAGGGTAAAGTGAATTTACTAGACATATTTCAATACAATGTAAAGAATTTGTGTCAGATATCTCAATATTAGTATCAACTAGCATCCTTTTTTCATTAGGAAAAATATCCACAAAGATATTTCTGTCTGTGATTGAGAAATATCCTAATTATTTGACTATTGACATTTTGAAAACTCTGTAAATTTTATTCTCTTAACCGTTGAATTTGGCATGAGAGAAGTGTATCCTCTAATAGCTGCTTCCTCTCTTTGTCTTTCATCTTCTCTATTTGAGTTTCCATGATGGCTTTCCTTGTGGGGTAAATAGGTGTGACATCCTCTATCACAACATTTGATTTCTTTGGATTTCTATCAAAAGGTATATTTAAAATATGAAAAACCTTCAATTTTCAATTGGAATGGACTCAAGAAACTTGTCAAATTTGTACCCTAGCCTACTAACAACCACAAAATCTTTCTTAACAAAGTAACCCTATGAGGAAATGTAGCGGCAATGTAGCTATCATTCATAAAATCAATGAGAAATTCTTCAACTACCTCTTGAATGCAATGTAAATCTTGGGATTGCAACCTCACAGACTCAAACATAGTGGCGTTCATTTTCTTGCAAAACGAATTAGAAATTTGTCTACCCAACCTCATGAAAGAAAATTCTAGAATGAGAAGGCACCTTTGGGGGGGGGGGTTTCACTACAATAAAAAAATTCCTATCAAGTGGGCTCAACACTGAGGATTATTTTATTGTATACTTTTTCACATTTTTACATACAAAAAGGTGTTGAAGAAAAGATCTTAAAAAAAATACATATCGCATAGGAAAGGGTCCCTTTTATTGGTGAGAAATTCACAATTAAGGGGTTTTATAAAAAGTTCTTGAACACATGTGATATATAGATTTTACACATAGTGGGGGACCCCCCCCCCCCCCCCCCCCCCCCCCCCCCTCCCCCCCCCCCCCCAAAAAAAAAAAAAAACCCACAACTTGAGGAAGGCACGCGGCTTTTTGAGCCTTCCTTATCTCTTTCAAGGATTCAATTGATAGTTTATCCTCCTCTTGACATTGGTACTGATCGACACTACTAGATTGGGGATTCACAAAACTTTTTTGACCTTTTTTGGCATTCAAGTCATTTGGATAGATTTCGGTGAACCTAGAGCTTGCTATATGTCTTTTTTTTTTCAATTTGAGATCAAGAATGTCAAAGAAGGTTAATTGGAATAAATGAAGCAAAATGACAAGGTTTGAGGTTTCTTCATTCATGAATGATACATGACAAAAGATCTTGTGATAAGAGATGTGTAATAACAAGCATTAATAAGGATGTCAATAGATGGCAACATCTAAGGATGGTCTTAGGTTCAAATCTTGTTAGATCGATCTCTGAAGACTCTTGGGATAAGTCATGGGGTGCTAAAAATCTCTCTCTCTCTCTCTCTCTCTCTCGCGTCAATAGCATAACTATGAATATTCACATTCACACAAGCTCTAGCAGCTAGCTTAGCTCATAGTATGTGCATAATCTAACTTTTATTGTACAAGATTCCTTTAAAATGGCGGAGAGTTCAATTTTCAACATCAAATATTCATCCTATAAAAAGTTGAATCATGATAAACGTGCAAGTTTGTAGCCATTTAGCTTATTAACTGCTTATCATCTACCTGCTAGAAAATTTAAAAAAACCTCTTAAATGGCTAAGAATTTCAATTTCAATCTTCTTAGATAGATCTCTGTGGACTCTTAAGGTATGTCAGTGCAATCTCTCTCTCTCTCTCTCTCTCTCTCTCTCTCTCTCTCTCAGTACATATGTGCATCACTTTACAAATCTCTCAACAAGGTGCTAGTAACACTTTACAAAGCTATCTCTTTGTGAAAATCTCTCTCTCTCTCTCTCTCTCTCTCTCTCTCTCCACCCCCCTCCCTACTCTCTATAGAACAAACATTCCCACTCATCGGTTTGGGGTGCAAGCAAGTTTCTCATCAAAATGCAGCACAAAGTGCATCAAAATGCAATCCTAGGTGCACCAAAATGCAGCCCACGGTGCATTAAAATTCAACATAGAACTGCCCAAAAATTCAGTATAGAACTCGCCAAAAACATTGACAAATCATCAAAAGCATGCCACAATTTTGGGGAGAATCTTTGAGAGACCTCCTTCCTTGTTTTCACAAAGTGAGAGACACAATTTTGAGATTACCACTTTGTGTTCTCTCGCTTCACAAGAGGTAACATTAAAACCTTTAATTTTTAGCTTAATGCATAAGTATTAAGTCACTTTGGTTGACATTATATGTCTTTATAATTGTTTGTAGATTGGTCCGCACCTGTGCCCCCCTTTCCATGTCACATTTTTGAGAAATATCCCTGATTGTTCTCCTTTAGCCCTTCACTAAAGATCTTTTTGCTAATTTTTTGCAAGTGGATTTGTTGCCAATTTGTGAATGCTTTAGAGAAAAGTATAGAGGCACTCCAAGAGAGAGGCAAAACCACTACTATTGAAAACTCTCTCAATGTATGCTTGCAAGCAAGAGAGAGAGAGAGAGAGAGAGAGAGAGAGAGAGAGAGAGAGAGAGAGAATCCTTGTAGGTTGCACATGAATGGAATTTTTGGAATTGGGTATCTTATACTAGCTTCACTATCAAAGATTAAACTTATCTATTCACTATAGCTGCAATTTTTCCACTTACCTTAAACTAAAAGTAAGAAAAATTTTCAAGTGGATTTCTCAAGTGGCCATTTGATAGAGCCATTAGATGAGCATCTATTGGTGATGTAAAATGACCTCCTAATAAGAACCATTGCATAGCCGTTAAAAAAATGCATTAAATGACCATTGATTGGTGATGTAACATAACTATTCAATAAGTTCCATGGCATGACCCTTAAGAAGAGTCGTTATCTTGCTACTACTAGCACTACATGTTTTTAGATTTTAATCTTATTACATTTTCTAAGCATTATTATTTTTAATCTTATTTCAACAGAAGGAGCTATTTTCTCAAGTCATTGGAGTTACTTTTAACTATGGAAACTAAAATAGGTAGAGAGGAAGTTTTTGAATAATCTCCATTAGGAAGAGAATGGGATATATAAGGACCTCTTTATTTGGTAAACTTTTAGTATCAAGAAAACAATCAAAGGACAACTTTTGAATTCAAACAAACAAAATGGTTAGTTTATTTGAATTCAAATTTTCTCTCCAGAATGAAGTTTAAAATCTAGTAGGTAAAACCATATCATGTAGAATATCTATGGAAAGAGCCCGACATGTAGATCACAAGTCTATAATCTCCACTAAAATTGGAGATCGTATGTAGGAGTTATAGAAGGCCAGAGATCATACGATTTTCCACCTCCTTTTTGGAAGGAAAGTGCATCATTTGATCACTCTTACTCCTCTACACACCCATCACTCTTGTACACATGGCATGCACCTATTCATCAAAATGTTAATCGCCTTCATAATCTCATGGAAGATAAACAGGCACTTGTAGATCCCATCCTCTTCCTAATGCAAGTGAAAAGTTACTTGATGCCATCTTGAAGGCTCAAAGGGAGATAACTATCCTTGTAGATGCTATTAAGATATTGAACACTCTCTTTGAAATTTCTTCTTTCATTAAACATTGCAAGGGTATGGTGTTTGAAGAGTTGATAGAGTTTGAAAACTCTATCATGGATCAAGTTTTTTTGTTAGAAGAAAAACAATATGTCCATCTCATTGAATTCACCAAGGATGCTATTAAAAAGGGTAAAAATTCACAAAAAGGATTGGGAAGTTTATTAATAAAGAAGATTTTCCTTTTCCATCCCATTTAGGGTGTCCCAAGCATCTTAAACCTTGTAACCTTCTCCTAAATCCTATTGATTTCCTTTTTTTCTCTTAATCTCAAAGCGGATAAAATGTAAAGAATAGAGTCAAATCCAGTGGCTCCTTCCTTTCTAGTGGTTCCTTCTCTCTCTCAACTAAATACCAATGTGACCATGTTTCTTAGATTGATGAAGTAAAATTTTTAGAGGAAGACGAGATCAATGAAAAGGAAAACAAAAGAGAGTGAAAGGAGTGAAAGTTTTGATATTGCCCACTAACGATGTCCCTATCACACATTCCTCTCATTTCTCTTTGACTATTCCAACTCTTCCCTTCTACCATTTTAATAAAAAAATATATCCCCCTTCAACATATCTAACACACTTGTCTAATTTAAGGGATGGCTATTGTCTTGCCATCATTATAGAAGCTTGTGAAGTTGCCATGGGTTTATTATTTTTCCATTTTAGCATGCATATATTTGTACTCTATCATTTTTTGAGCTAGTGTAGCTACACTATGTGTAAATCTAGATTCCAAAGTAATAGATATGTCCTGTGAGTTGTAATTCTTTCATGATCTTTGTAAAGGCCCATGTGAGCCGATCACTTGCCATTTAAAAAGCCCTAGATATAAAAGATAATGACTTTAATATGAAAAGGAGGCTTATCTACTGAAAAAAAGAAGCTCTGTGTGCATACACTAAAGTGTCCAAGCAACTCCAACTTGTAATCAACTTTTCTAATAATTGGGTAATTCTACTTTGATTCTAAAAGTTGGTTTGTGCTCCTGTTCTCTTGCTCTTTCAATCAAATGTAAGCATTTTAAGTTTTTTTGAGGTTTAGGACTATGCATCGATGAGTATAATCATCAATTTTGCGTGCTTAAATAACTGCTTTTTAACATTTTGACAATTGGAGAGTTTTATCTGACCTTATGAAAATTTGTTTAGGTTGTTCTATTGTAGTTTTCATGACCTTGTACATGATGGATCATGATTTTGGACCTTGTTATATTGCATCTAGACTCTGTAGACTTGTCCCCTTAGACCTAATACAACTTCTCTTAAAGCATTAGGAGAAATATGAACCTTGCATGGGCCTTGTAAGGAATCCTAATTTTTAGGGATTAAGGCTAATGTTGTGTAGGGTTAAGGGGACAAGGGCATTCAAGAAGCTAGTTTTGAGTAGACTTTTCTAGCCTTTTTTTAGACACATGTAGGATGTGGACCTAAGAGGTCACTTTCTCTCTCTAGCTTTTGGAAAGTGAAGGGAGTAAAGGGGTGTGGCCACATCAGCAAAAACGTGGGTCACTAAGAGCCAAAATTTGACTTTTTTTCAAAAAAGTTATTTTTACTTATTTTTGACTGAAAATTCCCTCCCAATATATATACACATCAAAAAATCAATTTTTGACAATTTTTTAAACCTACAAACACTAAAAGTTTACTTTTTCAAAAAAAAAATCTCCCAAAAAAAAAACCCTTTGTTCTCTCCTCCTCCTTCCTCCTCTCTCCCTCTCCTCTCCCTCCCTACCCCCTTCTCTCCTCTTCCTCCCCTCTCTCTCCCTCTCCCCCCTCTGCCCCCTTCTCTCCTCCCATGTTCCTCTCCTCTCCCTCCCTACCCCCTTCTCTCCTCCTCCTCCCCTCTCTCTCCCTCTCCCCCTCTGCCCCCTTCTCTCCTCCCATCTTCCTCTTTCTCCCTCCCCCCTCTTTCTTTTCATTCTTTGCTTCCTCACACAACAACTGCCATGGTGCTCACGGACATCACAAATCGTATCCCTCCACCACCATGTACTCCGCACAACAAAAGTGTACATATTGCTTGTCCACAATGTTTGCACCGAAGGCCGCACGTGAGGGTGAGCAGAGGTCATCCCAAGATCGTCATACTGTCGGTGAGACGAATGTGTATGGTTCTTCAATATCTTGGGAGGGGATAAGTAGGCTTGTTAGGCTATTGCAATTGGTTGTGTATGGGTGCAGGTGCTTCTTTGCATTCGTGGATGCACGAATGTCAAGCTCTTCAGCTCAAAACAGTGGCATTACAAGAAACAGTGGGTGCAGGTTAGAGAGGTCAAGTGTCACCACTTTTTCTCTAAAACAGCCTTCTTTGTTACATCTTGCAGGTAGGTGCTTCAAATCCATCCTTATTAGAGGTGGGTAATCTCATCCTAATGCAAGAATGGCTCAAGGAACTAGCATAACATGAAGATTTTACGGTGGCACAAAGCTCTCCTCAAGCAATGTGGCTCCCACTACACCAAAAATCACTATGCTAACATGGAGAGATCCCTAGTAGGACAATACAACAACTTTTCATCAGCAACACACCCTTTCCTAACATGAGGGCACCCCCACCAGAGATATTTTTATATGATAGGTCACCCCATGAGCATACCATGTCATGGAATGGATGTAAGAACTATGACTGCACTACCCCTTGGAAGTTGTTCATGAATGTATGTTAATCAAAGTTAATGAGAAGAAGTTTGGACTTTTTTGTTTGTTGATGTGTAAGAGCACTCTTGGTCTACCATATTTTAGATTGTTTGATAAGTTAAATAAGATTTGTAGTCATTTAAAGTGTCATTTTTTTTTTGGTAAGATTGTACATGAGAAGACATGATAAAGTACAAGAGATCTTGACGGAATAAACCTCGATGAGATTCCCACCATGCACTTGTGACACCATACCTCTCCTTGAACCCTTTGACTTCTATCGTTGTGGGGAGTCCAATGGGGGGCTATTTTCAAATTTTTAGCATAACTTTTTTTTGAAGGAAATTTTGGTTATTCTAAAGTTTATACACAGTCTAGGAGTTCATTCTGATTGTTTTTCTTCAGTTTCAAATTTTGACCGAGTACACTCTTTGGAAGCCACTTTTGAATGTGTTAGGGCGAGATTTTGGGAAAGTTTTGTATGTAGGAAATATAGTCCTTAACACAATAAAAAACAATGGTTCTTTGAGTATTTTCAGATTCCATGGTTTTAATGCTCGTTGGAGCCCGTAGATTAAGAAAAAAGTTAAAAATGTATGTTTTACATCATTTTTAAATAAATTGTCAACTTGCACGTTGATTTTTGGAGAATGCGAGCAAGATATGATTTTTTCTCATCACATGATGGTCGAAGAATGTGATGAGATGAACAAATTCATGTGAGACAAGCCCAAACAGATTCGGAGCCGATTGAAATCTAGAAGCTGTTGAAAACAATCGAAAAGTTCAACACTTATTAAAAAAAAAAAAAAAAAACGTAACATTTGAATCATGGCCATGCATCAAAAATATGCTCACACGGTGAAGGAGGTGCTTCAAAGCTATGGAAATCAGTATAAAATGCAAGCAATAGCGTTGGAGGCTATTCAGGAAGTTGTAGAGGCTCACATAATTTCAGATCACTTTGCAATGACAAAATGATTAAGAGTTGTGTCTACTGTCTCCATAGTGATTTGGCTTTTCGGTTTATCCATGTGTTTTAAGTTAAGTGGTTTTGGCCATGAAGAGTTAAATTTAAATCAAATATTAACATTTTTGCCATCCTAAGGGGCAAACAAAGCTAGAAAATGCAAAAAAAAGGGTGGCCACAAGGGCGCGCAGATGGCCCATCCAGCAGTTTTGGATGGCTCATCTGCGCGCCCTTGTGGCCACCCTTTTTTTTGCATTTTCTAGCTTTGTTTGCCCCTTAGGATAGCAAAAATGTTAATAGCTGATGAAACCAGATGTTTATGTAGCATGAGACTAGATTTTTATATTGTCCAATGTGATTTGGCCTTTTGGTGCAGGGAACTAGTAAGTTGAGTTGAAGGAAGGCATAATGTGCTTGAAAAGTTAAATTTTACATTCATCTCACCTTTTCCAAGGTCCTGGAGTGCAACAATAGCCTAATTATGCAAAAAAAAGGGTGGCCACAAGGGCGCGCAGATGGCCCATCCAACATTTTTGGATGGCTCACCTGTGCGCCCTTGTGGCCACCCTTTTTTTTGCATTATATGGCCTTGTCTGCCCCTTATAATAGCAAGAATGTTAATATTTGATGAAACCAGATGTTTATGCAGCATGAGACTAGATTTTTATACTGTCCAATGTGATTTGCCCTTTTGGTGCAGGTAACTAGTAAGTTGAGTTGAAGGAAGGCATAATGTGCTTGAAAAGTTCAATTTTAGGTTCATCTCATCTTTTCCAGGGTTCTGGAGTGCAGCAATAGCCTAATTATGCAAAAAAAGGGTGGCCACAAGGGCCCACATATGGCCCATCCAGCAGTTTTGGATGGCTCACTACACGCGCTTGTGGCCACCCCTTTTTTTGCACTATATGGCCTTGTTTGCACCCCAGGATACCAATTTTTTTTTAGATTAAGTGAAAGAAAATCTTTATGCAACATGACAGTACAAATTCCACTTCTTTTCACTCAGATGTAATTAGAGCTCCCCCCCCCCCCCCCCCCCTTTCTTTGTGTTCAAAGGTCCGTAGCATTCACTGTATGTAAAATTTTCCTATATCACGTGCGTTCACTAGAATGGATTAAAAGTACCCCTTATAGGCCTTATCTACACATGTTTCTGCAACTTTACAAGAATATAAAATCCCTTCTGTTGAACACATGTGCTATGTTACATATACTTTAGTGAACTCCCCATGTCAACGGCCTCACAAATCCTGTGCACTAAACATTAAACACTAGAAATCGACCAAACAAGGAGCCAATTTTTTCTTCCTTGTGTCCACCTAGTGTTCTTGTGAAACATTGCTAATGATATATATTCAACATCCCCAAATGAGGACATCGTGACAAAGTTTATGATCCACTTCAATAAGAATAACCATTAATGATTAAACTGAAATCAAAATATTGCTTGAATTTCTTCAAGGTGGAGTGATTAAGACTTGCGACTTGAATCATCATACAGGCAAATCAAAATATCCATAAAAGTAAACAATATTTCTCAGATCTGTATGAAACTTCAGTAATCTAAATTAAATACTCTCACTCAATGCGACACCATTTAACAAAAAAACATATTTATATTGCATTTATAGAGGAATCCAGCCTCATGAAAAATAATTACAAATGGAGACAATGTTGTTGCTGTTAGGCTTATCTTACAAGTATTTGTCTTCCTCATCTAGAGATTCATATACACTTGAGTATTTGTGTGTCTATGAGACTAGGGAAGATAGTAGTACTATATGGATGGCTTCTATGAGAGCTCCTAGAGAGTCCCTATTGGTTCAAGATTCTAAAAAACACCTACTATTCTTATCAAAATCTTTTAACATGGTAGTGAAAGGTTCCTCAAGGAACAAAAATAGAGTGATTTCCATCTCTGCACATGGTTGCTTTCTCATGTCCTCTTAAAACAAGCTGAATCTGTAAGTAAACAAAAGATTATGTGAGCACAAAGTTATAAAGTACAAAATGATATCATTCCAATTATCTAATGACAATTATACGAAGAATAAATTACAAGAAAAATCTTTGACGACTCTCCATAGATAACACAACTTACTTACATTGTGAGACTCAAATCACATGCTACACAACTATAGATGGCGCACCAAAGTCATCAACAAAATAGCACCACCCACTGTTATGAGGTGTGAAGCCTAAACACTGAAATCCATAAAGAGGTTAATTCTCTCTAGCATGATAAACTTAAAGATGGAGATGATGTTAAGCTCTGAATGTAAGCTACAAGGGTAGTTTTCTTACCATTCTATCTTTATGTTGGAGATGAACCCTTGCAATGCCCACGCGATATTCACACCTCCTATTGTTGTGGTATGCAACTCATGTGAGCTCATACTTTTGCCACCTTCAGGAGTAGAGGTTTCCATGTAGTGTGAGTGAATGAAAGTAGAAGGAGTAGAATCTTGTTTCATGTTGTAATGGAGATGAGAGAAGGGAGAGGAGCTAGCTTGGTGTGAAACTATGTGGTGGGTAAGGGGAAGAGATGGAGGAGGAGCTTGCTTGCTGCTACAATGGAGGTGGGAGAAAGCTAGCAGAGAGATAATGATGGACTATAGGGGGTGCATGTGGTTGTTGCAACAATGGAGAGCTTGGAAAAAGGTTTGTAGAGAGAGAAAAACACTTTTTAGCTATAGAATAGGTTTGGAAAGACTTTGGAGGGTGAAAATGATGTTTTGATTTGTTTTTTAAAAAAATCAATTTTTTGGATTTTTTAGTGCACGTTTTTAACTTTTGAAGGTCAAAAATACTTTTTTGACCATGAAATAGGGTTGGGGACCTTTTAAGAAGGGAAAACTTGAAATTTGAAATTTTTTGAAAATTTGAAAATTTTAGTGTATTTTTAAATCCGGGCCAAAAAGTGGGGGAAAAGAGGTCAAAGTGGTCCCCCCCCCCCCCCCCCCCCCTCTTTCCCCTAGCCACCTCCCTTACCTTCTCACTAGGTAAGAGACGATTAAGAGGTGTAAGGCTACCTTGTCCCCCTACTTTTTTGAGGGTATAGAGTGTGTCCACCACCCTCTTCCTATTGGCTGACCTCTAATTAACCTTAATCCCAAAGGGCCCCTAGAGGGTTTATATTTTTCCTAATGGTTTCGCAATGGTCCAAGCCCGTTTAGTCATTGAAATGAGGTGATAATCAAGAGCAACAAGAAAGGACATACATAGATTTTCTAATTAGAGAGTGGTGAGTAGTTTGTTGAGTTGATGTGTTTGATTGTTAGGTTCACTTCTTGAGGACTGAAAATCTCAAAGAGCCTCTGTGCCCCATTTGATTCACTTCCCTAAGCATTGACATTATCATGTTAGTGCCAACTAATAGGTATGCGACATGCGTCCACTACAGTTACCTAGTAACATTGGTGCCATTGCCAAAAAGTAATCCTAAGGTGGTGAGGGACTTATTGCATATTTTGAGTTTTTTTTTCCAGATATTAGTCTTTCCATTCCATTTACACTAGCAACAAAGTAGCTAAACGGGGTTTAGTACTTGATAGAGTCTAGAAGTCGTGGACTTGCTAGATCTATTCTTGAGAGCTAAAGAGAGTTGTGAGTGAGAAAGCAAAAGCATTTCATTCTTCAAATTTTCTCTATGCTTTCAGAGTGTTGTTTTGTTTTCTCTTACTCCTTTTATATGCATTGTTTTGTTATTTTTTGTTCCTAGTTTCTTTCTAGCACATAGGAGAAGGGTAAATAGAAACTATCACCATCAAATTGGACTAAAAAGATCAAGGCAAAAAGGGTTGAAAACCATATTTTGGCCAAAAAAACCGTAACTTTGAAAATTTGAAAATTTGATGATGGTAAAGACCTAAAAACTAAGAAAAACTCAAAAAGCCGGTGCTCAAGGGTCTTAGAAAACTCACTAGGTGCAATTTGATAAGTTTCATCAAATTTTGTGGTGGAACAAGGATCGCCATCCATGTAACCCTGAGACAGAACTAGGTAAAATTTTGAACAATTGACAGATACTGGTTTCAAACAACTGCAACCAAAGTTTGGTGTCAATTTGAAATCAAAAGCAACTCAAATCAAGGAACTTGTGAAAACTTACCTAAATCTGGTTCAATTGTCTAGGACAATTTAAACTATTTTGTGATCCAAATCCAAATTCCTAATCAAGTTTCATGGATCGTGATCCATATACCTCATCATAGATTTTCGATGAAATTTGAGCAGCGGGGAGCTAAGACTTAGAAAAATGTTTTTTTCCAAAAGAGACATTTGCAAAAAAGCTCAAAAAAGTGGTCAAAAGAGCCAAAATAAAATGATAATTAAAAATCGCTAAAATTAACCAAGATTTGATTTTTGATGGAGCTCCCCTCTTAAAGGACATGTATCTCAACAATTTTTTGTAATTTGCATACAAAATCAGATGCAATAAGCAAGCTGACAGCAAGTGCAAGCAAGCGAATCAAAATTGGAGCAGGAGTTGGGGCTGCGAGCTTAGCAAAGGCACCGGGTTCTGCAAATGAACCATCTCATAGTAGGACTTGAGGAGACATAGTAAAGAAGGTGGGTCAGGTAGCAACAACGTGAGTGAAATCTGATCCATCAAGGGCTTGTGAAAGCATTCAAAGGCAAAGAAAGTCAGCAGCATGAGAACAACATGTACACACACAATCAGATGCAACAACAAATTGAATAGCACGCTTGAGCATTGAGTTGAGAGGAGTCAACCTCATGAAATCAGCTACACACACACACACACACACACACACACACACACACACACACACACACACACACACACACACACACACACACACACACACACACACACACACACACACACACACACACACACACACACACTTTGTATGGATTTCAACATTCTCCAGCTCATTAGTCGGGATGCAATTTTTCTTCAGATGCAGTGAATCAATTTTTCTTTAAAAACACTCAAGCCCACACAGGCTCATGTGTGCAAAGGTCCGCTCCCACGGAGCCCTTAGACACCAACCCCCGCTACCTAAACCCCCAATCACACATACACACACCCGGCCATCTAGCCCTTGACACTCTCTCAACCATCGGATCGAGCTTGAGAGAGAGAGAGAGAGAGAGAGAGAGAGAGAGAGAGAGAGAGAGAGAGAGAGAGAGAGAGAGAGAGAGAGTAGCAAGAGAGCGACCAAGAGAGTGAGAGAGCCGATTTGTGAGAGAAAGTGAGCGACTAAAAGAGAGAGAGAGAGACCAGGATACCCAACATCGATGATGCCATTTTAGGGCTTCATCTTTGGGATCAAGAGACTCCTATCTGGTGGTGGGCCGTGGCCTTGACATTGACAATTAGAGCCGTTTCCTAACACCGACTTCAAGTTTTTGCAACATCGACACCTCGACGAGTCGCCACTCTGCACCGACACATCAATCTTGACATTGATTATTGCAATTTGACGTCGACGCAAATAACCTCTCACCGCGGCAAATGTTTGACATCCGACACTGACACCAAGCATTCCCACGGTTGAGCGCTTTCTCATGGACAGTCGTGGTTGCCACAAGCACAGGTGAGGTGCCTCTACCATAGAGGAGTGACACCCCGCATCAACATGGAGCACACCGATTGCGCTCTACGACACGGTTTTTGGCTATGACAGCTTTGGTGGCTATTTGACTAGCACATTTCCACCCTATGGGGGAAATCAGCACACATCTACACAGATATGCATGGCAAAATTATTTGCTATGACACCTTTGGCGACTATTCAACTAGAGCATTTTCACGTGACAGAAATCAGTACATATCTACATCGACATGTAGGCTAGTGGCTACAGTGGTCTTTTAAGCCCGTTACACACATATTCTCCACGTTTCTAGACACTTACAAACACAACATTTTCACAAGAGATTTGATAGTCATTTTGATAGCGGTTTCTCTGGGACAGATGCGTTGACATATGCATGTTGATTTGGCACACCATAGTACTATTGAGCTCTTTTGAGAGTAGATATCTCTGCAAGGATCACGTTTATTGCATGCAATAGTTCTTGGCGCCTATTTTAGCGCACTCACTCATGTATATTGAGTTGCAGACATTGCCCATTTTATTTTGTGTGGAGCCATCTTTTGGTAGTTTTCACAAACGTTTCAGAAACTCGAACTGGAAGAGCTAGGGGTTTGAGTTTTTTCTCTTGTTCTAGGGGAAACTCTGCCGAACTTATCCCAAACAACTTGCCATAAAGTTTTTTGGCTACATTCTCTTAATCATGGCTGCCAAGTGCTTCCAAAAGAGATGGGTACTACATCAAAAAGTTTGATGGTTCAAACTTTGTCATTTGGCAGCAGCGTTGTCATGATGTGGAATGTACATAGTGGGAACAAGTGCTAAGAGATTATTTTTTGACTTTTAGATGCATGCAAATATTTTTCATAATGTACATATGTACTTATAATATAAGTATAAGCTTTCTACCACATCCTAACATTTATCTTAAGGGTAACATATTTCTACTTTCTCGCTAGTGGGAAGAAAGCGTTGGTTGTTTCATTATTATCTCATACTCTAGATATATCCTATAGCTAATGTAATTATTAATATAAATACCTTTTATATTTTTTGCATAATTTCTACTAGTAGGATTTTATTTTTATATACTAGTAGGATAATTTTTGCATAATTTGTCTAAATTTCTACTAGTAGGATTTTATATACTTAAAGGAATAGGAATCTACTCGAGGAGAAGTGGACAAGGCTTCAAGGGCCATATCTATAATTCAAAGAAAACTTAAGAGGAAGAGGACACACACTTTTCCTCACTTTTGAATTATGGGGATATGTAATGATTATAGTTGCCAAGATGGAAGTGCTAGAAGACATTGGAAATATTATTCAAGTGGGTGAGGAATCAAGGAAATGGGGCCTAATAAGCCATGTGGAGGTGTGGACTACATGCAAAAGGAAGGGCTATGGGACTTAGAGAAAGACACAGAAGTCCTCTCCACAAGAGTCCAAAGAAAATTTCGAATTTGACTCTCTCTCCTACTTTTTGAGGTGACCATTTCTCTCTCCTTTATTTTTAGTGCCAAAAAATGGCCCTGTGATCAATAAGTATGACCCAAGGGGCTTAAATGGGGTCACTCATGGCTCTAAAACACTTACATACACTCAAAATCAGCACTACTAACTTTTTATAGCTTTGTTAACACCATCACTAACTTTTTCTACCCTTGTACATTATCACTTAGCAATTATCATCTACTTGGATCCTAGCTAAGGTAACCCCCTACATGGCTAGGGGCATCTTTTAGTCCTGGTCATCACTTGGGCATCGTGCAAAAGCCCAAGGTGGTGGGGAGAAGTCTTCATCATCACTGTACCTTCAACTTTGAAAAGACTCATTGCAATTAGCACTTAGTCCTACCCTAATCAAGATTCATCTTCACCTATAAAACGAGCCCTCTTCTTCCTTGAAATTAATTCAAGAGGGAGTGAGAGAAGTTAGCCTTTAGCCCTACACTTGCTGTCAATCCATGGGACGAAGCTGACTCGACTAGTGCATAGAGGCTATAAGAGGTTTTCAATCTCTTGGAAAACAACAAACAACTCGCATCTAGCTCATGCTACACTCAAGTGACTGAAATCCCCCAAAGCCAATCGCTCATCGGCAAACAAATCACATTCGTTATAGCATCAAATGACATCGAAACGTAATGAAACTTCTAGGACATGTTTGTAAGACCTAAGCACATGCTTATGGTCTCAAATTTCACTTCAAGTCAAATGTAAAAATCGTGATTATTAACAACAGTGGATTTTTGACCTAGTAGTTTTTGACCCAGAATACATCTAAATGCTTAGCAATGATGCCCGAATACCCACATATGCTTAGTTTTTTATTTTGAAGTGTAAATTCCTACTTATGATAAAATTAGGGTGCGGGTCGGCGACGCCAAAAGCTATGACATACCGTAAAATACTTACATCAATGCGTAGAGCTCTTACCTACGGTTGCAACACACTAGACACGACTGCAATGTGATAACCAGGGAGCGAGTAGGAAGCGCAAGAAGGAGAGAAGTAAGTGCCGTTAGCTCACACTGTGTATTTAATTATCCAAAACTTAATAATAACTCTACAAAATTGGCTTTTATACCTTAGCCAAGGTTTTTGGTGGTCAAAAGTAATAATTTGGGAGCCCTAAGTAAAGACAGGTTGATACAATCTGGAAGCTTGTAGCCCCGGCTCATGAATTACAAAGTTTATGTGGAAAATAGGAGTTACAAAATTCCCAATTCATCAAAATAATAAATATTTTTACAATGAGAGCTCCAAAAAATGGTATTTGAGTTAGCTTGCTGCTAACATTTCCCCCCTCCTCGCCTGTGTCGTTCCTTGACACATCTTTATGGGCTGATATAATCTTCGGGTTGACAGCTGGTGAGGTGGTCTTTAAGTGTATGTAAAGCTTTCTCATATATGATCTTTCTTTCTTTGTTTGGAACCTGCAAAATTGCATAGTGCCTATGTTCTTGAGCTCGATGGTGGCTGAGTAGCCTACGAATCTTGATGTTAGGCGGCTGATCACTGGCCCAAAAATCTTTGTTCGCGAAGTGAAAAACCTTGTGTAGAACGCTTCCTTAAATGCCAACATAGTATGAGATGGCAAGAACATGCAGCGGGCATAGAAGCCATAAAGGACTTCTTCGGAAGGTTGGCTGCTTAGGTCGTAGCATAGACCCTTATTTCCCTTGTGGAAGGACATCAACGGTGCTCCTGTTTGCTCTGGCTCATGAAAGGCTTCAATGCATGTGAGTAACATTTGGAAAATTTTGTAGAGCATAGCACATGAGAGATCAGGGAGTCTTTTGAAGAATGCCATGGCGCCCGTTAGTGTTTTCACCATGTATTCCTCTGTCGGTGTTCCCTTTTCTGGAGCTGGAAATCTTGGAAAATTCATCCATGTAGGCCGCTTCTTTGTCATTGCTTCATGTGCTTGCCACGTCCTTACTCTTGGTGCAGGACAAAAAGTCGGGTCTTTCTGAAGTGCTACAGGTGCTCTTGTAAACATAATCAAGTATCTGGGATTCTTGTTCAACCAGCTCTTTCTCCACTTGTGGTGGACTTCATCTACGCCTTCTGCTTGCATGTCTTTATATAGTCGTTCCTTAACTTGTAGCAGTTCTACCTTGATCAAGGGATATGGTAGTGATTGTTGATGCCATTGTGCATTGATTTGGTTGGGAGTGAGTTCAGTAACATTGATTGAATGGAGAATTCTCAACTCGCAATCCATCGCTGCTTTCCATTGCTCATCCATCTCCTAATCAACATGCTCCTTACGTGCATCTTCTTTAGCTTTTGATAGCTGGACCATTGGCACTTGATCGGCTTCTGTTATTGGTACCTGAAAGTCTTTTTCTCCACCTAGCCCTTCTGTTGGCATTGTTTCCATCTCAGCAGAAGAGACTAAGGAAATTTCAATGTGGGGTTGTTATGAAGTACCTGCTTCCTCTTGCGTCTCTTGCTATCCATATCGCAGTAGCTGATTAACTCTCTTGAGATCTGCTATCTCCTTGAGCATCTCTTCTTTTCTTTCTACCCGCATTAATGCAAGGTCTCTGTGGTGTGATTGCTCTACCTTTAGCTCTAGCTCGAGATCTTTATTCTTCTTTTCCAATGCTTTATACACTTCGTCTGTACCTTTGATCCAGGCAACTGCAAGATTTTCTCTTATCTGTCTCAAGAAGGTTGCCTGATCATTGATCCTTTGCTCTGAAATTTGTAATGAAGCATTTGCTACATCGAGCTGCACTTGGATCTTTTGAACTGATAGAGTTGTAGTTAAGAGTTCGTTGGTAACCTCTGTCAATTGTTCGTCTTTTGTCTTGCAGGCGTCTGATAACTTCGTGAGAAGTTCACCTAGTTTTTCCATTTCCTTTTGTTGCTTTTCTCTGGCCAGTTGGTGTTGTTTAGCTTTAGCTTTCAACTCTTGGATTTGTTTCTGCAGATCAGTGATGACATTCAATCTGTCCTCTAGCTCTCCTTGGAGAGCGTCTATCACCATATCCAACTCTCTAGCCATAGCATTGTGGCTAAGTGCTGTTGATTGCATTTTCTCTATCATTTCTTGCATTTGTTTGTCATATTTGTTTATTTGGAGAATTACTTCATCATTTGTTTTCCAGTCTTCAGGTTCTGTGAGCTGCCTAGATGTTTCAACAGTCTTTGTGTATGGCTCCTTGGGTGGGAATGTGGCAGTTTACTGGTTGTGGGGGGGCTTCTACCTCTGTTTGTGGCTATGTGGTTGCCTCTATTGCTTTGTCTTCTTGAGGCTTCGTGGATGCCTCGACCGTTTCCTGTTGGATGGTGGAAAACGGGGTGGCCTCAAAACCGGCAGTCTCTTGTGGTTCAGGACTTGCTGTCCTTTGCGGTTCTAGCTCTTTTGCTTTGGCTTTCTCGGAAGTAGCTGCTGCATGTTGTTCAAATCCTGCTGCTTTTTTTGGTTCAAACTCTTTTTCTTTGGTTTGCTCGCCCTCAGTGGGTCTAACTGTTGGTGATGGGGGAAGGCTTGGCATGGGGTGGTGTTGTGGTTCCGTGCAGGTGATGATGGTCTGGGAGACATCTCACCATGTTTGTGCTGGGCTTCACTTTGTTTTGTCGCTTCAGCTTGTATTTCTTGCTCGGCTGCATCTTCTTTAGATTTTCTTTCAGCTTCTTGAGCTTCTTTTAGCTTTAACACTTTTGCTTTTGCGTACATTCTTCTAGAAATTCAGTGGGGTCCTCTGTCTCTTTCCTTGTAGGGTGCTTTGTTCTAGGTCCCTTCATTTCTTTAGGAACCCACTTTCCAGGGTTCTCTCCTGCAGCTTGGCAGCTTCTTTCATAGGTGTGCTTCTCTCTTTCAAACCTTGCCTTTTTCTATTTAGGCTCTTCTTGATGTGTAGCCATTTCTTTTCTTTTCATCTCTTCAATACAGGCTCTTCTTTCCTTGTTGTCTGAGCTTTCGCTGCTATGTGCTTCAGGAGAGCTCTCAGCAGTTTCTTCATCGGATTTGTAAAATCTTTTTGTGGACCTTGTGGCACGAGGGGATGGCTATGTTGACACAATCCATGTATTTTGATATGGGGCAGGTGGCAAATTGTCTGCCATGCCGATAGCATGGTATGCTATTCTTGTGAGTGCCTCAGGTGCTCCCAGATAGGTTATTTTTCCCTCTTTCTTGGTACCCTTCAGCGTGGATAGCACATACTATGCGTGATCGATGGGTTGCTTGGTTGTCAACTTTAACACTTGTATGAAGGTAGTCGCCACTGCATGATTGGGTGTTGTGTACCTTGGTGGTCTCTTTGCTAGAAAGTGGAAGTGTTGGTGATATAATCGTGCTGGTTCTTCCACTTACTTCTGAATGAGATCAACAAAGGTAGCCGCAGTGGTCTCCTTGGTAAAGGTACCTGCTGTCTTTCTATCTCTAGCCCTCATCATCATCCCTTCTTTCGGCAACTTAAGAGCCTCGGCTACAATCTCTTTCGTTATCACCACTTCTACCTTCTACCCTTGCTGGTCAGTAATCTTGGTTGTTCCATCTTCTTTTATTGTAGATAAAAGCTCATAGACTTTCTGAAAGTCTACACCACATGGCTCTTGGTCGTAGAATTCTCTGAGTCCAAGCCTTCTGTTAGCTTCTTTTGGTTTAGGCTTTGCCGCGACATCATAGACCTCTTTCGACAGCAGCTATAGTTCTACATGATGTCCTTCTTCACTTTTAAATTTGCCTGTGAAAATCATTGTGTTGTTCTTCTCAAGTTGTTCTTTGGACAGATATGTTGCTTTGGCTATCTTTACTGAATTGGGGTCCAATTGGTATGGTGGCAGCTCTTGCAGCTTTTCTTTTTGGGATACCCTCTTCTTGGCCTTCTCCGCAGCTTGCATTGCTCCTGTTAAGTGAATAGAGTGCCAAAGTTAGAAAATTTGGCAGATTCCGCTCTGAAATGTCCTTGAGTCTGAATTGCTGACAAATTGAGTCCAATTTGCTTCAAATCAAATTTTGAACATGCATAGATGCATAAAAACATGTAAAGGTCAAATTCATGAACTCCAAGCAAAAATTTGCAGCAAAAGTAAATAATTGCGATTATTTACAACTGATGATTTTTTTCAATTTTTTTGCAATTTTGGCATCATAGGCTTGTAATACATATCAATTAGATACTCTAAGTGAAGTGTGGGCTCATTTGAGTGCACAGGGTGAGAATGGTGCCACATTAGGAGAAACTTGGACTCATTTTGGGCCCTGTAAGAAACGCCAACTCAGCATAGAGAGAGGTAATTATGAAAAATGAAAAAGGTTTTTTTTGGAATTCTATTTCTCATAGTACATACTTAAAAGTTTTCTCAATCACTTAAATGCATGCTCGTACAAAATGCTTTTCGAGAGCCAAACTTAAGTGAACACAAAATTCCATGTCTGTGAATCTTAATGAGTGATGTGATGTACGATGAGAGAAAACACGCAAGAGTTGTTTTCAAAATACAAAAACAATGCCACGGATGCATCCGAAACGTCCAAAAACCATAGGATAGCTCTTTAAAATGCTGAAATCTGACGTCTCTAGCTCAAGATAGAGCATTTTTAAGCTTAGGGCCTCATGAGGTCAGTACCAAGCGAATAGAGTCCCTTGAGACCCCTCAAGGGCCTCTATTCGCTTGGTACTTACCTAGGGCCTCATGAGGTCAGTACCAAGCGAATAGAGGCCCTTGAGACCCCTCAAGGGCCTCTATTCGCTTGGTACTGACCTCATAAGGCCCTATGCTTAAAAATGCTCTATCTTGAGTTAGAGACGTCAGATTTCAGCGTTTTAAAGAGCTATCCTATGGTTTTTGGACGTTCCGGATGCATCCGTGGGCTTAAAAAGTGTTATATCTTAATCCTAGGGCCTCATAAGGTCAGAACCAAGCGAATAGAGGTCCCAGAGATCCCTCAAGCGCCTCTATTCGCTTGGTTCTGACTCCTTCATAGTCTTAAATAGTACCTATCAATCACTATCAAGTACAATCTGTTCGAATTTAAATTGCGAGTACTTCATAAAAAGGTGATTGATACTTGTGCGAGATGCACAAGTGCAAGTCCTTCACTTTATAGGATAGCAACAGCGGGTCATAAAAAGGCGTTCGGCGCTTGTGCCAGATGTCATTATCAAGCGCCTTACTTTCCTGATGATAGTGACAATTTCACCAAAATGGTTTTCATAGACATTTTCAAAATGAGAAAAAAGTTTTTTTCAACGTAACGTTAGCCTTCTTCCTATTGGCTAAGGAGCATTCTCTCACTAGAGTTGAAAGGCCCAAAAATGAGTCTATTTCTTTCCTAATGGATTTAAGCTTTCAGTCTCTGAAACAGTAGATATAAAGGAATTTTGAGATTTTGAGCTCCAAATTTGTCCAAACTTGGTTAGTGGGCTTAGGACATCATGTGCTTTGGTCCCATGAAGGCAAAGTTGCATTTTCCAAAACTTTTTCTTGCAAAATTTGAAAAATTTGACCTAAACATATTCTATACACCTTTAAAAAATCCTAAATTGAATTTGATAAAGTTTCGTCTTGCCGGCATCACTTCGTGCTTTGTCGACTCTGAAATCACCGATTTTTGTGACTACATGGCCTATGGAGTTGGTTAATCACTTTTGAGGCTATAGACTTGTCTGCTACATAGTCCTGAAGCAACTCATCCAATTTTGGTCCATTTGGATTCAGTTTGACTTCGTATGTCAAATTTGACACTTTATAGTCTTTGAGTTATTTTTTGCTTTCCGAGGGATCGCCTTGATTGATTTTATGAAACCAACCATATACATTGTGTATAGACCCAGTCTATAAGCTGTATGTGGAGTCAGAATCCAATTCTGGCATCTGCCAAAAACCTAGATTTTCTACTTGGGACCCCCCTCGACCCTTGTCGAATGGTCAACTGTTGATATATAAGTGTTCTATCATCTAGGGGCATGCTACAGTTCAAGTCTCGTCTAATTTGGATGAGCTGACAGGCTGCTATGGTCAATTTTTGGTCGTAGATCTTCGTGCACTGCTCGGATTCTAGGGTTTTTTCCTGGGGTTTAGACTAGCTACCGGACGTATAGAATGGATCATTGATAAGTATAGAACGTACGTCTCATGTCTCGTGTGAGACGGCACTATAAACAGGTGACTGTGGACTCCAGAAAATGCGTGCGAAGAGGTCGAAAAGCTCTCTTTCCAAAGGTGACAAGTAGAAATGAGGTGATTTTAGCCTACCTTGGGTATCTATACTCGGACTTCCCGAACCATTTTTCACCAAATTCCCCTATTAGTCCTACTAGGCCATGAAATCTATGTTAGACTCAAAAATTTCCCCAATCGAATTCCTGTAGCTCATTCTGCGAGAATTTCGCAAAAGTAGGTCTGGTCGCCTAATTTAGGCTTCCCGCTTCCATCTGCAAATTTGATTGAAAATTTTTGTGCCTATGCGCCTTGTCCTTCTGATCATCAGTGTATCTTCACTTTTTCCATTGAGCTCATTTGCTATTTATTATTAATTTTTGACCTGTTTATTGAAAAAATCAAAGAAAATAACAAAATGCGTTAAAAAAGCAAAGTGAAAATCCAATAATTAAGAAAATCTATTGAAAAACATAGATTTATTGTTTTATGTTGGATTTTTTCATTTTTAGGTCTCAATATCAAGAAAAATAATAAAAATTAACAAAAAAAGACTATTTTTTGATGATTTTTTGATAGTATATACACTATTTGCACTCATCGGGGCAATATTATCAATTAATTTTCCCTGTTGATGATTTATAAGGGCATTATTAGGTAATTTTGCAAAAAATCACAGGTTAACATAAAACATTTTTCCTCCCTCTTCAAACATTGTCCTTAATTACTTAGTTCCTTTCCACCCCTCCTAGATGGCATACTTCAGGACGACTGTGTGTATGGGTTGAAAAATCGTGTCTATGCATAGCCTTGGTTAGCTCTATCATGCTTTGAAGATCAATGCAGTTCAAACCATTATGTTGTGCAAGAGTTGGGTCTTGAGTAATTAACTCAAGGGTTTCTGATGTCAAGGTTTTCTGATGCTATCTTCCAAAGAGCAAATCCTGTAGCGTGTGTGCTCTTTGCTTGATTGTCCCATCGGGATGCTTTGGCATGTTGATTATCTAAGCTGTTGGTATCAATAATGACTGTTGTCGAGCTTTTACCCGCCATTGATATCTTGGTTTGCTTTGTGCAGAATGGTGTGGTGGAGTCTTCTGAGACTTAACTCTCCATTGCTTGATCGGTTTTACAGTTTGTGGAGAAGATAAGTGCTCTTTTTTCTTCCAAATCCATTTCGTGCTAGGTTCCTTGCTCGGAGATGCTGCTCTTGGTGTTTTGAACCTTGGAACCGTCTTTGGTATTGTCGATGATGTTTTGGGCACCCAGATTTGAATCGGCTTGTCCTTAAGCTGTGCTTTTGGTACCCAAATTTGCCTTATTCCTTGCATGCTACTTGTAGCATTTGCTTGTCGATAGGATGGAGAAGATTGATTATTTTGTTTTTTGCTCTGCTGGTAACTCCCTTTCCATTACTCTTTGCTTGGCGCACTTGGAACAATGAGTTGTCCGCCTTTAGGTGATAGCTTAAGCTGATTGGTATCCCAATCTGATACTGCCTTGTATGTCCGCATCCATGAAATTCCAAGAATCATTGTTTCATTCATGTGTTCATCTAGTAAGCAGACAAACTAATGAGGACATGAACATCCATGTACTATCACATGTAAGTTGATTACTCCCAATGTTGGTGTTGGGTTCTTGTTGCATGCTTTGATAGTCGCTATTCCTACTGTCAAAGACTGACTTGCTACTTTCTTGTACATGGAATAACTGACTGCATTTACTCGAGCTCCTGTGTCGATCAATGCATTCGTGCTATGATTGTTCATCTATACTTTGAAGCAAAGGTCCATTCCATCTAACCATTCATCATCTGTTGACACTACATCTTTTTGCAATTCCCATAGTCGTTCATCTTGCTCTAGAGTGTTGATGGAAATAGGTATTTGTTGATTCTTGAGAGCAACTTTTCTTTTGAGTACTTGAAGCCGAGCTTCCTCTTCAGATTCATCAATAACCTGCTATTGTTTTATCTTTCTTTTCTTAGTTGCATGCATCCTTTCCAACAATTCATTGGTTAGTGGCAAATTGTACTTCTTTAAACAAAATCTACTAATCCAATTAGCCATTGGCTCACCATCTAGGGTGGACAACTTAATTGCTCCACTTGGAGATACATCTTCAATGATAAACTGTCCGTTTCCCTTTTTCTTAAACTTGGGAATGTGTTGCTTAAAGGAATAGACTAAAACTATGTTCCCTTTTTTTGAAGATTTTTGTAATTAGATGGGAATCAAAAAACTATTTTTGTTTCTGCTTTCGTGCATAGATGTGAGCTACAGTAGCTAGCCTTGGCTCATCAAGTTTTTCTAAATCTTCAAGTCTCTCTGATAATCTATGTCCAGTCCACTCAAGATCCTTAGCTACCCTTAGTGTCGGCAATAGAAATTCTATTGGCAGTATGGCATCAAGACCATAAACAAGGTTAAAGGATGTAGCGTTTAAAGTTGTTTTGAATGAAACTCGATAAGCCCAAAGAGCTGCATGGAGATTCATTTCCCAATCTGTCCTTCCTAAACTAACCACTTTAGTCAATATCGAGCTAAAAATTTTATTCGTATGCTCATCTTGTCCAAATGCTTGTGAGTGATAGGGAGTTGATTTGTTATAGATGACCATAAATTCATTAAGTCAATTACCTCATTGAGGAAATGAGTTCCCCTATCACTGACTATTTCTATTGGCAGTCCATATCTTGTGAACACATACTCATATAAGAATGCGGCGATGGTTCTGGCATCATTCTTTTGAGTTGCTGTAGCCTCGGCTCACTTGGTCAAATAGTCCGTAGCTACAATGATATATTGAGCTTGGGTTCTATAAGCAGGTGGCTGCATTGGCACAACAAAATCTATACCCCATTTTGCAAAAGCTCTAGCCTCCATCATTGGTCTTAAGGGCATGCTATCTACACGGGTTGGCATTTTTGCTCGTTGACAAGCATCACACCTTCAAACATATTCTTCGGCATCTGCAGAAAGTGTTGGCCACCATATGCCTGTCATTAAGATTGCTCTAGCGGTGGTCTCACTAGAAAAGTGACCTCTAGCTAATCCAGCATGTGCTTATTCTATAATTGGAACATATTCATATTCATTTGCACAAAGACATAGATGTTGATCTTTACCTCTCTGTTACAATTGGTTCCCAATAAGAGCATAGTCTCTTGCTTCAGTTTCAATTTCTCTTTGATGGCGTTTACTCATATCCTCAGGAAATGTTTGGCTTGATAAGTAAGTAACTAGATAGTTACTCCACTTAGGAACATGCAACATTTAGAACAATGTTACGTCAGGTATGGGTGTTTGTTTTTGACATTGAGGGCAATCTTTTACAAAAGAATGAGAATCACTCCTCATAGTTGGCCAAAATACTCAAAGTCTCAAGATCCGTCGCATAGTTTGATCTTCCTCAAAGTGAATTCCTACTATGGTAATATGTGCTTGACTTTGATATTGAGTTTTCTCCTCAGGATTAATGCATAAAAGCAATCTTCCATGTTGATTTCTTTTGTATAGCCTTCCAGCTAGTAATTGATACACAGATGATTGCTCAATTAATCCAATTGTAATAGGAAGTGGTATTTGCGAATCCACTTGAGCTATGGTCATCAATGATACCATGTTTTTCGACCATCAAGGTATCATTTCCATGGAGAACAGATCTATGCATCTGGTAGATCATCATCTACTGCTTTAGGTGGTTCTCATGAAACAATCCTTGATAAATGATTTTCTCTTTGATGAGTGGTGCCCTTTTTACAACTACAGTGAAATTGAATTCCAGAAGAATGATGAACCATCTCACTATTCTTCCTGTGTTACATGGCTTGTTGACCAAGCACAATAAGGTTTGGTGGTCCATGAAGAACACAAATTTGTTAGCTAATAGGTAATATCTATACTTTTTCACAGCATAGATCATTCCTAGTCCTTTCCTTTCGGTGGTGGTATAATTCTTTTCTGCCATGTTCAACTTTCGGCTAGTATAAGAAATAGGAAAATCCATTTTCTTGTCTCCTAGTTGGGCTAGTATACATTTGACAGCAAAATTGGAAGCATCTACATGTATGTGGAATATCTTATTCCAATCTGATGCTTTCAATATTGGAGCTGAGGTGAGAGCTTGCTTAAGCTTCATGAAGGATTCTTCACACTCATCAGTCCATTCAAAGTGTGTGATCAAACTGTACATGGATTTTGCAATTATAGAGTACATGTAAAATGAACTGTCTGTAATATCCATAATGTCTCATGAAGGCTTGAACCCCCTTGACTGTTGTCAGTCTAGGAAAATCAGCAATAACATGAATTTTATCCATCAGTAGCTATGCCATTTTTAGACACTATATGTCCAAGAATTTTTCCTTGTCTACCCATGAATGTGCACTTTTCCGGATTTAAACAAATCCTATAAAGTCCATATATACTTCCAAGAAATTCCGAAGATATTCTTTAAAAGCATAGCTCATCAATCTTTGAAAGGTGGAAGGAGCATTAGTTAATCCAAAAGGCATAACCTGATAGGAAAAAATACCCCATTCAGTTGCAAAGGCAATTTTATGCTGGTACTTTAGGATCAACCAAAAGTTGATTGTATCCCGAAACGCCTTCTAAAAGGCTATAAGCTTCTTTTTCTGCAACTCTTTCTAAAACATGCTCAGTGATTGGAAGAGGGAAGTTGTCTCTAATGGTAACTGCATTTACTTTCTTGAGATTGACACACACTCGTAATTTTCCATTCTTCTTGGATACTACCACAATTGGAGACACCCAATCTGTGTGTTCAATTTTATAAATGAATTAGGCTTCCTTTAGCTTTTCAATCTCTTCTTTGATCTTCTTGGCAAATGTTTCATTATATGTGTATGGCCTTTGTCTACTTGGTTTCACATCATCTCTCATGGGTATGGTATGTTGACAGATTTCTGGATCAACACCCTTGAGATCCTTATAAGACCAAGCAAAGATATCTTGGTATTATTTTAGTAAGATTAATAAAAGCTCTTCTTCTTCTTTCGTTAGGTAATTTACAATGTAGGATGGTCTAGGCTCTTCTCCTGGTTTGGCCAGATCTATCTTTTTTGGGTTTTCATGTTCCTCGTAGGACTCACCCTGTTTTCGTAGTTCCCTGACAGGTTGTTCGGCTATGATTTTTTGGTCTTGGAGAGTATATTTCTTGTAATGGGATGGAACACTCATTACATCTTTACCATCCTCTTCAGTGGTTTCAATTTTTGTTGTATATATCTCCTTTAGAGTTTTTTTCAACTCATGATATTTATTTTTTCGTTCAACTCGTGTCATGGTTGAACCCTTGTCCTGGTTTTTAGGTTTTTCTTGAGTTTCCTTTCTCGTTTTTCTCATTGTTTTTGAAATTTCTAGATTTTCATTTGAAAGATATCTACCAGTGGTTTTGTCCTTGACACAATCATATGCATCTATCTGCATCAGGAACTGTGCTCTACTGGAGACTGATGGCATAGGTCTAGCTTTCAAATTTCTAGTGTCTCTTTTTCGTCTATACCATTTTTGTCTTCTCGGTTTCTGGTTAGGAAAGTCAAAAAACTTTTCCTTCCCTCCTTTCATGAGTAGCCATTAGGAAGAGGATGGTTTCTAGGAGGGCCTCTTTATTTTCCATGAGATTATGGAGGTGATTAACATTCGGACAAATAGGTGCATGACATGTGTGCAAGAATGGTGGGTGTGTAAGAGAGGTGTAAGAGTGGTCAAAGGGTGCACTTATTCCTCCCAAAAAGGGGGTGGACAACTTTATGATTTTTGGCCTTCCATAACTCCTACATACAATCTTCGATTTGAGCGGAGATCGTAGATTTGTAATCTACACGCCGAGCTCTTTCCATAGATATGTTACATGATATGGTTTTGTGCGCTAGATTTTAAATTTCATTTTGGGGACAAAATTTGAATTCAAATAAACTAGCCATTTTTCCTGTTTAAATTCAAAAGCTATCCTTTGATTGCTTTCTTAATACTAGAGCTTTGACTTCCTTAAACTGTCAAATAAAGAGGCCCTCCTAGATCCCATTCTCTTCCTAATGCTTAGCTCTCACATGTTCTTTTTTCGACCCTGAATCATCTGAGGTAGCTGAGTGTTCTTAACTCATCTATTGCATCATAGTAGAGGTGTGAAAAGACTTGTTGAGCTTTCATCAAGTCCTTGGATTCGTGAATTTTGTCTTCAATGTGAAGGGTTGAGATCATTTGTATGGGAATTATGTCATAGCCATCCTCATTGCAAAATTAAGTAGGTATAGACGTGTTTACACATACATCCATTGTTGCTAAAATTTGAGTCCACTCAAATGGCTCAAACAAATGCCCTGGAAAGGGTTCAGGTACATAGTCTTCATCTATGCAATCCCTTTCTAAGATACATTCTTCTCGTTATAAGCTCCCGTTCTTTGAGGCTCCGCACATCCAAATAGGAGTGTCTTTGTTCAACCAAGATGGAAGCTTAGTTTTAGCCAAAGAGACTGAATCAAATTCTTGTATGGGCATTTTCATGACATCTCTATAAGTGTGATCTTTTAAATTAACCCTTGTTATTGATCCCACTTGCTTCAAGTACAAATAATTGTTTCCCCAATCTTGGATGAGTTGTACTTGTCGCATGAAAGGTCTTCCCAATATGATTTCGTAATTGAGTTTCTTTCCAAAGTTTACTATGGAAAAAGTGTGTTGATATTCAATCCCATAGGAATTAACTATCACTTTTTCAAGCATTTCTACTCGGGTCTTTTGATGTGTCCATCAGCCAATTGCAATTTCATTCGAGTTTGTCTAATGGCTGGTTGTCCCCAGGATTCCCATACTGCTTTCGTGGCTATGGCTATGCCTGCCCCACTATCCAGTATTTCCATGGTTTCTATGTCATTATATCTCACTGGAAGGGTTGTGTTTCCTTCCACCTCTTCGTAGTATTCTCCAACTTTGTTCATTGGAACATATCTAATCTCTTTGCTATCCATTTCGTGTTTCAAGTTTCCCAAATTTTTAATGATTAGCCCTGTTATTCCCACCTTCTCAAAAGTTTTCTATAGATCATTCCATAAATATGGCTTAATTTTCAACAGTTCTCCTAAAGTAAGAGTGCATTGGATGGGGTAGACATGATTGAATGAATGTTGTCTACTTCTAGGGTCTGTTCTGCTCTTTTTACTTGAGTGGTTTTTCACACTATGGATTCATCTTCGTTATCTCCCAAGTAAGAGGGTAGTGTTTTCAAGGTCAATGGTTTAGACATTCCTGAAGCTTCAAATCCGCAATCCCCATACAAGGATTGTACATACATGTCCATATCAGGAGGTAGGTTGTCTAACCAAACTTCCTCTATAGGAGCTGACTTTAGAGTTAGGCTCCCATCATTAATCTCTCTAACTTTTTCCCATAAGTGTCATGGCCAGTCTTTTTCTACGAATGGAATTCCATCCAAGGCATCTTCGTTGTCGGGCACTATAAGCTCAGGCTCTTTTGTTTTGAGGTGGGGTTCTACCACCACTTTCGATTTTTCTTTATTGGCTCTTACCACTAGCTCCTTAGGTTTTGCCATACTCTCGAGCTTGGGTTTTTTGTTTTTCCAACATATTTTGTGTGATTCTTATCAAATTTTGATAAGCTTCAAGCTTAGCTGCTTCCATGTCTGGAGAAGGATAGTTTTTCCATTTGTTTTCCATGTTTTGGCCTGGTTTAAGTCCTGTTTGGTAAGCTTCCAAGGCTGCATTAATAGGCTCAAAAAAATTTCAACCAAAATTGATCCTCCAGATTTCACAGTGGTTTCCTTGATTTCGCTTCCACTTTCTTTCACCTTTTTCTAGAATAGCTTCTTTGATTTCTCCTCGATTTCATTCCTTTGTTTCTGTTTTCTCATCTCATACCTTTTGTTTCTACTTCTTTTACAATCCCTAACAGACTCACCTTGTTTCCATTTAAAGTTGTAGATTTGAGCTACCGTATTGTGTTTGATCCCCGTTTTGGAACAAGCAGCTACAAATTCTTGAGCTAATGTATTCAAGTCCATGATTAACCTTGGTGGAATGTTTTGGAACCATGTCAATGCTTTTCCTTCTAATGTCATTCCAAACCCCTCGATTTGAGTATGGAAATCGAATATGCGTTCTTCTCTTAGCACTTGCTTAAAGCTTGCTAAGTGGTCCTATGGATCCTTAGATCCACTGTATTTTCTGACCCATTTTTGAAAATTAGCTAGTCTGATATGTCTATTTGGTTCAACTCCCGGTCTCCTGGCAGTTGGTCCTGTTCCGAGTCCTTCAAACCAGTCTGTTGGAAAGAGTGACTCATGTAGCCCTGGACTGGCTTTAGTGTCACTCAGTTTTCTTCGTGATGAGGTGGTTTCTAGTTTCTTAACATTACTCTCAAAAGATCTCTCACAAAGGTAATCTCTTGGAATAGTTTCTGGTCCTTGGCCCAATATCCAATCCCTTATGGAGTACCCTTGATATTTGGTTTGTTCCACCTTCTCAGGAGTCATCATAACAAAGTTGTTTTTATAACAATCCCTAAACAGATAGGTTCGTAGATCTGCTGAACCCTTATGTTTGATTTTGAAGATATAAATGATCTTCATGGGTGTTAGTTGTCCCGATTTGGCATGCAAAGTCCATAGGAGATCTTTTACATTTCTATCCTCCCAACAATATACTCAAATCCTAAGATTATCCGTACTAAGCTGTTTCAAAGGCTTCAAATCAACTTGATCATATCCCTCAAATTCTAAAGTTGGTGTTCCTTCTTGTGCTACCATATCTGGCATTATGGTGTTTACCTCTAACCCACATTTGTCTATCACGTCAAAATTTTCAACTTGTAAATAATGAGTTCCGATTCTATCCATGTACATTTTTTCTTGTTTGTTTGTCCTTATTTCCTCTTCAAACTCAATACCATGGTCATCAATGCGAATAGCATACTCTTCGTTAGGATCCAGGTAAACCTAAAATCCATGGCGATTAGTCTTATAAAAAGAGAGTATATGCTTATAGCACACTGTCGTTCCGGTTTCTGAGTGAGTCGAATAGGAAGACATTTCAGATGTTGATTCTGAGAAAGTATCTGAGACTTGTTCAAGGAATGTGTCCACATGCTCACCTTGATTAACACTCTCTTCGGTGGATACTCTACTGGAGGTTTCTCCAAATATGCCTTGGTTTCCTAGTATACAACCAGATTAAGGTTCATAAAGACTTGTGAAGACCTGGATAGAGTACTTACCGTTGGATTGATTTGTTGTCAATTTTTGCCACTTGACTTGATTGCAAATTCTGTCAAGCTGTAAGTTCCTTATCTGCAACCTGATTCCTGTATCAATTTTGATCAAGTTAGCTAGTCTTTCACAACAAAGATTGTACACTTTTTGCTAGCTATTGTGACTAGTCTATGTGTATAACTTCAAATCAAGTTATGTGAGTCAGCAATTGAGACTTTCAGATTCTACTTTTGCAAAAAATCAAAGGACTAATCTACAACGAACGAAATTTACTCCAATTTACACTCAAGTTCCTGAAAGTCAGTACAGAGTTTAGTTTTTACCCAGTTTTTGGTCAATTTTGTGATCCAGATTCTATGGTCCTTTACAAAAGTTGTCTGTACACATGCATAGAGTCTCTGGTCTCAATCTTGGTCAATTTGAGCAGCTTGGTCATAGAGTCTCTGGTCTCAATCTTGGTCAATTTGAGCAGCTTGGTCATAGAGTCTCTGGTCTCAATCTTGGTCAATCGCGATTATTTACTTTAGGCCTAAAAATGAACACCTTTTTGAACTTTTTCACTGGACAGTCTTTTCATGAGCTATTTTAAGCCTCCGAGTCAAGTCAAAAATTAATTTGGCCTAAAATGTCAAGAAAAAGTAAATAATTTGAGTTTTTGCAAACTCTTCAAATTTTTACCTCAATGTGTCTTTGAGCTTACCCACTGGCTCATACAACTTTTAAGCATACTCTCCCGTCGGATTGAGTGGTTGGCAGTCTTTTCGTGCTATTTCTACCCCTAGTCTTGAAATTTTGCAACTTCACATAACAAATCACAATTGATTCTTTCGAAGAGAGCAATGTTCTGAAACCCACCTTAGATTCTCCTTACCCTACTCCTAATTTCTACTGTAATGGGGTTGTGGAAAGTGTACACAAACACTCGTTTTCTTGTTTTTTATGGTTTTATGAGCCTTGATCTTAAGACTTGTCTCATCCATCAATCATTCTCAAATACTAATCTAATTCTACAATCCTAAAGGTACTCAGCAAAGTACGATTAATTCCAAGCTACCTCTACATAACAAAAGAAAACAATCTTAAGCTATGTGGTTTTAAAAAGAAAGTTTCTACTCTAGGAGATCATAGAGAAAGTTAAAGGATAACTTCACAAGATGCTTGTGTTTTTTCCTAGTTTAGGTCTCATCGATCCCTGGCAACGGTGCCAAATGTGGGACGGGTGTCTAACCTCACTCCTATCTTATTGCAGATGTAGCGAGAACCATGAATAAATTGTCAATCCGTGGAACGAATCTGACTTCACTAGTACATAGAGGCTACAAGAGGTTGTCAATCTCTTGGAAAACAACAAACAACTCGCATCTAACTCAGACTACTCTCAAGTGACTGAAATCACCAAAAGCCAATCGCTCATCGGCAAACAAATCACATCCGTTTTATCATCAACAAATGACATCCAAACGTAATGAAACTTCTAGGACATGTTTATAAGACCTAAGCACACATGCCTATGGTCTCAAATCTCACTTTAGGTTAAGTGCAAAAATCACGATTATTAACAATAGTGGATTTTTGACCTAGTAGTTTTTGATCCAGAATGCATCTAAATGCTTAGCAATGATGCTCCAATACCCCGCCTATGCTTAGTTTTTTATTTTGAAGTGTAAATTCCTACTTATGATGAAATTAGGCTGTGGGTCAGTGATGCCAAAAGCTACAACATATCGTGAAATGCTTACGTCAATGCGTAGAGCTCTTACCTACGGTCGCAATGCAACCGACGCGATTGCAATGTGACAACCAAGAAGGGAGTAGAAAGTGCAAGAAGGAAAGAAGTAAGTACCGTTAGCTCATGCTATGTATTTAATTATCCAAAACTTAATAATAACTTTACAAAATTGGCTTTTATATCTTAGCCAAGGTTTTTGGTGGTCAAAACTAATAATTTGGGAGCTCTAAGTAAAGAGAGGTAAAGACAGGTTGATACAATCTGGAAGTTTGTAGCCCCGACTCATCAATTACAAAGTTTATCTAGAAAATAGGAGTTACAATATTCCCAATTCATCAAAATAATAAATGTTTTTACAATGAGAGCTCCGAAAAATGGTATCCGAGTTAGCTTCTGCTAACACTTGCTTTTGAGAAAGGCTAGCGAAACTTGACAGCATCCTTGTAGACATCAACTCTAGTCAATCAAGGTTGAAGTTTTCTATCTCTTGCCATCTTTGTTATTCTGTAGATTTTTTGTTTTTCATCTCCAAGCCTAACCTATATACCCGCATGTCTTCTACTACATCTACCTCTACTTCTATCTCCATCTCTCTTGCGTCCTAATTGTTTCTCTTGTGAAGGAAATCAAGCAAAAATGCTCTATCAACAACCTTCTTGTGAAGAAATACTAGTGCACAAGGTACATCTCTCCCCGCTATAGGTACATCTCTCCCAAACTATCCTTACTGCCTACTACGGGCAAGAATAGGGCTTGGGAGGGAAACTTCTTTTCTCTTTACTTCTCTCATATCTATATTTTTTACATACTAGAGTTATCCTAGATGAATAATCCATATGATGTGAATTTCTATTGCTTCCACTCTGTGTGATAGCGTATGGATTATCCGTAAAATACACTTGCAACAAGGTATAGTGTTTCTCTTTTGCCAAAAAGGCTCAATGAAATACTTCTTTCACGGATCCCATCATACTATCCCTTATAGACTATAAATTTTCTTTTGACATAAGTGTAGTTATCTTGCTACTACGAACCAAGAGGATGTGTACACACAAATCCCAATCACTAGACAAAACATATATATTATGGTAATCACAGAATTACAATTCCAAATAACAATTTGTAGGCTGTTTGGTTGGAAAATATTGAACACCATTAACTCATCTATTAACCCTTTCATATTATCCATGATACGATACAACCATAGCATTGATGTTTTCATCTTTGTGTCATTTTAATATTGTCTTTTGTGTTCTTTATTTTTTTTGTGAGTGCAAGAGAGAAAGAGTGGGGCATCTTTGATTGCACTTGTGTTAAGGCGGTTACGCCGCTAGCGGAAGCTAAATAGCGAGAACTCAACCAACAACAGAATTTGTCAGACGAGGACGGAGCTTGACCCGCAAGTGCATGGAAACAACTAGGTGGGTGTCAAATCACCTACTCGACCTTCTAACGACAATCACTACTAAGGAAATCAAATCTAAGTTCTAAAATACGTAAGTGACTGAAATCCGTACTACGAACGAATGCTATACGAAACAGAATCTAGAATCGTTGAATCGATTTCAAACTCAAGGGGAATTCTATACACTAGGTAAGAACAACACCCTAAAGACTTGAACTGCAAAATCAACCTATAACCACTCCGTGCGGTAAACGCGTATGAAGACAGGCCGAAAATTACAGGTGATCGAAACTTGACCCCGATGGTACCAATGTGTAGCTCTACTCGTTGTGGTTCTATAGATATGCTGCACGCTCCATTCCGACACACGAGTTGGAAGAAAACTCACACCGAAGCTCGTAGGAACTTACCACACATAGAAGCCGATAGCGCGCACTCTTGGTATCTGTGTGTAGCTCTCGCCGTTGCTAACACAATGGCGGTGTCGCTTCTCCAATGGCGGCTCCGTAGCTCGCGTAGCAAGTAGATAAGACTCTCTCTCTCTCTCTCTCTCTCTCTCTCTCTCTCTCTCTCTCTCTCAGACACAGTCACGGTGCTCAAAAACTCACTTTGATTAATAATCTGAATCCCCTTAGGTTACAAAAACTTTGGCTTATATACCTCAGCCTTGGAGGTGAGAACATCTCTAACTAATTACATCAGCAAGTGAAATTACTTCGGGATTACAAGCTGGAAACTCAATTGAGTCCCGTTACTTAATGAATGGCTCAAATCAAAATTAATGTCGAAAAGACATTTATTACAATCAATGGTTACAAAATGATGAGTTTGAGCAAAAATGTGGATGTGATCCTCTGCTGGCTCAATACTCCCCCCCTCCGCGTTCATGTCATCCCTAACATGACTTTTATGCTTGGTCAATAAAAGCCTGTCGTCTTGAGCATTTGCAAATGTGATTCGTATCGTAGGTTGCCGATGGTCAAGGTTGGGCCGAATATTTTGCTTTCGTGGGTGAAAAAGCCGGTGTAGAAAGCTTCTTCGAATGTTTGCATGTGGAAGCTAGGCAAAAACATAATCCTTTGGTATAGTAGGTGCAACACTTTTGGAGAAGGCTGCAATGAAAGATCATATATCATATCAGTCACTGTGTCGGCCGTCGATAGTAGACTTGAGGTCGTGGCTTTATCTGGCGCGAACACTTCAATGCAAGCTAAGAGAGTCCTGCAGATTTTCTTGAGCATCTGACACGAAAGGTCAGGAGAGCCAGTAAAGAGCTTGATGGTGCCCGTTAGGGTTTTCACCATGTAGGCTTTACCTATTCTCTCTCCTGCCTTTGGTCCTGGCATCCTGGGATAATTAAGCCAATTTGGCTTCTTTTCTGCAATCTTGCCATGCTCTTTCCAGTTTTTGATTCTTGGCACCGGGCAGAAGGTTGCATTCTCCCGAATCTCCTTTGGTGCCTCCACCAAGTAGATGAGGTAGGCTGGGTATTTGTTCAGCCAACCTTTCCTCCATCTAGGTTGTGAATCTACTATCTTCTTTGACTGTTCCTCCTTTGTGATGTCGCCTTCGTAAAGAGCGACATACTGCTCCTCCTCTATTCTCTTTTTCGTCTTTAGCACTTCAAATTTCATCAAAGGGAAAGGCAGGCTGGGTTGCATCCACTGTTCATGGAGCACTTTTGTGTCAAGTCCCTGAAGTCTAATGGAGATTAGGAGTCTCCTCTCACATTCCATTTCCGCCTTGGCACTCTCCTCTGCTAACTTTTCTATTTGGTCATGGAGCCTTTGTTCTTCTTCTTCAGAGATTCTTGAAGTCGAGGCCACCTCTTGAGCTGGGGCTCGATCTTCGATTGTGGTTGCCTCTCCAGTTTCTGGTAGCTCTATGGCTGCTCCACCTGATTCTTCGTGTGGTGTCTCTGTCTCTCTTCTTTGTTGCTCTTGTAGATCTTGGAGCTGTTTGCGGAGGGCCTCATTCTCTGTCCTTAGTGTTTGATTTTCTAATGTGAGCCTCTCCTCTGCGGCCAATGATCCCTCCGCAATGTGCAACCTTTGCACTTGCTCTAATCTCAGCTCTGTTTGTAAGCTTCGGATCTGGTCTTCTAAAGCTGGTACGAGAGTTCCTTCTTGTTCGGTTCCTGCTCTGCTAGCTCTAGGGGTATTCCTAAGTCTAGTGATTGTTCTTTCTTGGAGCTCGACTCTTTCCCTTAGCTCAATGAGCTCATCCTTGGCTGCCTCCAACTCATCTTCTATCCGCTCCTTTGCTTCCTGTGCACTTGTTACCTCTCTTGAAGCCTCGGCTAGCTGGAGTATCAAGCCGTCTCTCTCGTTTTCCGCATCATAGAGTGATGCTTGATGACTTTCAGATTCAGTCATAGCATTCTCTAATTTCCTCTGCAACTCTGCTTCCCTTTGTTTGGCTGTCTCAATCTCTACTTCCTTTGCCCTGGATCTTTCTTTGATCTTGCCTAGCAGTTCATGCACCATGTGCATGTCTTTTTCATCTTCATCTGTCAACTCTAAAGCTCTTTCTGCCACCACCTCCACTGGCTTCGGCTCTTCTAGTACGTTCTGTTCGTCCAGTTTCTCTTCACTTTCTTTTGTACTCTTTGTTTTTTCCTCCGTCCCTCTCCGATCATCTTGTTTTTGTAGGGTGATCCCATAAACTGCCTCAAGGACCTCTGCTTCAGTGTATCCTATCGCTACCAGATCCTCATAATCATTTCTCTTTTGCTCAACTGGATCTATCTCCTTTTCTTTGGTCTCGGCCTTCGGATTTTTCAAATCATCTGTGTCCATCTCTATTGTGGTCTCTTCCATGATATTTTTCATCTTCTTCAGGCTTGGTACATCAGTCATAGAGGGGTATCTGTCCTCAGCTTCCTTGGCTTTTCCTTTGTCGGCTTGCCCGTCTTTCTCTTGAGATTTAGTAGACTCATCTACTTTTCCTTTCCCCTTGTCGTCCTTTTTCAGCTCAGCTTTTAAAAGCTGTACCTCCTCTTCAGTGTATGGCTCGACAGGTTGCTACTCCAGTATAGCCTCTGACTCCTCATAAGCTTTAATATATTGATCGTATTGATCAACATGTGGCCTGGCTGAGCTAGTTCCGACTTTCGTGGGGTTTGGCACCCACTTTTCTTCAAAGTCACCCCTTAGAGCTCTTTCTGCTCTAAACTGCTCCACTAGTCTTTCCATTCTTGCCACTTTCTGACTTTTGGTTTGCTTGGGAGAAACCTTCTTCTTTACTTTCTTCATAAGCGGCTCGTCCACCTCCTCTTCAGGTTCTGAAACTATTGCTAGTTTCCGGCGTGCTCTTGTGGAGGCCCTCTTGGATACTTCGGGCTGTTCTTCCTCCTCATCGGCTTCTCTAAGCCACTCATTCTGGGAGGGAGCCTTTGGCCACTGATCTCTAGCTCCAATAGCTTCATAAGCTATTCTTGTCAGAATTTCCGCTCCTCCTATGTACTTTGGCTTCTCGTTGTGCATGGCAATTACTTGCTCGTGGATGTGTTGAGCGTAATTCACCTCTTTTGGCATATTGCTCTTTAATGCCCATGTGATGGTGGTCGCAATGGCATGGGGCTGTGTCGTATACTTTTGCGGTCTTTTACTGCAAACATGAAGGAATTGGTTGTATAGTCGGCAAAGGGTTGCCGCTCTTGGGTCCACCATATCTCCATAGGTTGCATTCTGTTTCTTGGGCCCATAGACCTCTATGGCCTCCCTTCTTTCCCTGACCGAGCTCCCTTTGTTGTGCAGCTTCAATGCGTCTGCAATGAGCTGTGGAGTGATCTGTACTTCTACTTTCTCTCCATCCATGGCTGTCAATGTGGCTTTCCCATCCTTTTGAATGGATGTTGCCAACTCGTACACTCTTCTTGTATCCACACCTGATGGTCTCGAGGTGAAGAAACTGTGCAAGTATGCCCTTTCCAGGTACCTGCTGATGTCTTCTGACCTGCTATAATCTACCAATTCCTGTGGGATCATCGGTACATCCACCGCTTGCCCTTGAGGATCTCTGAAAGTCCCCTGGTAGATCTTTCTTCCCTCTTTCTCCAATACTGCTTCCTCCACCCAAGTTTTGGTTGGCTTGAGGGTTTCTGCTGGAATGTCAAAGGGTTCCGCTTCTGCAAGAGCATCTTTGATTGTCGATCTTTTTCTCTTCGTTGCCGATAACTTGGCGGAATCCATGGATCCTGTAACTCCAATTTCAGAAGTTAGCGTCTTTTTAGTACTGAAAGCCGAAATGAAGCTTTTAACTATTCAAATGACTTGAAAATTGAAACATGAGCTATTCAGGGCCTAAGGATGCAAGGTAGGTGAAAAAATATGCAAAATGGGCTCAAAATCATGCTGGAGACATCATACGCGTATGATGTCTTTTGTGTCAAAATGACTTCATATTGGTTGTGCTTGTAGCTGATAGTGTATACATGATTATCATATGCTTGGATTTGAGTTTGGATACCATTTGGTCAAGTTTTGGCCAATTTAGTCCAGTTCCGGCTCTTGGCAAAATTTTGAAAGGGAATTGGATTTTATGATCCAAATTGGATAAAACTTGGTGGTTCACTTTCAAATGGCATGTACATCACTTCTGTTTGGTGGTTGAAGCCCTGAGGTGCCAAAATCACATAGTGAGACATCATACGCGTATGATGTCTTTAGTGTATTTTTGGACCAAATTTCTCTATAAGCTTGGATTTGGCTTTAGATAGGCTTATTCAGTGGATTTATGAAGTTTGGATAGATTTTGGGCTAAAAATGGCTCTGGAGACATCATACGCGTATGATGTCTTTTTCATCGATTTTGCATGGGATTGTTTCTGTGGACTCCCCATGTACTACACTACAAGAGGTTGTGTGCTCTTGTGACGCTGTTAGCGACGGAAATACATTGGGTTTTTATAACCCCCGGCGTCGCTAAAACCGTCGCTACGAGAGCGTCGCTATATAGCGACGCATATAGCGACGCCTATAGCGACGTTTACATAGAAGACTATAGCGACGCTCATAGCGACGCTACAGAGCCATAAATAGCGACGCTTATAGCGACGCCCGAGAGAAAATTTTTTTGGTGGCAGGGCATTGAATGCCCTGCCACCCATCAACCATATTGTACTTGATTCACTTTTTAAAAAAAGTGCAAAGGTAGATAATAGACCCAAAATAGTCACCCACAAGACGCATTGTTTGCAAAATTGACAATTGTACACATCATAGGCAAAATGAATTGATTGGCAAATGTAATAATGACAATTGTACAACATCATAGGCATAAAGAATTGATTGGCAAAAGGAACTGCGGTGACAAATGTAATAATATACATGGTTCAAAAAGACGTATAAAATCCGTCTCATGATACATAAGCTATGAGAAACCCTAAACTAATGCTATCTAGCTACGGCTAAACTGACGTCGTCTAGTCAGATGTCTCATCGCGTCCAAGCGGCGTATCTGTCGGATTCTGCAAAAAAAGACAATAAGACAGCTTTCAGTAAGTATAAACATATAACGACATTTATAAAACAACACAAAAAATAAAAAAGAGTAAACCCTAATACTAACCATGCCGCCGCGAGAACTGAGAATGTCCATCAGGGCGTTTAAGCCCTTCCTGCCTGCGTACTCGCGCTCGTACGGTGTGGGATCACGTCCTGTCATCGACCACTGTCAAAACATACAAAGATTTCATTATGTTAGAACTAAAAAACTCATAAACCCTAAACTATCGAACATGCATAAGGAGCAATGTGAAAATACTTACAAAATCGGCCTCAAATGATGCCCATCCACCGCTCCCCAAGTGGTGCGAGCTCCATGCCTCTACTCGCGCTCTGGCTGCATCCTTTTGTTGCTTCCACTTGTCGGGATTCTCGCGCGCTGCTTTCTTCGCATTCTTCCAATCTTCTTTGGCCAGCCAATCTGGCCTGTTCCACCCATTCTTGATTGCTTTTTGTACTTCAGAACGCTTGTGTTTGCAGTATTCGCGCATTCAAATCTTCATCAGGTCTTCATTGAAGCGTTGATCCCGTGTTGGAACGGGAAACTCATCATGAAGTATGCTGATGACTCTGTTTTTTAAATCACTTGGTACTTCACTCCATTTGTTTAGTATGTAGTGTCTAAACAGCTGAGAGCAAAGACCACGCATGCGCGAGATCACCTTCTTGCCATCATCATCCATGATGATGCCGCCGCTGATGTCGACGGAGTAAGGCAAGCCCTCTGGCCGGTGACGCGTGAACCTGGGTGTCCCGGCAGGGGTCTCTAGCGGCGTGTCGATGGGGGTACGGACGTCAGGTGTCTCCACCGGCGTCTGGGCCCTGAAGCGAGGAGTGTCAAGTGGGGTGGCTCCTGGCGGAGTAGGTAGAGGTGTGTAGCTTCTAGGAACAGTCAGCCGTGCAAAACCTGGCATAGATGGCGATGTTGTGGCTGGTGTGGGGGCGGGCAAAGAAGGGGAGGGTAAAGAGCCTCGTCGAACACGAGGCGGTGTGGAGGCATCGGTGGCGGAATCCCCACAACAACCGCCACCGCCACCACTAGAGCGCCGGTGTCTAGACGAGTGTGAAGCTCGGCTCGTCGACGCCGAAGCTTCGGAGCGCGCCGAATGCTCCGAAAGAGAGGGAGATGCGGATGGTGTAGGAACGCGCGATGATGCGCCAGAGCGATGACGCTCCACGTACCACTGTCTCTGCTGCGGTGACAAAGAAGAAAGAAACTCCTCATCATCCATACCTGCATTAAACACACGAATATTTAAACTTAATATTGAATGAATAGAGTAGACAATGACGCAAAGACCATTAAATACAATGACGTAATGACGCATATAAATACAATGACGCAATGAATCGAGTGATAGAAGAGGCAAGTCGAAAACTCAGAATTTTCAATCAAAAGATGTGAGCGCGAGTAGAAAAGAGCGTTATACACCATGGAAGGTACTTAGAGAGCCAGAGCTTTTACAACACGGAGCAAAATTGTTCAAATACAATATTTGTGGCTTTAAGAGATCTCTCTCTCATCCTCGCATAACTCAGCATAACTTCCTATATCTATATAGAGCTCTCCGTTTAAACACATATCCTCTGTTTCATTTTGTAGCTCCTCTGCATGCACCCCATATAGAGTAGTAGCATCTTGATGCTCCTCTGGCACCACCGTAGCGGCTTCTGATTGAGCATCTTCTCTGATCTCCTCCATTGATGTCGTTGTGATTGGCACATGGTAGCCTTCATACGTCCTTGCACTACAAGGGGCTACCTCTATGACGTACCACCAGTTTGACGTAGACTTTGTAGGATGAAATATTACCTGCCAGAGCCACATAACTTACATGAGAGCTTTCAAGCACATAACTTGTAAAAGGGGGATGTTAACTATTTACATACTTACTTGTTCACAATGCTCGGGTAGTACGAAAGTGTCTCTTAGGTCAGTCCATTTCTTAGTAGAATCCACCTCAAGAAAACCAGACTCTCCTCTACGCACAGTAGCGCTGCGACCCTCCATGATTATCTTGAATCATTGCACGTCGAACAAGTCGACAAAAAATCCTCTGTAATCGATCCTCAAAATCTCTTGCAGCGTGCCGAAGTAAGTGAGTTCCGACACCACAGGATCTGCATCAGAGGAACGTCGTCGACTAGACTGTTCAAATTTTGCCATGATTCCACAATCTTGAGTAAAACGCTTTTTGTCGATTCGTTCCACCCTAAAATGTCGACCTTTACACCATGCTGTTGTGTATGACTTATACTACAACGAACAAAGATTATGAGTGGCCGTTCAAACGTTTATAAATAAAGTCACTTGCTAGTCGTACATTGCAAACTTACCTTGGTCGCGCAACCCCGAGAGTACTCCCACTCTTCTTCAGTCACTTCGTCACCGCATTGTTGTGCGCTTTTCAATTGGTTGTGCAACCATCTTAAGCTCATGAAGGTTGGTAGGCTCTCCAGAACCGCTGGATAGTGCATCGGTGGTCGTCTTCCCCGTCTCCACTCGATTCGTGCCCTTTGTCGCTCTTGCTTTGCATCCTCATATTGTGAAATCCACTTTTGCATCACTGGATTGTGAAGCATGCAAAATCGGTTGATTTTAGCCTCTAGATCTTCCGTCATCTTCTTCTCAACACCGAGATTGCACATGACAATCCCAGATATGCGCTCATCATCTATGGTTCGCCATAGCGTGTCCCGGGATTTATCAAATCCGTCTAGCCACTCTCCAATGTACACTAGGGACTCTGATACCAACCAACCTTCTGCCATGCTACCCTCCGGACGTGCCTTTTGACGCACATATCCCTTAAGCGTTTTCATGAAACGCTCTAAGAAGAACATCCATCTGGAATGAACTGTGCCAGCTATTTCCACCTCATCAACTATGTGAACAAGAAGATGCACCTGAATGGTTAGCATTGTAGTAGGAAAATGTTTCTCAAACATGCACACAAGGTCCGCAGCATTTAGTTTGGCGAATGGTATGGAGTCTACGTTGATCTCCTTTTGTGAGATCCATTGCACCAGCTTTGCAAGTTTGTAGATTGTGTTACGGATGTCGAGAGACAAACATCCCTCAATGGCAACCGGTAAAATAAACTGTAAAGTATGTGAAGCAATGATATTAAAGTCCACATTTTATGCAATGATATTAAAGTCCACTATGAACTTACCTGACACATTTTATGCCAATCGTGTGACTTCAAACCGGTAAGCTTTCCTTCTTTAGTAAAACACGTTCGGAGCGAGTGCATTACGCCAGTGGGGGTCCGCAAAGATCGAATGGCCTCTTTTACTTTGCGTTCTTGGGCTCCTGTGAAAATCCATGGTGCTTTAGGGAGTTTTATCGATCCATCAGACGCTGTTTGCGGCCAATATTGCTCCATACGATCCACATTTCTAAGGTCAACTCTGGCTCCCAAAGTATCTTTCTTGCCGGTCAAATGGTCCCATAGTAGATTACCCACATTCTTGAATATGTGCATTGGATCGAGCAAGTGATTGATCATGAGTCGGGGCCAGTATGGTAACTCGTACCATAGGGATAGTCTCTTCATCCATGGAGGCAATCCGTCATCGCACATCTCCTTCTGCTCTAGCCATGCTTGTGCAGACATCCTTGGTGGCTCTCTTCCCAAAAAGCTGTCGCGTAACACATGATTCTCTGGAAGATACGCTTGATGACCTTCGTAGATTTGCTTCTTCAGTGAGGGTGCCCTACGTGCATTCAGTCTAGGTCCACATGTGACACATGCTCTGTATCCGCTTGTTTGAAGCCCTGCATGTATACACATGATAATAGATCAACTATGGGAAAAAACAAGATTTACAGTGTCTGAGTGAGGAGTGTCAATAGATCACCTGAGCATTCTGTTAGCCCGGGATAGTCATGCATGGTCCACATTAGAATGCCTCTGATCAAAGCATTCCGTCGTCCTGTGTGTCGGCTCATATCCACCACCTCTATGCCAATCCACAATTGTTGTAGCTCTTCCAATAGTGGACGAAGATACACATCCATATTCCCCACTTTATATCGCCCTGGCACAATCAAGCTTAGCCATAGGTGCCCCTTCTTCGTAGTCAACCACGGGGGAATGTTGTAGTTGACGATGACAACGGGCCATACACTGTAAGATGTTGATCTTTGACCAAATGGATTTACGTCATCCATAGCCAGGCCTAAGCGCAAATTTCGAGCTTCCCTGGCAAAATCCGACCATGTTCCATCTATATGTTTTCACGCTACGCAATCTGTAGGAATTCGTAGCACACCATCCGAAGATTTATTCTCCTCATGCCATGATGCTAGGGCGGCCATGGACTTACATTCGAAGAAATGCTTGATGCGAGGAAGCAGAGGGAAATGTCGCAAAACCTTTTGTGGAATTTTTGTCCCGTGGAGATCTACTCGATATCTTTCGGAATCACATTTCGGACACTTCTCCATGTCTATGTATTCCCCTCTGAAAAGAATGCAGTCATTAGGACAAGAGTGGATAGAATTGTAATCCATCCCCAAGTTTCGCAAAATCTTTCTTGCTTCATCTCGGGAATCTGGCATCACATTGTCAGCTGGTAGTATGTGCTCTTTCAGCAATCTACACAACATAAAAATATGAAACAGTCGTGTAAAAATCTATCAGATCATTATACATTTAGAGTTCTATTAAAGTAAACTAATTGTAATAGATCACCTGAAAAGCGTTGTGACGCTAGTGTCACTCCATCCAAACTTTGCCTGCATGTTGAGAAGAACCAGGAGTGCTTTCAATCTAGACATACGTGCTCCATTATACAATGGCGTATCGGCTTCACTTTTCATATCATCATAGATAAGCCTTTCTGAATCCATGATCGTCTCGATCATTTCATCAATCTCGGGCTCAAACATTGCCTCGTTGGGAATGTGCTCTGCATGATCATCCCCCGAGCTGTCAGAGGCTACATCTTGTGGCCTCACATATGCTGCTTGACCAAAGCGCCTGCGAACACGTCTATTGGGTTGCAAGATTGCTGCTTGTTGGCCAGCGTCAGAGTCCGACGAGTTATAATTGGCAACAACTCGATCTATAATAGATGGATCGAACTCGCCAAATTCGCGAACGTGCTGCAAAGAAACACGTCTTGTCCGTCGCACAGCATGCTTGCATTGATTACAAGGACATAAGACCCTCGTTGAGAGATAGGTGTTTCGGTTGGACGGTCCCACATCCTCGTCGCTACTCATAATGATGATAAAAAACTTATAACCTGGACAACAAATTTAATATTCTATTGGCATTCTTCGTCTTATCTCTCTATCTCTCTCTCTCTCTCTCTCTCTCTCTCTCTCTCTCTCTCTCTCTCTCTCTCTCTCTCTCTCTCTCTCTCTCTCTCTCTTTACCTCACATTCTCTAGTCATGTCCAATCCCCGCACACCTCAGTCTAGAGGTGCACGGAGATCAGAACCACCGGGTTATAATCTCGTCTTTATTGGTCAATACCTATATTTGTGGGTACAAGAAATCTACACACCCACGTCTACATGATACTGCATGTAGTGGACAAAACCCCTTTGCCTCTTCTCTAGCTGTAGCACTTCACTTCATCTTAACATCTTTTCACAGTAGATCTTTTCACTGTTCGTCTAACTCTAAACCCTAAACCGTAAGTAATTCTTGCGTGGACTCGATCTAACGTAAATAAGCGTAAATCTAAATAAACGTAAATCTAACTAAAAATAAAGCTAAATCTAATTTAACGTAAGTCTAATGACTAGAGGTTGTCTAGATGGTCATTGTGTCGGGGATGTAGTGACTCTTGCCGTCCTGAAGATCCACCTTCTTCCCTATCTTCTGAAAACATTTCACCAGTACTTTTGGATCGACGGAGCCCACCATGAGTGAAGGCAGCAATACCCTATATTCCATTGAGGGCTTTCTTCACCCGCTTCATGCAGGCATTGCAGTCTATGGAGACCTAAATCTAATCTAATATAACGTAAATCTAAATCTAGCTTAAATAAACATAAATCTAGTTAAAAATAAACCTAAATCTAATTTAATGTAAGTCTACATATAACCTAATCTTTAACGTCTTTTAAGATAGTTTCCTACGACGTTATAACTCTCTTCTTCTTGTGTGTGTGCGCGTGTGCGGATGTGTGTGCCAATAAAAAGAGATAAATGGTATAATCTTTCTATCACCCATGCCAAGTATGATAGATTGATTATGCCATTTCCCTCTTGAATAATAGGTCTTGAGTTCAACTCCTCGTCGGCTAGATCTTTAGGTCTTTTAATTTTAATTAGTTTCTTACGACGTTAAATTAGTTTCTCTCTCTTTCTCTCTCAATGTGTGTGCGTTTTTTTGGATCGTATGCATGTTTTCTCTCTCTTTTCCTCTCTCAATGTGTGCGTTTTTTGTTTATGCATGTTCTCTCTCTCTTTTCCTCTCTCAATGCGTGCGTTTTTTGTTTATGCATGCTCTCTCTCTCTTTTTCTCTCTCAATGTGTGTGTGCATTCTTTGTTTATGTATGTGTGTGTGCGTTTTTGTTTTTGTTTGTACTCTCTCTCTCTCTCTCTCTCTCTTTCTCTCAAAAACACTATGTGTGTGTGTGTATGTGTGTGTGTGAGAGAGAGAGAGAGGGAGAGAGAAAGAGGGGAAGGGAACATGAGAATGAGGAGAGGGAAGGAGCATACCTGGCTCTCCTTCCTCTCCTCGTGTGTGTGTGTGTGTGTGTGTGTGTGTGGAGAAGAAAAAGAGAGAGAGAGAGAGAGACAGAGAGAGAGAGAGTGAGGGAGAGCGTTACCTGTTCCTTGCTTGAGGGCGCCAAAAAACTCAGATCTGAGATCTGAGTTTTTGGGCGCGTTCGGTTATTTTTTTACCCCAGCCGGCATCGCTATGAGCGTCGCTATAAGCGTCGCTATGAGTGTCGCAAATTTACAAAGGAATTTGCGACGCTCATAGCGACGCTTATAGCGACGCTCATAGCGACGTCGGGATATTTTTTTTTGAGCGTCGCTGTGTGAGCGGCGCTAATATGAAGAGCCTCTTGTAGTGCTAGTGAAGGACTATATCTACTCAAATCTTGGTTTGGACTTGAGTATGTTGGATTTGGGCCAAAAATAGGCTTTAAGTGAAGGATTTTCCCTCAATTGGGCTAATGGGGTGATCCACTTGACCAAATGGTTCCAAATTTCATATGTAGCATGTATTAGATATATATAATGGATGTATGATGACACATGAGCAGTTTTGGCTCTGTAAGTGCAAATAGACATCATACACGTATGATGTCTTTTGTGTCAAAATGGTGCTTTTTGGTTCCAGATAGCTTGTAGATGTGTTAATCAACAATCCTACAAAGTTTCATTGAGTTTGGAGTTATTTTGACAAAATTAGGACCAAAAATCAATTTTATGGCTTACTTTGCGTCTTTTTGGTTTTCCTTGGGTTTTCTAACTCCAATTCTCATGATACTTGGTTCATAGGATGTGATTAACATGTGGAATGAGGTTATGCACTCAAATGTTGAAATGGATGTGAAATTCATGCTGTGAGACATCATACGCATATGATGTCTTTTCTTGAAATGTTGGTCCTTTTGTGCAAAGAATGCTTTGTGCTAGTGCCCTAAGCCCTGCTAACTAGTTTTCAACTTAAAAAGTCATCAGTTTAGCTAAAAAGCCCCCTTATAGGCATTTCAGTCTCCGAAGTCGTCTCTTTGCCGTGGGGTTGAATTTCTTCAACTTTTCTTCTCGAGAGTTGCATTTCCAACTCATTGGATATGTTGTGAAGCCATCTATTTGGTTGGACTTGACTTTGGCTCCCCGTTCTCCATCTTTCTCCATTTGGTTGCCCGAAAGCGTCTTTTTCACCATCGGTAAGTGAATCAGCTTTCTTTTGGGTTTTGCTTGCAAACATAAGTCATCCATGTATATTTGAAGCTGCTTGTGAAGTTTCATTTCATTCGGTCGTCAATTTCAGCCGTTATGCCAAAATGACGCTTTGTGTGTTTGTCGTCGAATCGGTTGTTTTGACCCACTTTTGGTGGTCCAAACCGGGAGATACTCCATGGTTGCATTGCCCTCGATGTTGTTAAGCTTCCTGAGAAGTTTTGTGTCGTTTCGACAACTTTTTCCTGTTTGCCTCTTGCAGGCTCTGTTGACCTAGGGTTTTTCCAGTCGTTCTTTCTCGAGCTTTGAGTGTTAGAAACCCATCTTCTATACTAGGGTAACCCACCTATAAGTTCTTGCAAGGTTTGGTTAGGCGGTTGTGCCACTACCTAGCATTCTACCGCATTCCCCGTCTGCTCTTGTTTCTTGGTTTTGGTCAGTTTTCGCGACAAAAGTTAATGATAAGCATCAAAAGCTTATGGCAACGAGTCTACCTCTCATGTCTGGTGTCATCTGAGCTCTCGTAGCAGTCGTAGAAGGCTGTAGAAGGTTGGATGCTCCTGTGTGCTCTTTGCTCTCTCCAAGAAGGTAATAGTGGAAATGAGCTTGAAAGTGAAGTGAAAAATACTTAACTTCGGACTTCCCGGATCACTTGTTACCAAATTTGACATGTGCTCCTATCTTGTCGTGAAATGCACTTTAGGATTTGAAATTTCTCAATTTGGACTCTGTTTGACCTGTTTCCGAGAAATCTGTCCACTTTGCCAAAATTCTGTCATTTCGGGCTTCCCGCAACTTTTCCCGAATTGTACTCAATTTTTACCATGGGTTGCCCTTGTCATTAGGATCATCACCGTTTATTCTTTTCTTTTTTCCGATCTCGTTTCACCTGCTTTTTTTATTTTTCTTTTACTTTTATTAAGAAAATCATCAAAAATAAAGAAAAATAGCAAATTGAAGCCAAAAAATTCCAAACATACACAATAAATAGCTGGTAACCCTGTGTATATGAATATACACTTATTTGTGATTTCTGGACTTGGATTACCACTTTTTAGCTCCAAACACACTCTTATTTAGTGATATTTACACGTCTAGAGACCCAAATTCATCATTTGATCTCTTCTTGTTGCAAAACAAGGTATATAAGGGCATAAATATTATCAATATCCGCAATCAAACATAAAAATTACAAAAGCATGTAAGACACTTCCCTTGTAATATAATTTTTGTTTTTCTTTGTTTTTGTCGCTGGTAGCTGCTTTGTAGCTCCTGTATACCTGTATACCTCCCCCCCTCCTAGTCTGAGTCCTCCCGGACGACTATGAAGTGTCTGTGGGCGAAGCATTGTAGTTGTTTTGGTCATAAGTTCCCATTGCAATTGTAGAGCGATGATACAACAGTCTTTCCAATAAAGCTGCTCTTTGTTTGATTGAAGGATTGGTGGTCGAGTTTTGGGTTGGTTTTGGCACTTCGGTAGTAGAATCAGTAGATGGATTCTTCTTTACTTTTTTGTTCTTTTTTACAATCCAAATCTGCTTCCGCTTCACTTGTGCTTGCCACAAACTCTTTGCGACCCAAACCTGCTTTGTTCTTTGTGTTGATTTCCTCGACTTGAAATACCTAGGAGTTTCCGTTGATTGTACTGAAGGGAGTTCCTGTGTACAATTCTTTGGGATCCAAATTTGCTTGCTATAGCTTTGTGCCGTCATGAACTTCTTTGGAATCCAGATCTGTTTCACTGTCCTTGATTGTCTGGAATCACTCTGTTGTCTGGTATTGAAGACTCTGTTTTCCACCTTTGTGTTCTCTGGCACAACCTTTTTTGGTCTCCATACCAACTTTGACTCCGTTTTTTCCCAAGGTTGAGCTGTTATATTATTGCTTGTCTTCCTTATCCACTGTTGAGAATTCCTCGTCGAAGAGTAATCCGGTTGTATAGAAACTTTTGGTTGCCATTACTTCTTCTTTTTCGCTGGTTGTTGTTTACCTTTGTGCTTGGATTCTTCCTTTGGAGTTGGCTCTGCTCCTTTGGTGAACTTAACTGATTGACTTTCACCTTCGTATCTGATAAGCACTGATTTAGAATTCCAGTCAATCATTGCATTGTATTGCTTCTGCCATGGTTGTCCTAGCAATAATGGATGTTGTGTAGCTTGGTCTTCAACCACGTAAAACATATGAGGATACACATACTGGTTAATCTGTATATGAGGATACACATACTGGTTAATCTGTATATGTAAAACTGTGCATCCGACAGTTTTGATTGAATTCTCAGAGTAACTCTTTAACTTTTGCTTGGCAGTTTGTAATTTAGTGTCATTTGTCAATTGTCTATATAAACTGAGTGAAAGTAGGTTAGCTTGAGCTCCTGAATCCAATAGTGCTCTGGCTTTGATTTGGTTGGTTCCTACTTTGCATTCAATGATGGGTTCTTCTTTGTCATTATCCATTTCTGTTATACTGGCTGCGTTTATTCGTATTGCTCCTTCATTGCGCTGTTTCTGACGCAGTAGTCTTCTTTTCTCCATTCTTTCCTTCGCCTCGGCTTGCGCTTCCTCCACAATCGTTTTCTTTTTCTGGACACGCAGCTTTTCTTGATGTATTTTGAGAAGCATGTCTTGGGTTAGCGGCAAAAGATACTTTTTCACTCTGCATCCACTAATCCAATTGGGCATTTCTTCTCCGTCTAATGTAGCAAGCTTGACGGCTCCACTTGGTGATAGATCTTTAATCACTAGAGGTCCCATCCCTCGCTTTTTAAGCTTCTTAGCATGCTGTTTCAGAGTGTAAACTAGGACATAGTCCCCAACCTTAAACTCTTTAGTCCGCACATGCCTATCAAAAAATTCTTTTTGTCGCCTTTTTTGAGCGTAGATAGAAGCTACTGCTTTTAGGCGAAGCTCGTCTAGCTTTTCCAGGTCATCTATTCTATCAGAAAGCTCGTGCCCTGTCCACTCTAGATCCTTAGCCACCCTTAAGGTTGAAATCAAGAATTCTATTGGTAAGATAGCATTTAGCCCAAAAACCATGTTATATGGGGTCGTTCCTATTGATGTTTTATATGCTACCCTATATGCCCATAATGTTGAATGCAACTTCTGGTCCCAGTCAGTTCTCGACTCAGATACAATCTTCGTAAGGACCGTGCATATGGTTTTGTTTATTGCTTCAGCTTGTCCGTTTGCTTGTGGATGATACGGGGCTGATTTCCTATGGATTACCATGAGTTCATCTAGAAGTATCTTTATCACTTCATTTATAAAATGTGTGCCTCGATCACTCACAATTTCTATTGGCAATCCATATCGTACAAAGACGTATTCATATAGAAATTGTGCCGTGGTCCTGGCATCCGCTTTTTGAGTTGCCTTTGCTTCGACCCACTTTGTTAGATAGTCTGTAGCCACAACGATGTATTGTGCATGAGTCTTATATGCAGGAGGTGAAATGGGTCCAACATAATCAATCCCCCATTTTGCAAAAGCTCTTGCCCCCATCATTGGTCTAAGCGGCATATCATCTCTTTTAAGTGGTACTTTGGTCCGCTGACAGTCATCACACCGTTTAACGTATTCCTCAGCGTCCATATGTAATGTTGGCCACCATATTCCTGCGGCTAAGACAAGTTTTGTTGTCTTATCACCTGAGAAATGGCCTCCACCTACTCCTCCATGAGCTTGCTCCAGGATTATCACATACTCAGACTCTGATGCGCAAATCCTAAGCTGGTTGTCTTTACCTCTCTTATAGAGTTGATCTCCTATTAAAGCGTAATCTCTAGCTTCTGTCTCTACAGATTTCTGACGAGCTTTTGACGTTCCTTCTGGGAAAGTTCTATTTGTGAGATATTCAACAATATACTGACTCCATTCTGGAGCGATCATTATCTGATATAATGTCGAATACTCTGCTGGCGGTTTTGATGAACATACAATACATACAGTGACATATTCATGTACGCTTTCTTTCATTCCTGGCCAATAGACTCCCAATTGTAACAAATTCCTATATGTGTTCCTTCTTGAACAATGAAATGCACATTCTTGAACATGTGCTTCGCGCAGATATATATTATATTCCTCAGGATTGATGCATAGTCGTAAAACATGATCATTTTCCAATTGATACAACCTTCCTGCAACCAATTGAAGATTCTTGGATTGCTGAATAGCAATATGTTTCTGGTTGTATTCTCTTTTATCAAACTCTCCTCCATAGGTTAATAGGCTAACGACATTTTGAGACCACTTCGGTATCATTTCTATGTTGAACAAGTACGCGTCTGGCATGTCGTCATCTACTCCTATAGGGTCTTTTCCATTCGTCAATCGCTAAAGATGATCAGCTCTAAGATGTGTTTTTCCTTTCTTTACTACTACCGGGAAGTCGAATTCCAGTAAGATAATGAAACATCTCACTATTCTCCCGGTATTGCATGGTTTATTCACTAGGTAGAGCAAGGCTTGGTGATCCGTAAAAAACACAAACTTGTTGGCCCAGAAGATAATGCCGAAATTTCTTCACAGCATATATCATTCCTAATCCCTCTCGCTCTGTTGTGGTGTAATTCTTCTCTGCCTTGTTGAGCTGTCGACTGGCGTAACAGATAGGAAAATCCATGTTTCCTTCTTCTGGTTGAGCCAGAATGCATCCTATTGCATATGCCGAAGCATCTATATGCACATGGAATATCTTCTCCCAATCTGGTGATTTCAAGACTGGAGCAGTAATGAGTGCCTCTTTCAATTTCTTGAACGATTCCTCACACTCCTCTGTCCATTCAAAGTTCACTATTAGCCTGTAAAGTAGTTGGCCTATTATAGAGTACATGTAAATGAATCGTCTATAATATCCGCAATGTCCCATAAAGCTCTGTACTTGTTTCGCATTGGTTGGTCTAGGCATATCCACTATAACTTTTATCTTCTCTAAATCCGTGGATATTCCGTTTTGTGAGACAATATGTCCCAGAATTCTGCCCTGTCGGATCATAAACACACATTTCTCAGGATTGAGACAAATGTGATATGTCCTACATTTGTCAAATACTTTTCTTAGGTGTTCTAGATGCTCATCTCTCAGAAGAGAATGTACACATAAGTCATCCATGTATATTTCTAGAAACAACCTTAAGTATTCTTTGAAAGCATGCGTCATCAGCCTCTGGAAGGTTGCGGGAGCATTGGTTAGACCAAAAGGCATAACCCGATAAGCATAAATTACCCACTCCGTTGCAAAAGCTGTTTTATGTTGATCTTCCAGTACTATGGCTAGCTGGTTATATCCTGAAAAACCATCAAGAAAAGAGTATGCTGTTTTCCCTGATACACGCTCTAGAACATGATCAGTTTTCGGCAGGGGATAATTGTCCCTGATTGTTGCAGCATTCACTTTCTTTAAGTTGACACACACCCGGAGTTTTCCGTTTTTCTTGGGTACTACCACAATCGGAGATACCCAATCGGTGTGTTCAATCTCGTATATGAATTCAGCTTCCATTAGCTTATCTATCTCTTCTTTGATTCGCTTAGCAAATGTATCATTATATGTGTATGGTCTCTGTCTGCTAGGCTTTGCGTCTTGTTTCAGTGGGATTGTGTGTTGGCATATCGATGGGTCAACTCCCTTTAAGTCCTTATAAGACCATGCAAACACATCCCTGTACTCTCTGAGAAGACTCAAAAGTCTCTCTTCCTCGCCTGGAGACAAATCCGTGGCTATGTACACCGGTCTAGGTGTCTCACCTGGAGCTGGTAAATCAACTTTTTTTGCATCCTCCGGTCCGTCATAAGATTCGTTCTCCCTTCTCTCTCGAATAGGTTAGGTTAATACCACCTTCCTATCCTCTATTGTGAATTTCCTATAGTGAGAGGGAACATCCATGTTTTCCTTGATTTTGGCGTTTTCGTCCTCTCCACTCTCAAATTCTGTCGTCCAAACTTCTTTCAGAGTTTTCTTGAGCTCTCTGTACTTGTTTCTACGTTCTAACTTGGACTCCGTGTGTTCTCTATTGGGCTTGTTCTTTTCTGATTTTTCTGTTTCTGTTTTCGTTCCATTCCTTTGAACTTGATTTCTTGAGCCTCTTTTGTCTTTTCGTAAGCTCTTTTGATCATTGCCTCTCATTCTTCCAGAAATCTTGTCCTTAACACAATCTTCCGCCTTTACTAGCATTAGGAATTGATTTTTTCTCCTTATTCTAGGCATCGGATTGGTTCTAACCCCCTTTGTTTTTCTCTTTGCTCTATAGCGTTTCTGGCGTTGTTTAGTTTGGTTCGAAAAATCATAAAATCGGACATCCGTTATAGTTTCTTCGTTTCCGCTTGAATTGTCCGTTGACTCGTTGTCTGCTTCATTTCCCCACTCTAGATGATCGGGAATGTCGTGAAACACCTCTTCTTCATTTTCCTTTTCCAGTGTATCGTTCTTTTCAGTTTCTTTTTCGAGTATAGTTCTCAGCATGAAGTACGGAACCACGTCGTACCCGTCCTTGTCGCAAAATTTCGTTGTGGGACCATCCGGAATTGCACAAACATCTAGGGTTGCTAGAATGTGTGTCCATTCTAATGGTTCAAGCGTGTCCTCTGGAAAGGGTTCTCCTATATAAGCTTCGTCTTTGATAGCCCTTTCTAAAACATATTCTTCTCGCCTCAAACTTCCACATTTCGAGGCTCCACACATCCATAACTCCTTGGGCTTACCTAACCAGGCTGGAAATTCGGATCCCGCCAAAGTAGCTGAATCAAACTCCTCTACCGGTGTTCGGTTCACATCTTTGTAGCTATGGTCTTTCAGGTTCACACGTGTAGTGGTTTCCATATTTCTCAGGTATATGTGATCGTAGCCCCAATCCTGGACCATTTTCAACTGTCTCATGAATGGTCTTCCCAGTATGATATCATAGTTATTCTCCTTGCCAAAATCGACAATAGCAAAAGTATGTTCGTATTCAATGCCGCAAGAAGTCACTACGACTTTTTCTAATAACCCCATAGGTTTCTCCATGTGTCCATCTGCTAATTGGAGTTTCAACCTAGTCTTCCTTATTGCTGGTTTCCCCCATTTTTTTCAGATTTCTTTTGTAGCAATGGCTACCCCAGCTCCGCTATCTAGTATTGCCATCGTGTTCACGCCTTGGAATTCAACTGGTAAGGTTGTATTCCCCTCTTCACCTTCGCAATACTCTCCGACCTTGTTTAAGGGTACAGGCTTAGCGTTCTTTTGTGGTTTGCTCAGCTCTTGTATACCCTCTTGCAGTCTCGATGTTGGGTCTTTTATCCCAAATTTCTCCAAGCATTTTCCTACAGTGGTCCACATATGTGGTCTTAGCCTCAAAAGCTCAGCTAGAGTGATAGTGCATGTCACTGGTGTTGACAAGATCTCTATCAATCCTTGTGAGTCCATGATTTTTTCTGATGAGATTCTTCGTGAGGGAAGTGCTCTAATCTCGGATTTTGCTTCATACTCTCCTAAGTATGAAGGTAAGGTATTCAGTGAGTGAGGTTTGCTCTCCATTATTCTAACAGAGCCCCCATCTCCCCAGTAAGATTGCAGATCCAAGTCCACTTGAGATCCTGCCTCAAATTCCACTATGGGAGGATTCCTGATGTCCTTTTCCCAATTTGTCTGATTAGCTTGGCAACTTAGCTCGTTTGCAAAGTTTGCCTCTCTCACTTGTTTCCAAAATTCATTGTAATCCTCATCTCTTCCGTAAGACCTTTGTATGACTGGATGAAAACTCTCTATCTCCTGATCGGTTGTGTTCAATACTATGCGGTCATCCTTGTGTGTATTTTCAGGCTTTTGTGCACTGGGAGTCTTTTCAGCTACCCGTGAAACGATAGTCTCTTGCTGAATTGGGTTTTCCGTTCCACAATTCATTGTTTCTCTTGGTGGTTCTAATAAGGCTTGTGCAGTCTCGATCATTCTCTGGCACATTTCAAGTCTCTGCTTTTCCAATTCCGCGTTTGGGTATGTCATCCACCTCTGTTCTTGTGTTTGGTTGTTCTTTAACCTAGCTTCGTAAGCTCTCATCAGTGCGTCCAATGGTTCGTGTACTTTGTCGACTAGCACTGATCCCCTTGAGCTTAAGCTCATTGTTTCTTTGATACTCCTTTGTTTCGTTCTTTCCGGGCTCATCTCTCGTTTCCCGTTTTGACTCTCAAGTTTTTCTAATCTATCTTTAGTTTGCTTTAGTTCCTCAGCTAGAATAGCGTCTTCACGTTATTTTCTCAACTTCATGCGTGCTTTTCTAGCTTTCCATGTGTTTCTCTGACTCCGCGGTCCTTGACTAACCACTTCAATCGCTAACTTTCCATTCTCAGGTTCTCTAGTGGTTTTCTTAGCTTGAGCTCTAGTAACAACTTGCGTTGGTATCAGAGTTTCATTTTCAGACCCACTGCTGGTAGGAATAGTTTCTAGCATATTCAATGTCGTCTTTTGCACTTTGTTTGGATTCTTTGAACAATCCTCAATGAAGTGATTAACCCCACACTTAGTGCAATAAGCGTTAATTCTAATGATTTTTGTATGTGGACAAACATTCATCAGATGGTCACCTCCACACTTGTAGCAGGGTCCTAGTGCTGGTCTTGGTCCCATTTGATTCGTCCTTTGTGGATAGGATGGTCTTTGTCCTGTTAACCCTCCATGAGCTATGAACATCAATGTTCTTGCGTCCAAATTGTATCTCTCTTCATCAGAAGCACTTATAACTGTTGGTATTCCAACATTCCCAATCATGCCCCATGGTTCTGGTTGTTTGGGTTCTTCTCGTGGGTAATACACAGTTGGAGACATGTGTGCACCAGATTCTTCATAATAGGCTTGAACAGGCACTAGGGCTTGTTCTTCCTGATTCTCTAAGGTTGGTGCATATCTAATGCCCACTGGTCTTGCTCCTGGTAAAGGTGGTTGTTGTCCCAATACCGGTTGCGGTCTTTCTATCCCCATAGGTCCTGGTACATTTCCCGTTGGGTATCGAGGTACTGGATGTACTTGAGGTGGTGCTAATTGAGCAGGAGGTGCATACTGACGCTCCCTTACATACCCTTTGTTGTAATAGCACTCCTCTGTTGGATGGTTCGTCCATTTTTGTTCAATAGCACACCATTTCAGTGTTTTTGGCAATGGTTTTTGGTATGGTGCCATCCTTTTTAGAGCATCTTCTATCATTTGCTCTACATTTGGCATGGTTGTTGTTTGAACATTCTTTTTAGTGGTAGTCTCGCTTGCTACGGAGGAGGAGCTACTGGATGCAAAATCTGTATCCGCTGACACCTCTCCATAAACCGTACAGTTATCCACTAAGTACAATGCCTCTCTCGTTACTTGCTCGAAACTTGTACAAGCTTTCAAGTGCAAGTCCTTCTTGAGAGTGTCGTTTCTCAGTCCCTCAATAAAGAGAACAGATAGTCTGTCATCTTGTGGTCGTTCACGTACTGGACATCTCTCAATGTATTGTTTGAAGCGAAGTGAAGCTTCCTTCACTTTTTCGTGTTCTCTCTGTTTAAAAGCATATATTTGTGAGACCGTATTGTGCTTAATCCCTCGTTTTGAGAATTCCTCAGCAAACTCTCTTAGCAAATGGTCAATGTCCTGGAATCCCCCTATGTTCAGTGGTTGAAACCATGTCAATGCCGTACCTTCTAGAGTAAGACCAAATCCCTCGTATTGTGTATGGAAATCTGTTATCTGCTCAGCTCTTAAGACTTGCTTAAAGAGTGACACATGTGCATACGGATCTCCTGAACCACCATACTTCTTTGGCATACACTTCGCTACTTGAGATGGTCTCATATGTCTATGGTCTGCTACCAATCTCATTGCTCCTGTGTCCCGGCTAAAGCTTTCTCTAGCATCATGGACTTCATGGGTTACCCTTGTCGGTTCCCCTGCCCTGAATCTACTACTAGGAGGTAATTGTGATGGTTCCACTTCGAACCTTGGACCTGGAGTGGTATACGTGGGGATTGGAACTGCACTACCTCGATTCGTATCCATTGACTCTCTGGAATGTAATGATCCCATTGGTCCGGGCTTCAAGTACTGAGGTTGACTGAAAGAGTCAGCAACCTGAGTTCTTTGTCCTCCTGTTGTCATTGGGTTTTGCACTCCATTTGTTGGTGCTAGTCTTTGTGAGCTAGAAGTAACATAATACTGATGTAGTGGTCCCCCAAAGTATGTATATCCTTCTAATTCTTTCTTGCCCATTGTTGAGTATTGTCTCCCATACTTGTCGTAAGCGGCAATTTTCACTTCCGACCCCTCTGTGTAGGTAAAGACATAAAGTCTTTTTTGGTCTGTCAACTCTCCGGTGTAGGGTTCTTCACATCTATAATAGAGATCTTGCTCCCCATTATTATATTTGTATAGCCCCACATAGATGTTATCAGTGTTGATCCTTGTAGTTTCATTCTCTCTTCTTAACCTCGCATCAGGGAAGTTCATTATTGGTGCTTTCTCCTCGAGTTCTTCATCTACTTTGGCTTTGGTGCCCATCAATCCCCACTTGTCCACAATGTTAGGGTTTAGGACTACCAAGTACATGGTACCCTCGTCATCTAGATATCTATCTCCGCTATAGCTCACAGGCACTAAGTCCTTGAACTCACTAGGTCTCTCTTCTATCTTTACACAATAGCGGTCCATTCCATCTTTGTAGATCTTGGCACCTTGCTCATTGTCGTACTGGTATTTTATGAACAATAGCTTCATTGTGGCAGAAGGGTTTGATGACCCTGCTGCCATATTTTCTCTGTTGTTCAGGTTCAAGTGTTCCAAGTGTTCGGTGAAAATCTCGTAAGATCTCTCCGAAGAAGTATCAGAAACACTTCCTTCAAAGATCGGCTCTAATGGTTGCACCCAACTTTGGTTTACACTTCCCTCGGTTGATATGACACTTGCTTGTTCCCCTTGTTTTGGTTGGTTATTCTGGAGATTCCTGCCCGATCTCAAATTCATCAATTCCCCTAAAGGACTTTAACTTTTCCGTCTCGGCAATTTGTTTTCCCAAGTTTTTGTGGTCAGAATTGATCCAAAATGATTGATACTTGGTCAATTGTTTAATCTTGTCAGTTGGACAACTTCTGTTTCATCAAGTGAGAATTTTGTTGCAGTTATGCTGAAAAAGACATTATACGCGTATGATGTCTTTTTTCACAGATTTGGACTATTTTGGTTATGCTCACTCTCAGTAGCCCCCTTATGCTCTGTCCACTCACAAAATTCAGTTTGAACTCTGTTTGAGCAAGTTATGGCTAATTTAGGCTTTTCGTGGCAATTTTCCGCTTTTGACTTGTTTTGGGGTCAATTGTGATCCAAATGGGATGAAACTTGAAATATAACCTCTAGCCAGCTATTACAATGGATCTGTGTTGGCAAAGTATCAAAATATGTCCAAAATTAGGTCAAAGACATCATACGCGTATGATGTCTTTTTCATCAATTTGGGTCATGACTTGATATTTATGCTTTCTACCGTGTTTGTAACAATCTTGTCAGGTCAGATATCAAAAATAAGTAGTGGATGTGCTAAAAGACATTATACGCGTATGATGTCTTTTTTCCCAGATTTTGACTATTCTTGGTTTTAAGCCTTCTCCAATGTTTATAATTGAGTTTCAAGTGTTTTTGTCAGGTTTGAATGTAAAAACAAGATCTGAATCCAAAATTTCCTATTCTTTGCGTTTCTTGGACTCCGACTTGTCTTTTTGGGTTTCTTTGAGTGTTAATGCTCTTGTTTTAAGTTGAAATTAGGGTATAACTCCCCTTTTGAACACTCTGGTAAAGTCAAAATTTTTGTTTTGGTCTTTGTTTGGTCATTTAGACATCATACGCGTATGATGTCTAAAGTTGCAAATTACCAGTTTTTTGGCACAGAATCCTTCCTAAAGCTTTCTCAAGTGCTCAGCAACTCCCCGATACACAGAAAATTTCTCTGACTTTTGTTTATTGCAAGTTTCACTACTAACTCGACGGTTTAGTGATCTAACATGAAATCAACCATATCAAGCAAATACTCCAATGATTGCTAGCTCTAGATCAGGATCAAATGAAGTCCTACCTAAGCTATTCCTAATCATAAAATGAGTTTGGTAATTGTGATTTTAAAGAGATCCACTGCCACTCACGGACTAGCAAATTCTTCTTCTATCACAACTACTCAACACCAACAAAACAACAAACAAATCTAAGCTAAACTAAAAATAATGTCAACACGGAAGACCCAGGAATACCCCACTTCCTAGTATCTCTCTAGATCTTCGGAGTCCACCACTCCTAGATATTTTCTAACTAAAGTATACAAAGTAGTTTATACAACTCACCTCGTAGGATTAGTCTAAGGTCACCTACTTAGGGCTCTCGTCCCAGGCAGCGGCGCCAAATGTTAAGGCAGTTACGCCGCTAGCGGAAGCTAAATAGCGAGAACTCAACCAACAACAGAATTTGTCAGATGAGGACGGAGCTTGACCCGCAGGCGCATGGAAACAACTAGGTGGGTGTCAAATCACCTACTCGACCTTCTAACGACAATCACTACTAAGGAAATCAAATCTAAGTTCTAAAATACGCAAGTGACTGAAATCCGTACTACGAACGAATGCTATACGAAACAGAATCTAGAATCGTTGAATCAATTTCAAACTCAAGGGGAAGTCTATACACTAGGTAAGAACAACACCCTAAAGACTTGAACTGCAAAATCAACCTATAACCACTCCGTGCGGTAAACGCGTATGAAGACAGGTCGAAAAATATAGGTGATCGAAACTTGACCCCGATGGTACCAATGTGTAGCTCTACTCGTTGTGGTTCTATAGATATGCTGCACGCTCCATTCCGACACACGAGTTGGAAGAAAACTCACACCGAAGCTCGTAGGAACTTACCACACATAGAAGCCGATAGCGCGCACTCTTGGTATCTGTGCGTAGCTCTCGCCGTTGCTAACACAACGGCGGTGTCGCTTCTCCAATGGCGGCTCCGTAGCTCGCGTAGCAAGTAGATAAGACTCTCTCTCTCTCTCTCTCTCTCTCTCTCTCTCTCTCTCTCTCTCTCTCATGTTATTTTGTAAATTTGTGTTCCCGTTGTTAGTGTAATGTTCTACATTCAAGGAATTCAAGATTTGGAGGAAAATGAAATGCTAACTTGCTCTATTTGGGTAAGTGCATTGCTCGTTTATATGGGATATTAAATAACTTGGTATATTGAGGATGGCAAATTTTGTATTTTGTTTGATGCATGTGAAGTATTTGATAGAATACTGGGTTTTTTTGTGAAATCTAATTCTTTTGTTGTGCTACATCCTGTTAGCAAATTGACCGAATATACGCCCACCTGGCCGTACACGTAACCGAACACCACACTTGTACTCATTATTTTTTCGAGCTAGTGTAGTGATACTCTGCATAAATCTTGATTTTATAGTAGCAAGTCGATTCCCTGAGTTGTAGTTCTATCATGATATTTGTAAAGGTTCATGTGAGCCAACCATTGGACATTTAGAAAGCCCTAGGTATAAAGATCAATAACTTTAATGTAAAAGGAGGCTTATCTTTGGAGAAGAAGGAGCTCTGCAAAATGTACACTCAAGCTACTAAGCTGCTGCAACTTGTAATCAACTTTTCTAATGTTTGGATACTAATCCAATTTCAATTCCAAAACTTGTATTGTGTTCCTCTCTCTTTCCTCTTTTGCTCAAGTGTAAGCATTGTCAGTTTTGTTGAGATTCACAACTATGCATTGTTGAGTATAATCTTCAAATTTGAGTGCTAAAATCACTGATTTTTCATGTTTTGACCATAGGAGAATGTTCCTAGACCATAGGGCGACCTTTCTAGATAGTTTTGTTGCAGTTTTTAGGATGTTTTTCAAGATGGACCGTGATTAAGGTACCTTGTTGGATTGTGACCAGACTTGGTAGGATAGTGTCCCTATGTGTATTAGACCTCCTCCTAAAGTTCCATTGCATTTTGAGTCTGTTTGAGTGCCAAAATGGCGTGATGACATAGAGTAGTGAGAGAAGGACATATGCAAATTTTTTTTATCATTGAGTGGTGGTTTACTTGTTGAGTTGGTATGTTTGCTTGTTACATTCACTTCTTGAGATTGACAACCTCAAAGAGTCTTCGTGCCCCATCCGAGTCACTTCCCCGAGTATTGACATTATGTTAGTGCCAGATAACTATGCTATCATGAAAGAATTACAACTCAAGGAATTCACTTGCGACTGTGGAATCAAGATTTATATAGAGTATCACTACACTAACTCAAAAAAATAATAGAGTACAAATGTGGTGTCTGACTACGTGTTTGGCCAGGTGGATGCTCATTCGGTCAATCTCCTAACATTCCCCCTTTCTAGCTCGTGTTGTCTCTTAATGCGACCATGTCCAGTCTTATCATTAGGGTTGTCTTCAGCTTTGTCTTTAGCTTGTGAAGTGCTTTGTTGTTGATAACGCTCCCCCCTTCCTTGAGTGCTTCGTATTTGTTTTCTTGCTGATGTGTGTGTTGGACTATAATTGTCCAGGCAATTGTATAGTTTGTTGCTCATTATCTCTTTGTTTCCGCTCAAGCTGTGAAGATGGCAGTTGATGTGCCTGCTTTTGTGAGAACTGAGCTTCTTTGGGTCATTGACTTGATGAAGTATTTGCTCTTAATTTCCCTTGCAATGCCAGTCCTTTGCAATATGTATCAAACTTGAAGCACTTTGTGAGCTCCTTATGATGGTTGTTGACGCTCCCTTGCTGAATTTGTCAATGCTTGTTCGTTGTCTTTGTATACATTTCTTTGTTTTTCCGCTATTTGACGAAGCTTGATTTTTTTCCTCCCTTGAAGGTGAGACTTTCTTTAGACAAGCATGATTGAGATCCGCAGGTACTCTTGCTCCAATGCATTGATGATTGCTATGGGTAGCCATTTCCTTATTGTTGATATAGAAGGATCTATAATTTTTTAGATTAGGGTCTAGAACCTGGAGTGCTTGGTCAAAACAAAGCAAGATTGTCTAATGCAAGTGCCAATTATGGAACACTCTATGCATATGAGAAATTTGTCAAACATAAGCATGCAATATGAAAGAGGGATTTGATGGGTGCTTCAAGGAACAGATGTAGCACATGTGACACCAAATGATGTTGCAATAGCTTCCATGTTTCCCAGAAGGGTTTCTATGTAGAAGCTTCTCCACTCGTACCTCAGTGTGCTTAGTGCCTGAGTGTCTTTTGGGCTTCCTCCTTCACTTCACCAACCTTAATATACATAGACTTTGACTCTTATGTTACATGTACCAGCATGAGTGACACAAAGTAATTATGCTCAACTCTTCCAATAGCTTGAGAAGCACCTAGAATAGCTATCATGATTAGACCACAGAGAATATTACATGAAGATTTGGGACTAACGCCTCACTCATTTAGTGGCTTAGCTGCCCAACTTTGACTCTTATGCCATGTATTTTGAATGGAAACTTGGACATACTTGTTCAAGGCCAGAAACCCGATTCCATAAGTTCTTGGAGATTTAGGCCTCTTCCATTGTGTTGGTATATGGTTGCCACCATTTTGTCTAGTAGGCAGGCATACTTCGGCTCCTCTTGACTTTTTTGTCGTATGTTGGCATTGCTTTGTGAAACAATCTCTTTGGCTATTGTAGGGACTAATGGAGCCTTGCCTTTTGTGAGACAAACTCTCTTTGAGGTGATGGGAGTCAATTATGTAGAAAATATCCTTGAACTCCTCAATACTCAACTTGAGTACGGCTTGTGTCATGCCAAAGCTAGGAGTTGACATTTTAGAACTTGTTTACACTATTTCTTCTAGACCTTTGATTGGTGGCTTTCCCATCATTATTCAAGTGCCATAAGACATTATATTCTTTGTACCATAAGGATCTATCACAATTGAGCATGTCATTTTGTGTCTTCTTTATCCACATAAGCTGAATTTGATCATTGTAGGAGACAATCGATCTCCTGTCCTATTATTGTTCTTCTTTCAAACTTGAGTTTATTGAACATTTGAGGTGGAACTTGGAAGCACTACTTCTTTATCTGCTTTTAGTTGCACGTTTTGGAGTCAGCTTTTTTGAAACAACTATTGTAGATTCTTCATGTATGTCAATGATGACATATTCTTGTGGTTGCTTTTCTTCTTTTGCTTGTGCCTGTGCATCGTGATTCATGACATTATTGCTTGTTTCACAGTTTTTGGAGTCAGATTATTTGAAACAACTATTGTAGATTCTTCAAGTATGTCAATGATGGCATATTCTTGTGGTTTTTTTTCTTCCTTCACTTGTGCTTGTGCATCATGATTCACAACATAGTTTTTTGTCTCACCTCTTCTACTCTCAAACTCACAATTTTCATTAGCTTTCTTTGGAGGATGTAGCATACGGGCACCCAAAGAGTTGGCCAAAAGTCACACTTCATTGTACTCTATTTTTTTTCCAAACAATCCTTGTAATTAGGAAGTATTGATTCTTGAAGTGTATTCAAAGAGCCTATTTTTCCCTATTTTCCACTCAAAACCTACAAGTCTTGTAAAGTGGCCAATGGCTGTGGGAAAGGGTCCCAAGTATTTGGGTCAAAACCCTTAGTTTTTACGATAACATTATCATTATCTGTAAGGAGTTTTTGGATGTTGATTGTGAGCTGCAGCTCTGCTACAACTTGTAATTAGTCTTTCTCTTTTACTGGTAATCCAAAATCAATTTTGATTAGTGCATTTTGTTCCTCGTCGCTTGGTCTTGAATCTAAGTGTCATCATTCTCAGTTTTGTTGTGGCTCGTGACAACCTATTTGGAGCTAAATGCATAGATTTGAGTGCTAGAATGGTTTTTTTTTTTACTTTGGAAGAGTGTGTTGCAATTTTTTGCACATTTTTTGGGATGGATCATGATTTTGGTACCTCCTCTAATGACCACAACACTTGGTAGTATTGTCCCCTTAGGTGTTTAATACTCCTCCTTAAGTTTTGTTGCATTTTGACTCTGTTTGGATGTCAAAAAGGCATGATGAGCTAGAGCTGTGAGACTGGACATAGGTAGATTTTTGGACTAGAGAGTGATAGATTTTCTATAGTAGTAGATTGCATAGTTACTTAAGTTCACTTCTTAAGATTGACAACCTCAAAGAGTCTATGTGGCCCATCCCGAGTCGCTTCCATGGGTATTGACATATGTTAGTGACAGATAGCTATGTTGCAGGCATCCATCGCGGCAACCCGCTAACATTGGCATCGTTGCCAGGGACTCAATCCTTAGGTGGTGAGTGATCTAGTCGTATGAAAAGCCTCCTTTCCAGATATTTTGACACCCATTCCATTTACACTTATGTAGTAAAGCACCTAGACAAGGGTTTATGCTTGGTAGAGACCGGAGTCGGGGAGTGGCCAATTCTATTCTTTATGAAAAGAGAGAGATGAGAGTGAGTTACAAAAGACATTTCATTCTTTGGTTTTCTCTACGATTGGAAAGGACTCTTTCTCCATCCATTTCGTTGTTATTTTTGCACCGTTTTATTCATTTTCATTCATAGATTCATTTCAGTCCATAGGAGTAGGTTGAATAAAAACTTCAACCATCAAATGGGGCTAAAGGAATCACGATAAAAACTATCCAAAATCATATTTGGTACAGAAGACCATAGCTCTGAAAATTTTTAAAATGTTAATTCAAACTTAAAAATACCTTGAAAAAAGGGATAAACAAGCTTGTAGGAAACGAACTGAACAATTTCTTTCGAGTTTTTTTTAAGAATACAGATCGCAATCCGTGTACCTCTATGACCAACTGACTAGAAATTTCCACCCATTACTAAAGCTTGATCTTAGATACAAGAATTCTGAGTGTGACCACCATAAATAGACTGCTAAAGTACATCCAAAATCAGGAAATTAGACAAATATGCACAAAACCTTGGAAATCTAGTAAAATTTGGGGGAGTTGAACTTTTAGTGTTCCAAATTCAAAAAGGAGTGAGATTTAGCTTCTATAGGGAATAGAGAACTAGCATGATAAAATTCATGACAAAGTACTTTCAAACATGGATCGTGATCCATGTACCTTTTTGACATTTGGGACTAATATTTAACCAGTACATTCGTGATAACTAGTGGAACAACTTTGCCGAAAGGGACCACAACAAAAAACATGAAAAAAGCTGATCAAAACACCAAAATTTTGCTAGATAGCCAAAAACCGCAAAGCAGACACAAAGTTTTTCTTTTGGTTGGGCAAAAGTGATTCAAAATCCAAAAAGATTTGGGGAAGAGTGACACCATAACAAGGACTATAAGTTGACCAAGTCGAATGTCAAAATGAGGTCAAACATGGATCGTGATCCATGCACCTCATCATGATCTTGGGCTGAAAATTGGCAAGTGGGTAACTGATACAATTTGAAACACTTTTCTCAAAAGAACCATTGGCAAAAAAGTTTACAAAAGAGGTGAAAAAGGCCAAAAATAACAGATAGTCAAAAACCACCAAAACAGACTTGAGAATTCCTTTTTGGCTCAAAAACTAGTTCAAATCCAAAACTTTTGATACCATAACATCCAGTAAACATGTTGATCCTAATGGTACCAAGAAACCGCAATTTGGCTTCCCAACAGGATCATGATCCATATACCTTTCTTAAAATCCTAAACAAGAACTGGACCAGTGAGGAGCTTAAACCATTTGAGCAAAAGTTTCCAAAGCAAGGAAGTGAAAAAAAGTTCAGAAAGAGGTCAAAAGGGGCAAAATTAGTTTAGATAAAAAAGGGCCAAAACATGGCTAGGGTTTGACTTTTGTTTACCCTAATCAAACCCAAATTTTACAAAAAGCATAGACTTGAGATCATTAGACCAAGGACTAGGTGTGGGAACAAAATGATCCCATTTTGCCACTGAGGTACATGGATTGCGATCCATGTTCCTTTGAGACTTACTGAAATCAGAATTACACCACAACCAGAGATAGTCTCTAGGACCCTGGTGGTCTTTTCAAAATTGTAATTTGACTTAAGTTGTGGGTGTTACAACTAAAATTTTGAATTTCATGAAAGTGAGGGCTAAAATTTTGTCGAGACTGTAAGCTTGGACTAACAGAGTGGTTGTAAACTCATAGCCATCAAGCATTCTTTAGAGGATGCAAGAACTAGAGGGTGCAACTCAACAAGTAAGTCTAACCCGAGAGAATAGAAAGCATCCAATCAGGTAACAAGGTTGGTGTTTTGTAAAGTCATTTATTCATGTATTTATAATCAGGAAGATTGTACCAAAATGGAAACCCAAGCCTAAGAGCCCAAGTGTGCAACATTTCAACTAAAGAGAGTGTGAATAAAAAACTATGCATCCGCTAGAGACCATTATAGAGGAAGGTCTATCTGATACATCATCAGAAAGATCATACAGCATAATGGACGAGGGATTGAATAGGGTGAGCTTTAGGGAAGGAACTTCCACGGGGGCAGGTCCTTCTAGCCCAGCATTGGATGTCAAGCTATTGTATCTAGAATTTCAATTTGAGAATCACCTGGAAGCTAAAATCTATAAGGATAGTATGGACTGCTACTCTGTTAAATTGGACCGTGTAGATGTGGACTATAATGGAGATAAATACTTTGATCAAGAAGGAATGATGTATCTAGTCGTGCAAAACCCCTTCATTCTAGACAAATGGGGATTGACTGGCACCAAGGACAAAGTAGATGAGGAATTAGTAGATGAACCACCCAAGTTGGACAAGAAACATGTTGTGCTCAGGCACATTAACGAGACAGAGTGGATCGATAGGAACAACACCTTTGTGGGGCTTTATAAATACAATAATGGAGAACAAACACTCTATTATAGATGTGATGAATCCCGCATTGAGGAGCTGACCAACCACAAGAAACTGTATGTTTTTCATACACAGAGGGGAGAAATATCCATGTGTTCATGATAAAAAAACATGGCCATAAATACTGTCCTATAGATCGTAAGGAGTTAGAATGATATACATATTTTGATGGACCACTCCATCAATATTATGTGACCACTGAGCAATTCAGATCCACAGTGACCCAAACAAGACCAAAAACTAGATATGTAAGTCCAGTAAGAATCAGAGTGGAAGAATCAGTTGGTCACCAATAATTTTGTAATGTAGGTCCCATGGAATCTTTGAGGTCTAGAGTTTCTTTAAACGCACACATGAGGGGCAGTGAAGCATGTGATTTGATTTACGCAACTAGAACCCCTTTTAATTTTACTCAAGATCAAATAGAATGATCATATTAAAGAGTAGCGGAGAAGACATTGATTGTAGTGCCAAGGGGAGAATACAAATCTAGAGAGATCCTATCAGGAGGACCAGGAATGGTTAGAATGGTTGCCAAAACTAGACGTATGCGACCATCTCAAGTAGCCAAGTGTGTACCCAAAAAGTATAGTGGGTCCTGGGATTGATATTCACATGTTTCAATATTCAAACAAGTGCTGAGGGCGGAGCAGATAAGGGATTTCCATCCTCAGTATGAAGGATTTGGGTTGACCCTAGAAGAAACAGACTTGACCTAGTTCCAACCATTAAATAGTTGGTATTTTCCCAACATAGAGCAGCTTCTACAAGACTTTTGAGAGGAATTCTCAAAGAGAGGGATCAAGCATGGTATGTACGACTCCCAAATCTATGCATTTAGCAAAAGGAGAAAGAAAAGATGAAGGAATCCTCGCTTTGATTCAAGTAGTACATTGAAAGACCTTAAAAAATGTGCTTGATTAGAGGCTTTCAATTGTAGGAATGTCTTCATCAAGAGAAATCTACCTTCTTGATTTCCTCAAGCTGTTCAATACTAAGGAAGATTAGCCGACTTTCTAATTTTGTATATAATAGATAGTTAATCTATCACGACATATATTTTTGTTATCAACTTTCACACTTGAAAAGTGGGAAAAGATGGAGAAAATGCAACATATTTTTACAATGTTATAATGTGTTCAAAACTCCTTGTGGCTCAATCAAGCCATCATCTCCCTCCAATGGGTCCTCTATTTGCAAGCGTTCCTCTACAATCCAACTCGCCATCTATTGCATGTGCTTAAAATATTATCTATGTGCTCCTTGTATCCACCTAGATGTTGGCTACAAAGTTTCCCATGTGGTAGGGCTATTAGCTCTCGCCCTAGGGTTTAGAATGAGGCGGAATAGGAAATTAATAATTAATTCTGGAGAATAGACAAGAGAAATGGCCATTGAAAATAAAGCCAAGTCAATATCTGTGAATGCCTTTGTGCAGCAATAATATGCCTTCCAATGAGAGGATGATAAGTTGTGGCTTATTCCTTTCCCACCTTACCCTATTCCCCTTGTGATAATGTAGATTCCCAGAGAAGTTTTTTGCTTACACTGATAGCATCATTTTATTATTTCTCTATTCATGCTTTGCATTGCTGTCCATATATAGGTCTAGGCTTCTACCATGAGAGAGATGATGCCAAAGCTACCTCAGGATGAGAGACTATCAGCTCTTTTCATATAGGGATTGTGGAACTAGACTCTCAAAAAGGATCTGCACTTGAAGGTGTGTGCTACCTTTGAGAAAGTCCCTAGAGAGGCATTGTATCTAGTAGAAAAATGTAAAATGTATGGGGATGTGACTGAGGATACTGACCAAGGGACAAGTAGAACCTCTTTGACCACTAGGCAATTTTGAAGGCTTATGAAGCTAGGTTAAAACTTAATCAAACCCAAGAGCTTAGATGGTTAACGTATCCTCATCCAGAGTATGAAAAAGAAGGGTTGCAGATGTGCAAGGAGCTCATTTAGGCGGCCCAAGCTCTTATGGAGCCACATGTTCCAAAAATGGAGATACTAATCCTCAAAAGAATCTAGGAAATGGAGAATCAAGGTATTGAAAACATAGATTAGGAAGAACCAAAAGTTGAGGCACCTTTAGATACGAGGGAAGTAGCCAATACCACAGATGGGATGGGCTCAAAAGTAGTGATGCCGATTCTGGAGGTAGAAGAACCATGGCCACATGATCTATCGGAGGATATCAGAAACAAAAAAGATAGAAGTGCAACTCTTGAGTCACCCCTATCACTGAGATCAATCGAGACCACGAGTTCTACCTCGACAATATCTGAGGTAACACTAACCAAATTTTGTGATGAGAAAGGATATGATATAGCTCCCTTCCTGTAATGATGAGCGTTTTCTTGAATTTGGAATCAAGGTAAGAAGAACTCGGCGCGGAGGGAGTTACAGATTGCATATGTATAGTGGATGAGATCTCCATAAGAGACCTTAGCAAGAACAATGAGGAAGTATTCCAAGACTCCTAGGATAGACCTTTAGAGGATGACGTGGAGGATGAGCGCTCTAGTATCTCTTATAAGGACATCGAACTCAGGGATCAACAAGCTATCTTTTATGATTTTCCCAGCCAAAATTCACAAAGACAATATCAGTAAAGATGCATGAACTGCAAACAAAATCAAAGAAGAGAAAAATACATACCTCTCTTAAAAAACAAAACGCAGTATTTAAGACTGGTTGAAGCAATTGATTGCCTTAAGAACAAGATATCGAGAAGGTTCATGAAACCTGTCTCAACAGAAAGAGGAAATTAAAAAAAGAGGAGAAAACCGAAATCAAAACCCAAGAACACCTCTACAAAATCAACAAAATTGTCAAAAAAATAGCAAAAACAAAGATACAAATAATTGAAACAAACTTTGAAAGAAGTTTGGACAATAGAGTTGGAGACTGAGGAAGAATCTGACAATGATAGGTTTGACACACCTTCCCACTACAAAAGATACACTATCCAAGACAAGAGCATTGTTGTTCAAAAGCCAAAACAGGACCCCAAAGAACCTGTTTCCTGATACGATAGGCCAGAAAAAGCAAAGTGCATAGACCTAGCAGAATCAAGAGAGGAACCAAAGCCGGCATACATTGCCACTGACCTTACAAAATAAGAAGAGCAGCTATTGATAGCAACTCTCTAGAAATATAGAGATATGTTTTCATGGTCATACAAGGATCTTAAGGGAATAGATCAAAAAAAAATTCAACACACAACACCCCTTAAGAGTGATGCCAAACTCCGTAGACAACGTCCCTATACATACAATGAGACATTTTCCAAAGATATTAAGGAAGAGATAGACAAAATCAAGGAGGCAGGTGTTTATCTATGAGATTGAACACACCGATTGGGTGTCTCCAATTGTCGTAGTGCCCAAGAAAAGCGGAAAATTATTGGTCTATGTGAATCTCAAACATGTAAATGATGCTACCATCAATGACAACTATCCCCTACGGATAACAGATCATATGATCAAGAGAGTTGCATGGAAAGAAGCTTATAGCTTTTGGATGGGCTCTCAGCAGGCTACAACCAGCTGACCATAAAACCAAAAGATCAACATAAGATGGCCTTTGCAATAGAATGGGACATATTTTCATATAGAGTGATTTCTTTTGGATTGACCAATGCACCTGCCACCTTTCAAACACTAATGAGTCATGCATTCAAGGAGTATCTCAAACAATTTTTGAAAATTTACATAGATGATCTATGCATGCATTCTCAATTGAGAAATGAGCACATAGAACACTTGGAGAAAGTCTTTGACAAGTGTAGATCTTATTGAATTTGCTTAAATCCTAAGAAATGTTTCTTCATGGTAAGGCAAGGTAAAATCTTGGGACACATTGTGTCCAAAAATGGGATTTCCATTGATCAAGATAAAATACAAGTGATTGCTGCACTTCCAAGACCATCTAAGGTAAAGGAGGTACAAGCCTTTATCAGTCATTGTGGATATTATAGGCGTTTCATATACATGTATGTTGCTATATCTAAGCCTCTTTATGAACTTATCACTAAGTTTGAGTGGACGAAAGAATGCAAAAAGGCTTTTTTCAAAAATTGAAGCAGGGGTTAATCTCTACTCCAATTTTGCAGGCCCCTAATTGGAATAAGATCTTCCATATCCATGTGGATGCCTCAGCCTATTCCATAGGATGCATATTAGCTCAACCTGCAGAGAAGAACTATACCACTACGGAAAGAGAAGGCCTAGTGATGATCTATGTCATCAAAAAAATTTAGACATTACATTCTCATGGACAATCTTGTTTTCTTTGTCGTTCACACTATTGTACTTGGTAAAGAAACCTTGCAATCCGAGAAGGATTGTTTGATGGTTTATCATATAGATTGATTTTGATATCATCGTGGTCCTTAAGAAAGGTACAACGCACAAAGAGCTAACCATTTTTTGAGATTGCTCCATAAAGGAGCACCCAAAGGTATTGATGATGACCTTCTAGATTCTTATCTGTTCAACGTTGAAATGGTTCCAAGGTGGAGTGAAGAAGCCATTCCTCTACTCACCATAGGATCATTACAAGTAGAAAGACAATCTTTGATCATTAATCAGACCATAAATCTCTAGCTTTTAGCTAAATGGCTATATAAGAAATGTAATGAAGATATCTTAAGATTATATGTAGAGCCAAATGAACTCAAGCAATACTTGAGACTTGCCCATATACAACACACGGGGTTTCATAACGGGAAAGCGCAAACATTCCAAATACTGATGAGACTTGGTGTCTATTGGGGCTAAACATGGGAGAAAGCACCCATGATACATAAAATCATGTGAAGCCTATATGAGACAACCACCGGTGGAAAACACCACACTCTTTAGAGTAATGGGAGCGCCCAAATGGAGTACCTACATTATAGACTACTTAAAAACCACGACTTTTTCGGAGGGATTGAGTAAGGCTCAGATGAGAACTACTTAAGAGGAAGCGACACACTATGTGCTCATCTCGAATCAACTATACCAAAGAGGAACAAACAACCAATTGATATTGTGTGCTACTGAAAGTGAAAATTTCTCCATCTTAGAGCAAGCACACGCAGGCCAGCCAGGTGGATATTTTTTTACTGACAAAATAGCAAAGTTGATACTTCTTGCAGGAATATGGTGGCAGGTGTGATGAGTGCCAACACACTAAGGCACCTTTGTGGAGAGATGAGATGCCACTATGATCGATCATGGGAGCTCAATATTTTTCCAAGTGGGGAATAGATTTTGTAGGCCCCATAATACCTCCTGAATATCGCACAAACACTCAATATATTATAATAGCAATAGATTATTTGACCAAATGGATGGAAGCAAAAGAAACATTAAAAAATAATGCATGAACGATAGCACAATTCTTATTTGATAATGTTTTTACCAGATACAACCTACCCATTGATATTGTGAGTGATCGAGAAACCCCACTTTGTGGACAATGTCGTTGAAAATTGGTCGATGAATTCATGGTGGTTCATCATAAATTAACCCCCTATCACCCCCAAGCTAATGTAAAAGCAATGAATACCAATAGAATCTTATGCACAGTGCTAGCCAAAATAGTGAGTGACTCAAGAACTGATTGGGACCTAAAGTTGCACTCAGTGTTATGGGTATACAGGGTAGCACTTAAAACTTCCATTGGAACCACTCCATTTAATCTTGTGTTTGGAATAAATTCTCTTCTCCCAATGGAATTCTTAATTCCCATACTTTGAGTCGCACAAACACAAGATCTCTAAAAGACTAGACATCTTAGAGCAACTAGATGACACATGGTTGAAGGCTATAGCAAGGAAATATGCCCAAAAATGACAAATGAAGGCTTTTCATGACCAACATACAATAAGCAAGGCGTTATAGAAAGGGGATTATGTATTGGTTTATACCCTAAATCAACACTCCAAAAAACTCAAAAAGCGAGGGAGGGGGCCTTTTGTGATCCAAGATATATTGCAAAGTGGTGCTGAGGCAAGCTTTTCCATGCATGGGAACCCCCCATATATTTTTGCTCTTTTACCAAAATATTTCCTATTATATAAGTTACTTTTGATTTTTTCTTCCTTTTTCACAAAAGTTTTAGCCTTTATTAAATAAATAAGACTTATGCTAATCAATCACGATGTAGCATAAATAAGTAAGCTTTCTTTGTTGATCTCTCTTTTGACCTTAAATATTAAATATATATATTCTAAATTACATTATATATTTTAGTATTTTCTAATATATTTTTCATGTATGTATATTATTCCACCCTACCAAATATTTTATTCACTAGTTTTCATTTTCAAACCTCAACCCCACTTTCAAATTTCAATAATACCTCCATCTAGATGATTGCCAATCTTTTCAAAACTCTAGTTCATGTTTTCATACACATGAAGGAGCTTACACTTGAAGGCAAGAGAGAAGTCCACTCAAAGGGGACCACCAAAAGACTTTTGTAGCCACAAATAATACATTATTTGGCTGAATTTTTAAAGTAAAGAAGAACCCCCAATCTGAAGGAGCGTTCAACATGAAAGATGTAGCTTGTGATCTCAACTTTTAGCTCAAATTGTTTCAAAACATTTGGAGTTATGAACACGGAGCTATGATTTTTGTAGTGGACCCCAGTTTTCTCATGTAATGGTGACACAGGCCATCCCTAGTTTTCTTCCCTCTAGAATGACTATGGTTCTACAAGTCTTCAAGCATGATTACAAGAGACAAGGCTCTTTTAATGAGGTCTTGGAAAGTCTAGAGTGATTCTATCACCATTTTTGGAGGATCCATCCTCATCAACAATTATCCACCTTCGACAACCTCTCTTATAATTTTCTTACCTCTCTCTTCTCTCCCTAATAAGCTTATGTCTAGCCAAAGCTAGACTATTGTAAATATTTCCTATCCTCTATATCCTACCTACATTCTCTCTTCTTCTCTCTCTATTGACTCTGGTATTTTAAATAATGAGGAGATAAGATGGGAGCCACAGTCACATGCACCCCATTTTCCTAGTCGCCAGAGTGGGACACTCACCTCAATTAGAAATATTGCTAAAACCTTCCCTCCTTCCCTATATAAGGAGGCCATGAGAGCTCACTAAGGGGGAGAACACACACACACACACACACACCTTTCCATACACACTCTTGTGCTACATGCTTGTAGCATGAACCCTAATCACATAATCACAACACCATCATCATCACCATCACCATGCACAAAAGATGAGCACCACACCTCCACACCACTTGTAATTAAGGGTTGAAGGCACAATTTCAAGAACAAGAAGGGTGGACACACTCATGATATTCTTCGCCATCAACTCCCATCTCTCCATTATGCCTCCTACGATCTTGTTCCCTTCTCATTTTCCTGCCATACGCTACCTATTGTATTCATCTTTTGCAAGCAATCAACACACTCCATCTTGGTGCCATACTTTGTGTCGCTTTGGATACATCTCATTGTGAGTATGGTATATGCTTGTTCCTTGCCATTTTTTTTTCTGCTTATGTTAAGGTGTGCGGATTCGCCACCATACACACACACTCTCTCTCCCTCTCATATTCCTATCATCTTGCTATTTCCATCTTGAGGTGTGCGGATTCTCCACCTTTTGTATGAGAAGTGAGCATTCTTGCATGTATCCCTGACCTTGCTATCTTCCTTACTACATGCACGAGTAGCGAGCCCATTCTCACTCACTCACCACTCCTCTCACCTTATTCTCTGACCACCCCATTCCACATTTGGGTGTGGATCTTGAAATTGTTTTCCATGGCATGTTTCATTGTGTATATGTATGCGTCCTAGCCGCATATCTTGCTAGGTGGTGCCCCTATTGCGTATTCCCCATGATGAGGCCATTGTGCATAGTCTTGGTGTAGAGGCCACCGGGTCTATTTTTTTCACTTCTGCCTCTCATTTGGTGCCCCCACTGAGGAGGGCTTTTGAAACCTTCAGTTTACAAGGCTGACATGTTTACTTCTCTTCATGGACGAGTGGCTTCTTGAATTCTCTAATTGGACCACTGAAGAGGAGGAGCTTCAAGAAGGTTTGACGCAAGTCATCAAGACACTCTTTCCAGGGTGTTGTATTGTTAGCATAGAAGAAGTGGTAAGACCCTCTTTCCCTACTCAAATTTTTTACATTTCTCATCATCCCCGCAAGCGTAAAAGCAAGTCACAAGCTGCATCATGCTCACATTGTAGCCAAAAACCGCACCTTCGACATGAGTGCAACCCAAAGTTAAGAAAAGGCCATCATTTTCTCCCTTGACATCCGCATAGGCGTTCTCACATCAGTAGGCTTTCAAGTAGCACCAGGCTTCTCTACATCTACGTCCACATCTTTGCCACCTATTCCACCTATGCCCACAACAAGCCTTCACAACTTGAGGAAGCTACTACGAACGCGTGGTCCCTCCCTCTCCCTTGCACCAAAAGATTCAAGGGTTTTCCAGCGGCGACAATCACCCCGTCTCCAAAACAAAAGGGTAAATCCTCCAAAGTCTTTCTATACCTCATTCTCATCTCATGAGCCAGGAACTAGAAACAGCAGCATGGATTCTACGTCATCTACCGAGTGAAGTGGTGGAGCTTGTCATCGACAAGGTCTTTGACACTGGTTTTGCTTGGCGGAAAGACATGACCCTCCACCTTCAAGGGGTGTTTCTTGTGAATCAAGGCTATGATGACTACTTTACAGCTTGCTATGTATCCATCCAACTTGGATTAATACAAGTGGTAAGAATCACCACCTACCTCATCACACCTGTGTATACACTAGATGGCACTCTATCTTGCAGGAAAGTGAAGTTGCTCAAAGAGAGAGAGTTCAAGCTTTTCCAAGAGCTTGCTAGAGGGGCAGTCCTAGAGCTAGAAGACGAAGACAACCTTGTCCTATGGTACTATAAATTTGACCTCGACTACCAAGATCTCTACACCTCCGACTATAACCTTCCACCACAAAGGAGAGAGCCTTTCCAAATTATCATGTGATGGACCCAGCACATAAACCTTTTGCAAGGAACCAAACTTATGCACCACAACGAATTCAATCAATCAAAGTAATCTTGGACCGCAAGATGTTTTATCAACAGATCATTACAACCATGTTTGGTAGAGAACGACTGCAAGAGATAAACACCTCTTCTCTACCCTTTATCCTCCCTATGATTAATCATGAAGTGTCTTTTGATGTAGTTATTTTCATCCTTGTATAGTATGTTTTCCATCCACCAAGCACCCATGTATTGAATCTCTATAAAATAAAAAATAGAAAAAAATCTAAGTCGAGTTAATTTTCTCACTCTCACAATGGCAAGTGTAGCATTTCCAACATTTACTGGTAAGGTGGGTGAGGATGCTGCAGACTTTCTAGACAACTTGGAAATAGCATGTGTCATTTCTGCGAGAGATGATGATGCTTCGCGCTTGCACATCTTACCACTTCTAATGAAGGTGGAGGCAAGATCATGGTACAATGCCTTGGCACAAGAAACCAAGGAACGGTGGGACTTATTAAGAGCAGCCTTTGTCAAGCGTTTTGGAGAGGGCACAACATCAGAGAAGCTATGGCAATTGTTGACAGAGTTGAAGCAGGGCAGTATGCTGGAATACACATCATATGAGTCAAGTTTGTAGATTTATGGGGGCGATGGGTTGCATCACTAAGAGAGGATGAGGGGGCACCTGATTTCCTAAAAAAAGATCGGTTTGTGGCTGGGTTATGGCCAACTCTTAAAGAGAAGGTGAAGGGAAGGTTTCCTGCTACGTATGAGCTAGCAGTTGAAGTGGCCCGCCTTAAAGACAAGAAGTTGCGCCTACAAGCCAAGAATATCGATGAAGAGGAAGCCGTTAAGACCCGACCACCTCTAGCACCACCTACAACAGCCACCCGGAGGATTCAACCACAAGAATCAATTGAAGATCAGGAAGACCTTCTCAATAGAATCACCAATCAACTTGAGAATCTCTCAATCCATTTGATATAATAAGGGCATGCACACAATCGCAACCAAGAGCAAGGAAGAGGACAACGAAGGCAAAACCAAGAATATCACTGCTACAATTGTGGGGAGGATGGTCATGGCATGTACTACTGTCCACACCCAAGGAGGCAGAATTTCAACAGAGGAGCCAGGAAAAACCAGGTTTCACCACCGAGAGCAAGACCACCACCACCGAGGGCACCACAACAAGCACCACCCGTGCAAATCCTACAACCACCCATTCAACCACAACCACCACCACCACCACAACCTCTCATTCCACCCTTACCCCCACCACCAGTTGGCAATCAAACAGTAAGCGTCATCAGTCTTGAAGGTAAAGGAAAGGAGAAAGTGGAGGAGGATAAGACCAAGGTTACCAAGGTTAAAGGAGTAGATGCCATAGGGGTAAAACGCGCTAGGCATGGTGAATCTTCCCAAAAGGAAGAAAAGATGAAGACTAAAGGGGAATCTAGCAAAAAGCCGTCCAAGTCACGACGTAAAATTGACATTGTAGATTTCTCTTTGGGTGAATGTTCTAAACCATATGATTTGGTTCAAGATGTTTCTGTGCAGGGCCCAAGAATCACCTGGCCCCAATTACTCCACCTAGCACCTAGGGTGAGGAGACAATGGACAAAGATGGTTTGCACGAGACGATCAAAGCCAAAGATAGCTGGGGCTATCTCTGGGAGGAATCTAGATGATATACTACCAGTGATGGATGCTTACATCAAAGGGCAACACATCTCCAATATCTACATCGATGGTGGCGCACAAATATGCGTCATGAGTGAAAAAATGATGCACCGTTTGGGTTTAGAGGTGAGTCGGCCGGCACCATGCCGAGCCAAAATGGCAAATAATGTAAAAGTTCAATGTGTTGGTGTTATAAATGCAATTAGGATAAAGGCATTCAACACCGAGGTAGATGTGGACATCTTTGTCATGTCACACAAAGGGGAGGGCTATCCTATCATTCTAGGGAGGCCTTGGCTTATGGCTATGAGAGCTAAGCAGGACTGGGACACCGCCATAATCCAGATGAAGGATGCAAAAGGGAGGCCAATACTTTACGACATGAAGACAAGTCAGCAATGCGACATGGATCTAGAAACCTCTATGGATGAGTTTTCTAGTGGTGACTCTTCAACCACTTCAGAGGAGGAGTCAACAGTGAGTGAAGAAAGTGACAGTAGCATTGAGGTGATGGGGATCATTCTCAATGACCCTAAGAAGATGGAGCAACCTGATGCCTCATCATCAAACCAAGGGGAGACACCAGGTATACAACCTCTGGTAGAAGCAAGTAAGCTACATCAAATGCTCTCTAGTGAGTTGTGTGGGAAGGAGCGTGAAGATTATATTTTGATGCTAAGTAATTTTACCACATTGTTCATTGATGAATATGATAAAATCACTGGCATCACAGTAGTTCAACATCACATTAAGCTCAAGGAGGGAAGTAAACCTGTAGCGCAGAAGCTCAGGTGGCTAGGAGTAATTCAACAAGATGCCCTGCTCAAAGAGGTGAGGAAGTTGCTAGAATCCGGGTTTATCTATCCTGTTGAAGACTCAAAGTGGGTTTCTCCAGTGGTAGTCACACCAAAGAAGAATGGTAAGTGGAGGGTTTGTGTTGATTACAAGTCTCTTAATGCAGCCACAAAGAGGGACCATTTTCCTCTTCCTTTTCAAGACAAAATTCTCAATGAGGTAGCTGGACATGAGCGCTACATGGTATGTGATGGCTACTCAGGCTACTTCCAAATTAGCATCGCTGAAGAAGATCAAAAGAAGACAACCTTCATCACACCATGGGGATGTTTTGCTTACAGAGTTATGCCTTTTGGTCTCACTAATGCTCCAGCCACTTTTCAGCGATATGTGACATTTGTTTTTCAGCCATTCTTTGGAAAATCAATCCGTGTTTTTATTGATGACTTTTGTATCTATAGCTCTCGCTCTCTTCATTTGGAGAAAGTTTATGAAGGTCTAGCTAGGCTACAAGCTTTGGGGGGCCAACTCAATGTGGAGAAATGCCACATTGGTGAAAGCAAGGTTACTCTTCTTGGCCATGTGATCTCGGCCAATGGCATTGAAGCTGACCCAAGCAAGGTTCAAGCCTTGCTAGCTTTGACCTCTCCCACCACAACAAAGGAGTTGGTCTCTTTTCTTCAAAAGGTGAGGTATTTGAGTAGGTTCATTCACTTGCTCTCCCAAGTGGTTCTCCCTTTACAACAAGTTACCCATCAAGAGATTTTCACTTGGAGTGAAGAAAATGAACAACAATTCAATGAGGTAAAACAAATTCTAGCTTCACTTCCCACCATAGCACCTCCAAAGTGGGACGAGCCATTTTATGTAAACCCTAGTGTGGGCAATGACACACTTGGGGTTGTATTGATGCAAAAGGATCCTCAAACTTCGTTCATGCGTCCTATCTACTTCTCTAGTCGAATGATGACTCCATCAGAAAAGGGATACACGGCAATGGAGCACATGGTGCTTGCATTAATGTTTGCTACCACCAAATTTCGCTCTTATTTATTGTCAAGACCATTCATAATCTTAACAATGGAAGAAGTATTTCCTTAGGTAATGCAGCACATGGATGTTTCTTCTAGGATTTCCAAATGGCTCACAAGGCTGCAAGAGTTTGACTACACAATGCAAGTGGAGAACTCCACAAGGGCCAGTCTAGGAGGTATTCTCACTCATCGCCACTATGAAAAGAAGCTAAAGATAAAGCCAAATGATCAAGATATTACACCTATGTTGGAAGCCCCTAAGGTAGAGGAGGCTCACTCTCTTTTCTTTGATGGAGCCTACAAGAGGAAAGTGGACAAAGCTACAGCAGGCATTGTCATCTTCAACGAGCAAGGAGATAAGGTTTTCTCCATTGGGAATCTCTTGGATTCTCACTCTAACAATGAGGCAGAATATGCAGACTTAACTCTTGGGTTAGAGTGGTGTGTGACACAAGGCATTCAACGGTTAAATGTATTTGGTGATGCCATGCTTTTAATAAAACAAATACAAGAAACTTGGGCTTGTAAAAATCATAGCTTGCTAGGCCATTTGCGCAAAGTCAAGGAACTTTTAGGGAAATTTCAAGTTGTACAATTACATCATGTCCCTCGAGCAGAAAATCAAGAAGCAGATGCTTTAGCTAGAGAGAAGCTGCAAGATGTTTCAATGGTGGGTGCTATCAACTTGAAGCTGCCTCTCTTCCAAGGTAGCGATGCTATGCCTGACATCATGAGTTTCTTGGACACAGGAGAGTGTCCTAAGGATCTTACTAAGGGCCAAAAGCAGTGGCTTGTGCACAAGGCAACAAAATACCGCCTTATCAATGACGACCTCTACTGCAAGGGTAAGGATCAAATTCTTAGGCGTGTACCTCTCTCTAGAGAGATCACTGAAATCATTTCAAGTTGCCATGATGGTGTTTACGGAGGACACTTTGCACTTGACATCACTAGTAGAAAGATTCTACAAGCCGGGTTTGTATGGCCTAGTCTACATAGGGATGTGCATCATTGGTGTAAAACATGCAAGGAATGTCAAAAGTCAGGGGATAGGAGGCTCACATATGAGCCACAGACTCCTATAATCTCATATGGACCATTTGAGAAATGGGGAATTGATGCTATTGGGCCTTTGCCAAGGAGCCAATCAGGTAAATTTTATATCATCATGGGTGTGGACTACATGACCAGGTGGGCTAAAGCAGTTGCCACCACCCGGATTACAGCTAAGGAAGTGGCTAAGTTCGTATTTGAAAACATTTGTTGCCATTTTGGCACTCCTCTTGAAATAATTTCTAACAGGGGACCAGGTTTTAGAGGAGACCTTGTAGGAGAGCTAATGAAGAAGTTAGGTATCTCACGACGGCACCCAACTCCCTACTACCCACAATGCAATGGTTTGGTGGAAAAGGTAAATGGTATGATCTGCAAGATCATCACTAAACATGTAAACAATCACAAAAGTGATTGGGACAAACATCTTATGGTGGCACTTTGGGCTTATCGCACTTCATTTTGCACATCCCTTGGGTTCACACCATATCACTTGGTGTTTGGTAAGGAAGCCATTTTACCCATTGAAGTACAATTGGCTAGTCTCAGGGTGCTAGCTGGGCAGGTGGAATGTCCTAATGCTCATCTCCACAACCACATTCTTGATCTAGAGAGGCTTCAACTAGACAGAGAAGATGCTATCAACTATTATGCAGCACAGGCAGAGCAACGTCGACTTACCTTCAACAAGGGACTTAGGGCAAAAGGTCTCAAGAAAGGTATGTTGGTCCTACGGTATGATAACAGGTTTGACACTAGGAAGGATAAAATGTTTTCACCCAGATGGGAGGGGCCATTTGTCATTAGAAAGCGCTACGCCAATGGCAGTTACCGATTGATGGATGCAGATGGTAGGCTCCACAAAACACGTGTCAATGGATGGAGGTTGAAGCAGTACTTTTTGAGGTTTGATCAAGCACCTATGATGGAAATCCCTGAGGAGGGAGACTCCTCCACCTCAATTGAAGAAGAATCAAGTACAGCGCTAGAGGCATGAATACCTCTAGCCTTAGGGGGAGGGCTAATGAGGCAAGCTTTTCCATGCATGGGAACCCCCCATATAATTTTGCCCTTTTACCAAAATATTTCCTATTATATAAGTTACTTTTGATTTTTTCTTCCTTTTTCACAAACGTTTTAGCCTTTATTAAATAAATAAGACTTATGCTAATCAATCACGATGTAGCATAAATAAGTAAGCTTTCTTTGTTGATCTCTCTTTTGACCTTAAATATTAAATATATATATTCTAAATTACATTATATATTTTAGTATTTTCTAATATATTTTTCATGTATGTATATTATTCCACCCTACCAAATATTTTATTCACTAGTTTTCATTTTCAAACCTCAACCCCACTTTCAAATTTCAATAATACCTCCATTTAGATGATTGCCAATCTTTTCAAAACTCTAGGTCATGTTTTCATACACATGAAGGAGCTTACACTTGAAGGCAAGAGAGAAGTCCACTCAAAGGGGACCACCAAAAGACTTTTGCAGCCACAAATAGGACATTTTTTGGCTGAATTTTTTAAGTAAATAAGAACCCCGAATCTGAAGGAGCGTTCAACATGAAAGATGTACCTCGTGATCTCAACTTTTAGCTCAAATTTTTTCAAAATTTTTGGAGTTATGAACGCGGAGCTATGATTTTTGTAGTGGACCCCAGTTTTCTCATGTAATGGTGACACAAGCCATCCCTAGTTTTCTTCCCTCTAGAATGGCTATGGTTCTACAAATCTTCAAGCATGATTACAAGAGACAAGGCTCTTTTAATGAGGTCTTGGCAAATCTAGAGTGATTCTATCACCATTTTTGGAGGATCCATCCTCATCAACAATTATCCACCTTCGACAACCTCTCTTATAATTTTCTTACCTCTCTCTTCTCTCCCTAATAAGCTTATGTCTAGCCAAAGCTAGACTATTGTAAATATCTCCTATCCTCTATATCCTACCCACATTCTCTCTTCTTCTCTCTCTATTGACTCTGGTATTTTAAATAATGAGGAGACAAGATGGGAGTCACAGTCACATGCACCCCATTTTCCTAGTCACCATAGTGGGACACTCACCTCAATTAGAAATATTGCTAAAACCTTCCCTCCTTCCCTATATAAGGAGGACATGAGAGCTCACTAAGGGGGAGAACACACACACACACACACACACACACCTTTCCATACACACTCTTGTGCTACATGCTTGTAGCATGAACCCTAATCACATAATCACAACACCATCATCATCACCATCACCATGCACAAAAGATGAGCACCACACCTCCACACCACTTGTAATTAAGGGTTGAAGGCACAATTTCAAGAAGAATAAGGGTGGACACACTCATGATATTCCTCGCCATCAACTCCCATCTCTCCATTATGCCTCCTACGATTTTGTTCCCTTCTCATTTTCCTGCCATACGCTACCTATTGTATTCATCTTTTTCAAGCAATCAACACACTCCATCTTGGTGCCATACTTTGTGTCGCTTTGGATACATCTCATTGTGAGTATGGTATATGCTTGTTCCTTGCCATTTTTTTTTCTGCTTATGTTAAGGTGTGCGGATTTGCCACCATACACACACACTCTCTCTCCCTCTCATATTCCTATCATCTTGCTATTTCCATCTTGAGGTGTGCAGATTCGCCACCTTTTCTATGAGAAGTGAGCATACTTGCATGTATCCCTGACCTCGTTATCTTCCTTACTACATGCACGAGTAGCGAGCCCATTCTCACTCACTCACCACTCCTCTCACCTTATTCTCTGACCACCCCATTCCACATTTGGGTGTGGATCTTGAAATTGTTTTCCATGGCATGTTTCATTGTGTATATGTATGCGTCCTAGCCGCATATCTTGCTAGGTGGTGCCCCTATTGCGTATTCCCCATGATGAGGCCATTGTGCATAGTCTTGGTGTAGAGGCCACCAGGTCTATTTTTTTCACTTCCGCCTCTCAGTGCCATCAAACTTGTAACATTGGCAGGTGAGGAGATTCCCAATTGGATAAGTGGATGCAGTCTAAAAAATGTACCTTCTCCCATTGACACAAGAGGAGCTAGAAAAAATTCACACAGTAGCTGAGAGGAAAAAACAAGCCAATGCTATGTAAGCACAGTCCAAAAAGGATGACAAACTCAGGATATTGAAGCGGAAGGAACAAGCCAATCATAGGGAAACTTGGTGGAATTCAAAGGTCTCAATCCTCCTCCAATCACATCAATTCAAATGGAAATACATGGCTTGGTGGCATGGATGGACAAATTATCCGTGAACTTCTTGATGGTTCCATTAAACGAGCAGTAGTGGACAGAGGATCACAAGCCAGTGTCATAAAATACTCACATTCTTAAGCATGGCCACGGAACCTCTAACACCAAAGCAAATTGAGCTTAAGGTAGCCAATCAAGGGATAATGCTTAGCTTAGGTCAAGCCAATTTATCAATCAATATCAATGGTCATAGATTCCCTCATCAATATCATGTAATGGCGATATTGATCCTAATAAAGTAGTGATTCTTGGAGTACTTTGGATGCGCACATACAATGAAACACCAAATTGGAAGGATGCCACCTTGAAACTCAAATTCCACGACACATCCTTCACCACTCCATTAGCGTAAACATATCACTTTTGAAAACTTCAACCTCTTTTGGAAAAACCTAAACCTACACCATCGCGTTCAACGATGTCAATTAGAAAGGTTTGGGTCAAGAAATCCATGGTACAATCAAATCCAAAGAAAATTTGGATTCCCAAAAGTACTTGTACTCAAATTCAATCCTCGCTAATCGGACCTACTTCTTCCACCACCACGCATGCTCATCCCAAAAATCACAAAGATTCTGATGCTCAATCTATCACTTCTCATTGGATATTAAAGCCAATCCCACCCAGCCACAAGCACCCCACAACAACCACTTGAAAATGGAGACGAAAACAATATCGATAGCAAAATCGATCACAGTGTTAACGTTCCCCATCAAAGAAGCTCTAATGGATCTAAAAAAACCCAACCCACCTACACATGATATCATGTCAACTTTACCAACGTGCACCATTAAAGAACGCATGCATCTTCTTCAAACCCTTTAATTTAAACCATGTAGCTTCAAAGAAACCTTGCCAACACAAGCCATTAAATAAAGAATTCAGAATCCACATCTTGCACAACATTTTGTTATCCCATGCATCTCTTCAATTTGCATAATAGGGCCACATTACACGGCCTTGCATAAACACATAGTTCGCACCCATGCACCATGCCACACCTGCATCCAAGACAACTCAAAATCGGAAGGGGGGACAAACTAGCGGTAGTAAGATGATCATAATTTTGTATATAATTTTTTCTTGTTAATTGATTGCCTTTTCATAAGCTTTTTAGGAGTTTTTATCTCTTAGCATACATATTACTCATCCATAATGAAAAATTCATGAGAAATAAGATGTTAAACTGAGAGTATGTATATATGAGTGACAATATTAATTTTGGTAGATTTTTGGCCAAAGAATAATAATTATTGATAATTTTCTTTTAAAATCAAGCTAAAAAAATTAATAAGTTGAGCCAAGACAACTGTAATTGAGTTTTGAAAGAAAACGCCAAATCTACAAAGCAAGGGCTTCAGAGATGGAAAATATGGAAAGGTTTTGGGATTTTGGGCCAACCTAGGAAGAATCAAAACTATAGAATAGCAGTCATTTGGTGATTGAATGTCCAAATGATGAACTGTTCAAATTGTTGCAAGTGGTATAACAAAAAGATATGAGCAATAAAGGTAAGTATGCATAGGGCATTTCGGTAGGCCGGGGACCAAATCAACAGAACAAATCAAATCAGAGGTGAAAATTTTACAAACTGTCTGAGCCCATTGGGGTAGCTACACATGTCAAAATCAAAAACTTTTCATCAGTAGGCTTGTGATACTTGGCAAAATCAGCACAACTAATCACAAGTGCAAAAGGATGTGGAACATGTTCCCAAAACCCTAATTTTAGGGAGGGGGGGGGGGGGGGGGGGGGGGGGGGAGGGAGGAGGACAATAGACTCCCCATAAACCCTGGAAGATAATGTGCTAATTGGATCTACAATCCATGCTCCAACATGGATTGTGATCCATGTACTCGAATGACAGATTTAAGAAAAAAACTCAACCTATGGTTTTACAGGTAGTAAAGAGGAGCATGCCATGCAAATTGGGAAAAAAATGGATCACCAAATCAGTAGAAACCAAGAGATGTACCAGATTCAGCCTACAAATGGTCATTTTGGATCTAACTATTTCCCTCATCCACCATCCTCAAGTGCCACCTTGCATGCCACCTCACTTTAGAGGCCATGTCATCCACCACCTCATGTGTCACTTGTCCATGGTACTTGCATGGCTCGCCACATAACCAGTGCCCTCATCCACCATCCTCAAGTGCCACCTTGCATGCCACCTCACTTTAGAGGCCATGTCATCCACCACCTCATGTGTCACTTGTCCGTGGTACTTGCATGGCTCGCCACATAACTCTCCAACTCACCATCTATCTTTTTTCCACTTAAACATTCCATGTCACCATTTTGACATGTCATCATATGACATGGTAGATGAGGAGGATCCTATCAACCACATCATCTTTCCACCTATGCATTCAATGTCATTAATCATTCACATCACCTTACTACATAGACGACCATGTCATCAATGCATGGCCACCTCAACAGCCACATCATTTATTTTTAACTTCGATAAATTATTACAAATGAGTAAGAAATAAAGATAATCTAGCATATTTATTAAAGTACCACTCGAAGAAATTTAATTTTTATTATTATTCATTTATTTATTTTATAATATTATAAATTAGTATCAAAATTTTATTTATTTAAATTATTGAATGAGAAATAAAACATTATGAATATTTTTAAACAAATATTTTCTATTTAGTTTTATCATTAGGTCTTCCCAATCTCAAAAAAATAAAAAGTCTTTCAAAATATATTGAGTGAGTAAGTGAAGGGTGAGTTTAGGTGAAAAGACAAATGAACGTGGAAAGTCAAAAGTCATATGAAGATGGAAAGCAAGAGACTTTTTGTGTCCATATAAAGAGGTGGTCTACTTCAGATTGTATGTTTGTGTTTCTCTTCTCCTTTATTTTCTTTTTAGCATTTTCTTCTCTTTAAAATGTCCTCCCTCCCTCCCTCTCTCTCTCTCTCTCAATGTTGTATCCCTCCTTCTCATGTCTAACTAATATTGTTACAAATCTATGTGCTTCGCCATTTCCCGTTACTGTGTGCTATAGATTAACATATTGTTTTTGTTGTTATTGAGGAAATCTTTGAATTATGAATACCTTCTAATTTTTTTGAAGCCATTAAGAAAACCTTTTAATTTAGTTATGTCATATAGCTCGAGAGACAATGAAACTTTTATGTAAACTAATTTTCTACAATGGAATTGATGTGATCTTATCAAGATTTATCCCTTTTTAGATTACATTAAGGAGCAAATGTAAATAAACCCTTCATTTTGAGTTAACTTCATTTGAGCATATGAGAGTGAGTGAGTTTTTGGAACCTTTATTCCTCTTTGATTCAATCACTAACTATTCTAACATTCATTTTCATAACTGAGCACGGGTTCGCATTCACGAAGTTCTCAAAAGCACGATAGACATCACAAGAACCCCATCGACAAAGTTCTAGATGCCGAGGGGATTGCTCTCACCAAAGAAAATTGACTTGAAAAGCTTGAGAATGCAAGCAACACTTTAGAGCAAGACTACGTATGGATGTGCTGCAAGAGCCCATTACTCTCCCTACGATTAAGGATTCTGGGGATGCTCACATGCATGTATCGCTGTATGAGGGTGACACTTCTTCTCTCTCTCTATCGTCTCGTTATTCTCCTTCATCCCCTTCATCGATCTTTGTATCATTGACCTCAACATCTACAGTCCCACCAAGAGAGGAGACACTTGTTGGCAAAATTTTCATGGCTATCTGTTGCAACTTGCCATCTTGTTGGTCATGCGCAAGACAATCCCCAATATTATAAAAAATTGTCAATTGTGCCGCCAAAGTCTCAAGGCCATCTACTACCATCTTGTTGATCATGCATGACACAATCATGCATTTTTTTCCTTTGGGCCTACCAAGGGCCTAACGACCAAAAAAAGAAATTATGACATTCCTAACCGTTGAGACGGATTACATTGGCCATAAAACTTTGCGAAGACGCAGAGCAGTGTGTCTCCCATGTCCTAAAAAATTTCATGGACATCCGTTGCTATTTCATTGGTCAAGGATGACACAATCGCCATTTTTTTATCGTTGGGCTCGCCAAATTTCCAACGGCAAAAAGTTGGCAGTTGTGCCACTCTTAACCATCGAGATGGATTGCGATAGCCATGAAACTTTGCAGGGGTGGGGAGAGTGTCCTTTTCCCATCCTTGAAAAGTCTCAATGCTATCCATTACCATCTCGTTAGCCATGCGTATCACAATCACCAAATTTTTGCCATTGGGCTCTCGCCAAGGGTCCAACAAAAAAAAATTGGCAATTGTGTCATCCTTGATCGTCAAGACGGATTGCGATGGCCATGAAACTTTGTAGAGGTAGGAAGAAATGTTCTTTTTCCACTGCTAAAAAGTTTCATGGTCATCCATTTTTGCCTTGTTGGTCATGCGCCGTACAATTACCAATTTTTTGCATTTGGACTCATCGCCAAGGGCCCAATGGTAAAAATTTGTAAATTGTGACATTGGATAAGGGGAAAGTGGAACACACCCGAAGCTCAAACAATCTGCCTCTCTACAGGCCTTGATAATCATTGCACCCCAATCCATTAGAGTTCACCTTCAAAACTTGAAAACGCACACAACTGCTACTACACATTCATCAACAGATAGAATATTATCCCAATTTTGTCAGTTTCTAGCAATCTAGTAGCACACACCTCTCTCTCTCTCTCTCTCTCTCTCTCTCTCTCTTTCTATCTCACACACACAGAGACCCGGGGAGGCACACACACCTCACAATTGGCACCAAACAATTGGAATAGAGCAAAGACAAGAAGGGGGGAAAGCACACAGAATTTTGATATGGTTTGCTTCAACTTTAATAGAATTACTGTCTACAATCACCATGTAACTTTGCTATGATTGACTTTGTCGGCATGACATCGATGAACAACAAAAAAAGCTTTGGGCAATCTCTGGCTTCATTGGTGTATGACTCTCCTTGATGAGAGCACCAGCAAAATCCTCTCTATTTTTTTTCGAGAAAAATATCCTTCTATTAGTTAATGAAACTGCCCAAAGGGATACACCCACCTCTACTAGAGAGGGTTACAACAATCATAAGGGGAGACTCTCCCAATGACCAAATTGCATATGTCCAATGAGGATAAATCAGGATATGGGAGGAGGGAAAAGTCACACAGGTGGATGGTTGTGCCATCTGAGCACACCTTGGACCATGGTGAAGAAAAGCCTAGGGCACCAGAGTCAAAGGAAAGACTCTCTACACTCTCGCATGTGGTTGGAGCTACCCTAGAGTCTCTTGAGTTGTTTCCTAAGAGTATGGATTAGCTCTAGCCAAGAATCTTGAGTTGTCTTTGTTGGTGGTAGAAGGCAAGCCTCAAAGATGTTGAAGCAGTGGGCCTGCTAGATGAACCAGAGTGTCAAAGCTCCCAATTCTCCTCTTTGTCACTACACTACTCCTGTAGGTTGACCCCCCTATATCACTATCATCCTACTGGTGGAGGATAGCTCAAACTGTAGTGCCGAGCCTGTGAGAGTGGACCAACCAGCTTCCCCCCAAGTGTAATTCCATGCTATGGAAAGAGCTAGCAGCAGCCAAAGGACACAAAGCCAAACCTGTTGTGCCATAAGGAAGTCCCAAAGACAGTGACACTGCCTCTCCAAAGGTTGGTCACAAGATGCACCATGCTGCCGAGAGGCCACTATGTACAAGCCAACTCCCCACTGCTATAGCTCTATGTGCAACCAGCCACTGGAACAAAGTGACTCGCCATAGTTTTTTGGCATCCCACAACCTTGCCCAAAAAGCTGACAAGAACTAAGCTCTGAGACCCTCCTTCTGCCAATGAGGTGTTGCACAGCAGGATGAGCCTCTCTGTGTGCGGCCAGCATGTGACATCCCAGTCGAACAGTGTACTAAAATAAAGGGACACTTGGATGATCAACTGAGGAGAAAGGATCCCTCCAAAACCACTCTCCAGGATCCCACTGCACTCATTGGACAGCTCTCCCAAGCCCACAGCCTTTAGTGGCCTGTGTGAATAGAGCTGTTGGGTCAAGATCTATGACACAAGTCCCCCCACAGATGCCCACAACTCTCATCCTCTAAAAACAACACTGCAACTTGTGGGGCCTCTACTGAGAGTCTATGTAATCGACCCTCACCTTGTAGCTTGAAAAACATGGAGGGTACACTCTATGAGCAAGCCCGAACTGCAATGAGGACCTAAGTCCCCCATTCATCTGGGTGTTTCTGACTCGAGAGGTGTAATCCAGTCACCTGGTACTACCTCTGTGATGTCCTAACACATTCTCTGCACCCCTCTCATGCCTTGTAATTGGATTCTCTGAATGTACTCTGACAAACCTGAGAACTGTAGCAAGTCACCTAAAGTGCATGTTGGACACTCTACCATGGGACCCCAAGAGACATAAGGCCTACTAAGTGGCCTCTCTTAGTGCTGACCATGGGGTTTCAAACAAGGGGCTATCTCAGGTGCTCCTCCATGAAAGTAGGTTGGTACTTCTCTAGTCCTCTCCGCAGCTGCTCCTAGGATCGAAGAACGCTCACAGTGAAATGGTCCTCTAGTCTCTTGCTCAAGCCAACTTTTCACATCTCTGTGAAAATACATATGGAGGAAGGTCTCCAAGGGACTCCAACCTGAGGCACTCTAGCTCTAAGCCACTGAACCAAAGAGTCCTTCCAGGGCTCCTTCCCTGGAAGCAGTCCTCTAACAGCAAACTTACCAAGAAGGGATCTGCTCTGCTGTGCTAGATCTATGATCCCCAACCCCCTTGAGAACAAGGTAGAGTGATGACCTTCCAGGCCACTTTGGCCCGGACTAACTAAGTATCACGCCAAAGGAAATTCCCGATCAACCTCTCTACGTGGATGATGCACAATCTCGAAAAGATTCAACAAGATGTAATGTACCACATAGTAGCCAACAACACCTAGTTGGCCACTACTACTTTGCCTATCAAAGAAAGTCGTGCCAAGCTCCAATGTAATAGCTTCCTCCTGATAGACAAGAGGATAATTTGCTGCTCCACGAGACAAGTCAAAGCCAACCTGGTAGCCTAAGTAACAAACTACAGTCCTTGGGGGATCCATCTGAAACCCTCTCTTGGCATCTAATCAGGCGTAGGAGCACTACCAACCGAGAAAGCCACTGTCTTCTTCCTGTAGATCAGTGCACGTGATGCACAACAAAATGTCTTCTTGCTCACACCTGTGTAGGTTGGCCTCCTGGCCCTCCAAGTACAAAGCTGAGTTGTCTACAATCTCAATATCTAGTAGCTCACCACCCCAAATAGGAAGCACTAAGCCATGTACACCAACCTGCTATGAAACCAAAAATCGGCTCATTGCCTCAACATAGAACAAAAAGAGGAAGGGGGCAAGAGGGCAGCCCTATCTGACCAAACGTGTGATCATGAATCGATTTCCTCTACCTCCTGCCAAAAGCACATGGCTGTGTGCGACACGCCTCTAATCCAGGCTTTTGAGAAGCCCATCCTGTGAAGAGTACCCTCCAAAAATTCCCAGTCAACTCTATCGTAGGCCTTCTCAAAATCAAGAAGAAGTATCACTAGATCCTCACCACAAAGGCGCGCAAGGGCAGATGCCTCCCCAAAAAAAAAGATGTTGTCACTGCGCTCCTTGACAAAACCTGTCTGAGTTTGAGGGGAAGAGGCAAGAGGTGAGGAGGACAAGGAGGAGCTGATGGAGGTGGGAAAGCATATAAATTGCCAAAAATTAAATTTCTTCAAAAAGCCTAAGCGTTGCCTACCACGCGGTGTGCAAGTGTCCCCCCACCCCCCAAATTTTTTTATAAAAAAATCCTAGCATTGTCGCAAGGTTGTAAGGGCGTGTGCAAAAATTTGACGCTACCAAAAGACAATGGAATTGCTCATTTGAATTCAATTCACCATTTTTTGGCGTTTTCCTTGGGCATTCAGTAATTCATGCAAATGTATAGAATATGCTATAGTCTCACGGTCTATAGACCCAATAGAAAAGTGGGTCCCTATTTAGGCTACAAAATCTCCACAAAAACCGGTCGCAAATGTAGTAGATGCTAAGGATACATGCACTAGAAACACGACATGGGTGGTTTAAGTAGTGATTCTAAGTCATAGGACCTTACTCAAGGCCTTCAATGAACACATCATGAAGTGATCTTGTGGAGTGAAATTTTTGTGTAAAATGGAAACATCACTAGGTGGTAGTTTTCCAATGTAGTGTGCAAGGAAGGACCATGGTTCAAAGGCCATCGGCGACTATTGCCCATCTACACTGCAAATGCGCCAATCTCATGTCACAAACCAAGTATGGGTTAGAAAATAAAACTTAGCCTAAGAACAAAAGGAAAACACAAATCAATTTTTTATCTCCTGCTCCATGTATTCCTCCCCCCTATTCCCCTTAGTATCCAAATCAATGCATGACGTCATGGCATTCACAATCTGGGGCTCAATAGAGGGGGGACTACACTTGCATATGCTTCCTCGCAGCCACAAACTTGGATTGTGTGGTGTTGGAGAGGGGGAATGGGGGAACACGCCCAACACAAACAAAAGGGCCTCTCTATAGCTCAGGGTATTCACAGCACCCCTATCCTCTCGGAAAACACCTTCGAACACACAACTCACACTAGCAGACCACCGCCTGCTCAATTCCCACTGCTCACACACTCTACAAAACCACCACACAAGGTACACCTACTACCACTGCATGTCTCCACCCTTACACACGCACACAGCCACTCAATCTCACTCTCTCACTCAAAACACCATCGGTCTGGGAGGGCACACACATCCACACTGCCGTCACCGAGGGAAAACACCAAGCACGAGAAAGGGAAGGGGGGAAGGGGAAACGGCAGCAAGGGAGGCAACAACGGCTTGATTACACTCCACAAAATGCTTGTACAAACTCACACTGCCATCAGCATGGCCATTTACACAAGAAAAATGCAAAGGGCTTGATAGGCACACTCCTCTGTCCAAAAGCTCCACTTTGCAAGCTTCAAAATGGCACACAAACTAGGCCAAAAAGCTAAGAAGAAGCCCTTTATTTGACTCAATTTTGGCTTTTATAGGGGGGGGGGGGGCGAGGGGGGGTTAATTTGGGAAACTGCCCTTTAATTGGTCCATATGGCACCCATTTTTGGCATCTCTTGGGAAGAGGGGCACCGCCTTTTCTCTTCTTCTCTTTTGCACTTTGGGGGGGGGGGGGGGGGGGGGGGGCATTAGCGATGTCGCTATTGCCCCTTGGCTCTTTCATTTTTTTATTTTTCATCTTTCAATTTTCATCCTCTTTGGGCTTAGCCTTGCACTGCTTGATTAGCTTGACTTTGATTTTTCTCTCTCTAGCCGACTTCTCTTGCCTTGGCCTACATCTTTGGTCCTTGGACTTGGTTTGGCTTCATCTTTGCCCTCAGCTTGGATTTGTCCGGCCTCTACCCTTTGGTCTTTGCTCAGTTCACCTGGCTGCTCTTGGATTCTTCCTCCTCCTTCCTATGCTTAACCTCCACAGCACCTCTCTAATACCCGAGGGGGGGAGGCAATAGCGATATCGCTATTGCCCCCTCTCTCTCCTTTAAAATATCGGGGCCCCAAGGGCCATGTGAACTGCCGCGTACCGGGCGAGCGTGCCATGTCATCACTATCACCGTCAGACCTTCCCGCGCGGGCGCGCTGCCCCGCCTCGCCGGCCGCCGCCAAAACCTGGTGTTTCCGCCCTGCGCAGCGCCACCAGCGCTCGCGCCATGGCCAACATCTCACGGAGCTCCTATGCTCCCTCTTGTGTAACAATGGAGGCTCACGGCCTACCCTATATAGAGCGTGCCCAGGGCCGGCCCACTGCGCATGTGGGTTCTTCCCCTCGCCACGTGGCGGACTGTGAAGCGGAAGCCCTTGGGGCTCCTCCAACTCCTTTAAAAACTCCCCATTTTCAATCAAAAAAAATTTGTTTTTTTTTGGCTTTCTTTCCCAGATTCCCTTCCACTGCTCCAATGTCCGATGGCCGAGCCGCAAGACCGTGCCGAATCTCCACTGAGTTGTCTCTGAGCCGTGTGAACCCTGTCCTATGTTGACTTCTCTGAGCTAGCTATCCGAGGCCGCCAAAAATTGGGAAATGCATCTGCATGCCTCTCACTGCCAAATGATCTCAATTTCATCTTGCCGCATCTAGCTGACCTAATACCCGATCGCCGCACCGTTGATTTGTGCTTGCTCCACATGACTCACTTTATCAAAGAGAACCTTGGCGAGGCCGAAAAACTGCCAAATGGCACATCTTCCAATGCGGTCCAGTGAGCTCAGACCTGGCCCCCATAAAATCTTCTAATGGTCATAACTTGCCATCCAGAGCTCCAATTCGCAATCCGAAAAGACAGGCATGCTTCATAACTCGAGCTCTACACATGTATGCACTGACATCAGCCCGGGCCACCTATCCCCAGCTTCCCTATCCGCCGGGGATCTGCTACACACTCCAACTTTAAACTGCAATATCTTGAGCACCAGGGCTCCGATTGACGAGCCGTCTGGACTGGCTTGGAAAGCACACTGAAGACCACATTCTAGGACTTAAAATCCACATCTCGGACATAGAAGGACACCAACCTTCTTGGCTCTTTGCAGCAAACCTTTGGCCTAAAAAATCACATCGAGCATACTCCTCCACTATCCTTGGGTTGCCTAGGGCTTTGGTACTTGCCCTAGCCTTCTGCACTGCACTCGATTGCACCCTTTGCCTGGCATAGACCACCTGCTAGCTTTGACCAACTTTGGCTGCACCATCATTGTCCACCCCCTCGTTGAACATTTATGTTCAACCACACATGGCCTTATTGCATTAAAAAACTGCACACCAAAAACAGACTCACTGTACACTGCAAAACCACCTAGCATATGTACACCACTGGCACTTTCTACCCGCTGTCTTTGCTCATGCGGGTTTCCCAACCCCCTGCTTTACCTGTAATCACCCTCCTGGGTCGAACACTTTGCATTGGTCTCTTGCATCCACCTGTAATAACTTTGTATAGTGCCACACCAAGGCACATAGCCAACCACATATCCAACCTGCCATCAGCATGCTTCTACCACTCCAAGCACTCCTTGACAAACTGCCCCCACTAGCAACCAAGTACCTCCAAGAACACCAATTAGAGCACTCTCGTGCTCACCATCCTGCTCAATCAACACTTGCGACATACCTGACCCGCCCTCCCATCCATGTAAAGCTAGATCCTCGTCCAGTAGATCCTGTACCTGCTCAACAGCACATTGCACAGCTACCTTGATTAGCATTCCTTTCAACCACCAATCGCAGACCTCCTTACAAAGCTTGGACACCGCTTTGCAATCCACACCACCTGTTATAGAGGGCATTGACGGCGTAGGAAGCACCTCTAACTTTGACTCTACACCGTCCTTTTCATCTGCCATGAACTCAATTCCAGCATCGTCGAGCTCCTCCTCGTCAATTGGTCCTTCAAGGTCGATAAGCACCGCTTGCTTGTCGGCTTCAACCACCTGCTCTTCTACTACTGCATCATCAATCTCTGCCAAGGAATAGATAAACTCATTCTCTATCACCTCCTCCTCATCCTCTTCCATAGGTACAACTGCTCTATCCCTCTTAGCAAAACTTTGCACCTACTGCACCACTATGGCATACTCTACAGCTACCTTCATCATCATGGCCATTAGCATGCCACTGCACACCAATTTTACCTGCTCTTCACCACATGTAGGCCTAAACTGCTCCATTTGGCCTTCACTAAGCACTTCGGCTTGCACTTCATGTTGTTTCTCGCACATATTCACTGCCTCTCCACTCACATGTAAGAGGTCAAACTCATCATACCTGGATTGGGATGACTCGATTTCCCAACTCGTGTCTGCATCCATAGAGCTATTGTCACTCGACCCAGTCTCTTCTTCGGCTTCAAGCTCGGGAACCTCCTCTAGCTTTATCACTTCAATCTCGTATGTAAACCGCACTCCTTGCTCTTTACCACACTTCAATGGAACTTCAACAGCCGCACTCGCACTTGGCAGCACTTCCTTTGCCCACTCTGGAACCACCTGCACATCCTCCACAACTGGAATTGCTCTAGCCGGCATCTTCGACATAGGAACCACCCTGTTTCTTTGCAGCCAAAGAAGCCTTGGTTCTTCTTCAACCTGCATTTCTCTTCGCATCACCTGCGACTCAGCTACCACCACATCACACAGCTTTGGCATCACTGCATTTGGCAAACCTTGCCTAGCCTCGCGCTTCTTTAAAATCTTCTTGGTCCGCCCTCTTGCTAGAGCTACCGCCTCCTCATATGACATTGGGCCATCTACCTCCACTTTATCTTGCACCTCCTCATGCAGGCAACCCATGAACTTACAAAATTTCAAAAAACCGGCATTTTTTGCAACAGTTACCTTGATCAATTTCCCCCATAGGGCTTCGAACTCCCACTCGAACGCTTGAAAATCACCCTCCAAGCTTTGCTTTAAACCATCCAACTTCCGCTTTACTTCATCTAGCTGCGCATCCACAATAAATCTCCTTCAAAAAGCCGCTCCAGGGCTTCGCAATCTGCTTTTTCTTCTTCACCAAGGCTATCGAACCATAGCTTTGCTTTACCACGAACCAGGAGCGGGAACACCTATACCGCACCATCTTCTCTCGATAAACCGCTTTCCAACACGAACAATCCGTAGTCTTGAAGCCAAGTTTCCGCATCTTCAACCCTAGTGAAAATGGGAAATCCCGTCCAAGCCATCACTAGCAGCACCTGCTCTTCAAAGGCCGCACCTTTGGTATCACAAAAATCACTGCTTCGACTTCAACTAGAAGCATGAGCATACTCCTCAGTGGGGGCACCAGAAGATGGAGAGGGGGAATGGGGGAGCACGCCCAACACAAACAAAAGGGCCTCTCTATAGCTCAGGGTATTTACAGCACCCCTATCCTCTCGGAAAACACCTTCGAACACACAACTCACACTAGCAGACTGCCGCCTGCTCAATTCCCACTGCTCACACACTCTACAAAACCACCACAGAAGGTACACCTACTACCACTGCCTGTCTCCACCCTTACACACACACACACAGCCACTCAATCTGACTCTCTCACTCAAAACACCATCAGTCTGGGGTGGCACACACATCCACACTGCCGGCATCGAGGGAAAACACCAGAGCAGGAGAAAGGGAAGGGGGGAAGGGGAAACGACAGCAAGCGAGGCAACAACGGCTTGATTACACTCCACAAAACGCTTGTACAAACTCACATTGCCATCATCATGGCCATTTACACAAGAAAAATGCAAAGGGCTTGACAGGCACACTCCTCTGTCCAAATGCTCCACTTTGCAGGCTTCAAAACGGCACACAAACTAGGCCAAAAAGCTAAGAAGAAGCCCTTTATTTGACTCAATTTTGGCTTTTATAGGGGGGGGGGGTAATTTGGGAAACTGCCCTTTAATTGGTCCATATGGCACCCATTTTTGGGATCTCTTGGGAAGAGGGGCACCACCTTTTCTCTTCTTCTCTTTTGCACTTGGGGGGGGGAGGGGGGGGGGGGGGCACATTAGCGACGTTGCTATTGCCCCTTGGCTCTTTTATTTTTTTATTTTTCATCTTTCAATTTTCATCCTCTTTGGGCTTAGCCTTGCACTGCTTGACTAGCTTGACTTTGACTTTTATCTCTCTAGCCAACTTCTCTTGCCTTGGCCTACATCTTTTGGTCCTTGGACTTGGTTTGGCTTCATCTTTGCCCTCAGCTTGGCTTTGTCCGGCCTCTACCCTTTGGTTTTTGCTCAGTTCACTTGGCTGCTCTCGGATTCTTCCTCCTTCTTCCTATGCTTAACCTCCGCAGGACCTCTCTCTTACCCAAGGGGGGGAGGCAATAGCGATATCGCTATTGCCCCCTCTCTCTCCTTTAAAATATCGGGGCTCCAAGGGCTGTGTGAACTTTCCCGTGCATCACTGTCACGCCACGTCATCACTGTCGCCGCCAGACCTTCCCGTGCGGGCGCGCCACCCCACCTCGCCGGCCGCCGCCAAAACTCCGCGTTTCCGCCCTACGCAGCGCCACCAGTGCTCGCGCCATGGCCAACATCTCACGGAGCTCCTATGCTCCCTCTTGTGTAACAATGGAGGCTCACGGCCTACCCTATATAGAGCGTGCCCAGGGCCGGCCACTGCACATGTGGGTTCTTCCCCTCGCCATGTGGCGGACTGTGAAGCGGTAGCCCTTGGGGCTCCTCCAACTCCTTTAAAAACTCCCCATTTTCAATCAAAAAAAAATTATTTTTTTTGGCTTTCTTCCCTAGATTCCCTTCCACTGCTCCAATGTTCGATGGCCGAGCCGCAAGACCGTGTCGGATCTCCACTGAGTTGTCTCTGAGCCGTGCGAACCTTGCCGTGTTTTGACTTCTCTGAGCTAGCTATCTGAGGCCGCCAAAAACCGGGAAATGCATCTGCATGCCTCTCACTACCAAATGATATCAACTTTATCTTGCTGCATCTAGTTGACCTAATACCCGATCGCCGCACCGTTGATTTGTGCTTGCTCCACATGACTCACTCTATCAAAGAGAACCTTGGCGAGGCCGGAAAACTACCAAATGGCACATCTTCCAATGCGGTCAAGTGAGCTCAGACCCGGCCTCTCTCTCTCTCTCTCTCTCTCTCTCTCTCTCTCTCTCTCTCTCTAAATTATAGGTCTTGAGTTCAAGACTTGTTGGACATATCTTTGAGTCTTGAGTTCAAGACTTGTTGGACTTGCTCGAATGATGTTAAAACTTTTCTTCTTCTTCCAATAAATCAAGAGCATGACATAGGTCATTTTAGTATAAATAAATTATCTTATGTGCCATTAATACCCACTTATACAAGCTCCATATTTCTCTTCAAAAAATTTGAAATATTTAAGGTAACACTCTTAACATGTACATGTAGTATATTTTGGTTTGCTAATATCGTGGCCTAATACTACATGTCTAGTGCTAACACCAAATGATATAAAGCTCTATGATTATCTAGGCTCCACTGGGTCGGTTGTATTTTACTAGGGAGCATACCGATGAAAAATTCAACGGCTATGTACATGGAGCTTATCTTTCAGGTATGTTTTGCAGTTGTAGAATCCATATGCTTCTTGTTGATGTGTAGTTCACATTGTCAATTATCATCTCAAACTAAGAATTTTGCAAAATATAGGTATTTCCACAGCAACCTCTGTCATAGATTGCATCAAGTACAAAAAGTGTGATGAGATTCCAACCCATGCATTACCAAGGTATCGTGGCAAAGAGACCCCTTCACACAGGGATGATCTAACAAAGACTTGCAAAGGTGCTTGTTGTACAGCAAGACAAGAGGTAACAAGTTTCCCCTCAAACATCACTAACCTTACATTATGTATAAGATAGCATTCAGAAACAAAGACATGTCAGCTTTACCACATTAATATACTAAAGGGAAAATTATCCAAATACCCTTGAATTTTGTGGAAATTTTCTAAATAACCCTCAAATTTTAATCTATCCTAAGCTCCTCCTCGTTTATAAAGAACAAATGGTGAGAGAAGTCGGTGAATGTTTTCTTTCCATGATGCTAAAGATAGAATCATTTTATGAAAATAATTAGAATATGCAATAAATTGAGTCCCATTTGAATAATCCATCCAAAAAATTGGTACATATAAAGTCTGGGAAATTTTTAATATGACGAGTATTTTTGAAATTTTCACACATTGCAGTTGTAAGCTGGTAATTTTTCCTATAATATTATGATACAATATAGTTCAGTAAGAATTATTCTTGTGCTCTTTTCAATCTTGATCATAGAAACTCTCTTCAGTGATGTGTATCATGGGTGTGGATGCAAAAGTAGAAAATGTAGAATGAAATTTTAGAAAGCTTCAATATTATAGACTTTGATGAGAGGTCACATAATTGTAATAATTTTGGATTTACTTACCTCGATGACTTGAAATTCCACTAATATATGGATATATTATTCAGTAGTATATAAGTTATGGGTCTCTAACTCTTAAATTCAGCAAGCTTTTTTTTTTTTTTTTTGAAAGAAACAGAGTATGATGCATCATTCGTGTTAAGGCTGGCAAATTTCAATTGATGCCGCAGATCAGTAGCAACTATGTGATGTTTATTAAATGTGACGTTTATTAAATTTTATTTCAATATGATCTCCAATTGCATGTTATAATTAGAAATTGTTTGTCTTGTTATTGAATCATGTATTGTTGATGCTTTTCCTTCTCACGAAAGAGAAGCGCTTCGACAATCGTATGTTCATGGCATGCAATCACTTGAGGAGGCCCTAGCAAAGAGTTGTAAACCATGACATGAAAGTTGTCATCATAAAGCTAATGAGTTTTTTGTCCAGCCATTTGACTTATTAAACCACAAAATTTGAAGATGTGTTTTAGCATTTTCACCTAACTATCACGTCCCTACATATGCATCCAAAGGCCAAGTTCCATTTTCGTGTGTTTTACATCATTTAATATAAGCTTACACATAAATCACCAAAAACATGAATGCAATTCTGACTTGCTACAAATGTCCTCAAATATGAACAAATGAACACACACACGCATGCATGCACGCACGTGCGCACATAGAGAGTGTATGCACACACTCACACACATGCAAGAAGGGTTTGGAGCAGATGGAAAGCTTCAACTTTCTTTGGTAGGGAATTATAGAGTATTTTCCATCAGACCTGCATATGAGGGCTCCCCATGCTAAAAACACAATAAAAAGCCCTATAGTGCTCATAGATTCTTTAATTTTTGTTTGCCTTACTCCCAATTGTGGGTGATAGAGTCATATTATCTTAGAAAAAAAATGTACAATAGTTTGTTTGGGTAAAGGTGTGGGCTCATCTCTTGTCATGGGTGTCTCCCCAATCAACTGATGTAACTATGGCTACTTGAAGCTGGCATGGCTATGTACGAGCATGGCAGGAAGTTGTAAGTTTTTTGGTTATGATAATACTCACAATTGTTAGCTTTGCAACAACAAAAAAAAGCCTCAGGCATAGCTTGTGCTTTTAGGATCCACAAGATACAAAGAGAGGTAAATCTCTATCCTTTCATACCCACTTGTAGAATTTTTCAGGAAGCTCACAATTAGCATTTACTAAGTATCCAATGTCAAAGAGTGCTTGCTTCCAGTCCTTAAAGTCCGTGTTTTTTCCAACAGAGAGAATCCTTGCTTTCGTGTATGATTCTCTTCAAATGAGCGTGTGCACACATGCATGCACGCATGCACATGCGTGCATGTGCGTGTGCATGTGCACACGCACACGCACATGCACTATGTGCACACGCACATAGTGCATGACCACACTCACACACATGCAAAAAGGGTTTGGAGAAAATTGAAAGCTCACCTTTGTTGGTTAAGCCTCAGGCACATCCTGTGCCTTGAGGATCCACAAGATACAAAAGGAGGTAGATCCACTTACAAAATTTATACCTTATGGTGGGGAGGTGAAGAAGCCAATGCTGAATAGATATGTTAGTATAGTGTAATCCCATTTATAAATTCTAAATTTCACCTAGAAATCCTCAATACCTTTTATATCAGTTCATGCTCAACGTCACCATTTTACATCAATTGCCATAGTACTACTACATATTCTTACTACATATTCTCACATTTGATGTGCATAGTAGTCCTTTATTTCTACTATAATCCCCATGCTATGGTCTAAGCTCACTTTGTAAAGAAATGATACCATGGGGACTCTTTAGTAGTGGGAGGGAGATTTCACCTACATGCACCAAAATTTCCTTCTTGACCTCTATATATAGGATCCTCCTTTGTAAAATCTATATTTTTGGCCTTATAAAACCCTGCTATTGTACACTCACATGATATCTTATAGTATCCCTTATTAGCACCTTTGAGAACCATATTTCACTTTGAAAAGAAGTTCCTCCATCATTTCTTTTTCCATGACAAATGAGTGGTTTTTCCTCTACTATCCCTTCCGCACGTTGTCCTTGATCTATAGTGAGCTCATAATTGCAATAACTCTTTGGAGGCTTACAATAATGTTTTAGGATAGTAAGTGAATGAAGAAACTTCTAGGGTTAATGCCTATGGATTCATCCTTCTCCACGTCCTTGGATTCCCACTCTTATGTTGCTCAGCACCAGGCTTGCTCCTCACCACTCCTCCTAGCAATTGTTATCATATATTCAATCATCTTGATATTTCTAGCCAAGCCTTTTCTCGACTTCTGAGGCATTTTGTTGTACCTAGTGTGAAGTGATCTAACTTGGAAGTGAAAGGGAGACAGAGATTTTGAAAATAAATGGGCCAAGAGACATCGGGAGATTGCCAATACATTGATCATAGAGAGAAAGAGAGAGTAAGGGAAGGATAATCAAAAGGGAAATGAAGAAGAGGTAGAGGTAAACACGGTCGATTATAAGTACACAAATAGTGTAGAGTTATGGTAAAAATCCCGATGAACCATTTATGGATAGAAAATGACATATTAAAGCTTGATTACAGAACTCAAAAATAACTACAAAAGTGCAGCTCATATAGACATAGGCTAGAGCTTGTTGCCTACATCAGGAATGAGGTGTGAAAGAGCTCAAGGATCAACCCAAATGGAGAGAACCAAATAAAAAACTCATATGCACTCTTTTAGGGGTCATTTTGACCTATTGTTTGGCTTCATATGCAAGTGGAACATGTGTAGAAACACCCATGGGCCATGTACCTATGTATGGGCATCATTTGGGATGGCTAAGCATGCATAAGCGGCTAGGGAAAGGCTCCCTACAAAGGTGAAAAATATATCACACACTCCAAAAAACCTAGACTTTGTGTATGTAGTATGTAGCACTCAACAAATAAGTATCCTTTTCTTGAGAATTTTAACAGTAAAGTGTAAGAATCAAATATCTATCTTAGATAATTTATCAATGGGATTAGATAATAAATGTTAGATTTTAGCATTTTGTGCGGTGGTGTCTCCAGTATCTCCCATGAGCCGTTTAGGGAGTGAGGGTTGTTTTGTGGCTGAGCCTGATTGTATCTGAGGTAAACATACCTGGCAATGCACTCCATAGTGTTGTCCACCCGATAGACTAGCATGAGGCTGGATCCTCGTTCTTAGGGTTTTCCAAGGTCAAATTCTCAAGTCCTCTATAGTTGTGCTACTAAATATGTGTGTCGAGTTACTTTTAGTGAGAACTTTACATATTTATTAGCATTTTAGCTAGTTTTTGGGATCGTGGGGTTTTCCAAGAAGGTAGAGAAAATTCCAATTTTCCTTTATATGCAGATCTCCCTTGTACTTTCAGCATGTTTTTCAATGCAGCAATCAAGCATTTTGGGCACGCACCCTCTCTCTATCATTTTCTCTCTCCAACATTTTGGTTTACACGGCCTCTCTCTCTCTCTCTCTCATTTTCTCTCTCCACCATTGATTTCTCTCTTTGGCATTTTCTCCACCATTGACCTCTCTCTCTCTCTCTCTCTCTCTCTCTCTCTCTCTCTCTCTCTCTCTCTCTCTCTGGCGCTTTCTCCACCATTGACCTCTCTCTGTCTCTCTCTCTGAAATTTTCTCCCATCGATCTATCTCCCTCTTGCTAGTGTTTCGTCTCCCTGTCGTGTACAAACCCTTTATCTTGTGGCATTGCCTACAAGTTGTTCATGTATCCATACAAGGGGGGGGTTTATGCTAGGAGCTTTACAAGAAGATCTATCATGATACAATATCCATTGGTTGCATGGTCCTGAGAAGAGGTTTTCGCGTTGTTGCAAACAAGTTCATCACTTGATTCACCCTTTTCCACTACACATTTGACATGGTTTCAGAGCCATGTAGTGCTCTTGATTCAAATCAGTGATTTTTGCGAGTTTTTGGTGCTAAATTTTCAAGCCAAAAAGAGATGGTTTGCTGTTTTTTTTCATTTATCACTCATTTGGGGCTGATTTTGGTTGTAGTAAACAGATTTATAGATTTTCTTTGTTCTACCTCATCCTAGCCTCATCACATGCCCAAGTTCTCCAACACCATGGAGAGGAGTGATGATTTTGACATGAACTTGGTCTATGATGACAAAGTACATCATGGGGATGAGATCATCAGAGGTGAACCGTCAATGACGACCGGGGAGATTGGTCCCAATTCCACTCCATCACAAGTGATCAACCAATCAAGATACCTACCCTCCCTACCTTTCCTTTGCATTGGTAATTGAATGGAGAGAAGTATTCCACTTGGAAAGCAACCATGATGGTGGTCTTTCACTCTAAAGTGCTTGGAGCCTTTGTTTCAAGCAACTTTCAAAAGTTAAAGGACCGTGGGAGCGTGTCAATGCTGGAATTTGGTCTTTCATTATCCTCAACAATACACCATCAACCATCTATCATATCCAATTGATGAAAGACACAAAGTTGATTTGGGATCGTCTTTATTTAATGTATGATCGAGTTTCTCCAATGAATCAAATAGCCCGAGGTGTAGTTGAGGACCCTGAATGTGAAGCATTCTTCCATGCTGGATCACATCAACAAGATGCAGGAGCTTCAACAAGATATACTTCATATGGAAAAGCTTATCAGTTTCAAGGGCATGGCCATCCAACTTTTGGCCCAACCACCTCATCGGTATACCAACTTCTTTTCTTTGCCAATTACAAGTGGATGGCTAAATACTATTTCTTGGGACGAGATTATTTCAATGGTGTTGGACCAGAAGGAGCGGTTCAATATGAGGAACAAGCCAGTCTTCAAAGCCTTGACTAGATCTTCCAACAACAACAAGAAGTATAAATGAAGAATAAAAGCAACAACACCAAAGACAAGAAGAATGATGCTAAAAGGGAAGCCTTGAAGGGGGAATGGCATTGCAATCATTGTGGGGACAAAGGACATTATTAGCAAAAGTTTCCAAAGAGAGTTGGCGATGCTTCAACTTCTTCAGTGGTAGTGGTGCAGTCACTAGCCTTTGTTCATTTGGAGATTCTACCCTCAGAGGACTCTCTAGGGACATTGGATGTTACATCAACTCTTGCGGTTTGAGATTATCATGATTGAAATATGGATAGTGGTGCCTCATGGCACATGACACCTTGGAAGGATCTTTCATCCAACATGCGGTGACACTATGGTACCATCTTTATTGGTGAAAATTTTGAAATTCATATTCACAACAGCGAGGGATCTATGGAGTTGATTCCCAACGGCAAAGGGGGTATGCATACCTCCAAGGTACTTTATGCTCTGAAGCTTGGATTTCATCTTATGTTTGTGCATGAGGTGTGAAAGCTTGGCATGGAGGTGACTTTTATAGAGGATGTGGTATCTGTTCGGGACCGTCAGTCCGGCAATGAGGTCAGAAGAGGCTCAATGGAGAATGGACTCTACAATCTCCATGCTCTTTCTTCATGTACACAGATAACTATAGGTGATCTTCGGCATGGTCATTGAACAATGATGCCCTTTGTCTTGTTTTTTTTTTAGCCAGATGCTTACAGGCTTACCAGATGTTGGGAGTAAGCATGGGAAATGAAGTACTTGCATTTGTGGGAAGCAACTTCAAGAATCTATTTAGAGGCTTTCTACTCGCTGAGTCATTGTCGTCTTGGAGTTTTGGTTCACACCAACCTTTGAGGACATATGAAGACTCCTTCCCTTGGCAAGGCTCTCTATGTCATGTAGCTTGTGGACGATTTAGCCACTTTACTTGGGTAAATTTTTTGCAACATAAGTATGAGGAATTTGGCCTCTTTAAGAATTTGTATTCTCTTGTGGAAAAGGAAAGCAATCAAGTGGTGAAGAACATTTGATCAAAAAAAGCTAGGGAGTTTATCTCAAAAGCATTCATTCAATTTTGTGCAAAAAATGGATTAAGTGAGAGCTTGCAAATGTCAAGTCCCCTTCAATGAATGTAGTTGTGGAGCAAAATAATAAGACATTGGTAGCAATGGCATGGACCATGCTTGAGCATCCAGACTTTCCAAAGTCTTTATGGGCAGAGAAGTTGTGATGGCAGTTCATACCATAAATCGATATCCAACCTCTTCAGTTCTAGGCAAGGTCATGTTTGAAGCATATTTTGATAAGAAGCATGACTCTCCCACTTTCAAATCTTTGGGTGCAATGCATATTTCCATGTACCCAAGGAGTAAAGTGGTAAGTTTGATCCCAAGTCCAAGAGAATGTATTTTTGCGGCTACAATACTCTTTCAAATGGATACTGACTTTATGATCTAGAGAAGAAGGATGTTTTAGCTAGCTATGATGTTGTCTTCGATGAATTTTTACCTGCAGAGGGGATTCCACTCCCAAATATTCCACAATTACCCTCATTTGCCCCGATACTTGGAGACTTAGACTGTGTGTTGCCTCTTGATGAATCCTCTTCTCCAACCCTTGTCCCTCACGCTTTAGAGCAGAATGCACCCATGTTAGATGATCCAAATGATAGTGGTTCTCACCATAGTGCACAGTTAGAGCCAACTATACCAATAGCTCCTCCCCCAAGGAGAAATCCAGACAAGTTATCAAAGTAGCTCTACTGGAGACCTTGCGAGATGCAACGACGTCTATTTTCTCACCCAACTAACGTTAAGCCGGTACTACACAAAGATCTTAGCGACTTCAATTTGGTAAGGTACAGGTGAACTATGATTTGATGTAAACAGTGATCAAGGACAGAGATCCTATGATAGTTGAGGAGGCGCTTTCACAATCAAAGTGAAGTTGTCTATGCAAAGAAGTACTTGATTCCACCAAGAAGAAAAACACTTGGAAAATGGTTTCGCGGCCTGCCGAAAAGAAGGTGATTGGTGTCAAAGGGGTACAAATGGCATTAAGTGAGACCAAGTACAAATTTGATGGTTCTTTGGACAAGCACAAGGGAAGGCTAGTTGCCAAGGTCTTCTCTCAAAAACTTGGTGTGGACTAAGATCTTTGCACCAATTGTGAGGATGGAGACCATTCAAACATTTTTGCCCCTTGCTACCTTTTTTGGGTGGCGAGTGTTTGAGATGGATGTTGTTTTGACATTTCTGAATGGTGACTTAGAGGAGGAGGTGTATGTGGAGCAATCTCCAAGGTTCGAGGATCCAAATTTCATAGACATGGTTTGTAGGTTGCTAAAGGCTCTCTATGGCCCCTCAAGCATGGTATAAGAAGATAAAGCAAGCCCCTCAAGCATGGTATAAGAAGATAGACTCTTTCTTCCTACAATACTCCTTTTGACAATCTTCTACAGACCTAGATTTATACGTTTACCGTGAGGGAGGATTGGTGGCACTTTTTATCCTCTATGTGGATGATCATGTGATTACATGTAGCCATGTTGAGCACATCTCCAGTACTATGGAGACCTTGGCTAAGGAGTTTGAGATGACAGATCTTAGCTTGCTTCACTACTTTCTTTGATTGGAGATATGGCAGACAAAGGGGGGCATCTTTCTCTCTCAGGAGTGCTATCTACAAGAATTGTGGAAGCATTTGGTATGACTAAGTGAAAGCCTATCTCAACCCCTATGGATCCCAATTAGAAGTTGACACAGTATGACCCCCCAGATGTAGCAGACACTACAAAGTATCTGCACAAACTAGTCATTTCTCTTATTTGGGCTCTCAACACACGGTTTTGTGTCAATTTCTCTATGGGAATTCGCAGTTCTTTCATGTAGAAACCTTCCAACTCACATTTGGAGCAGGTTCTTTGGACTCTACAATATTTAAAGGTGACCAAGTAATTAGGCATTCATTATGTAGATGGACGTACCCACCTCCAGATCATTTTGAAAGGATAGAGTGATTCAAATTGGGGTGGAGAGAGGGTGGAGATCCGGATGGACAATGATCAACTATAGGTTACAGCCTTTTCTTTTGGTTCAAGAGAAATTTTAGGGAGCAACAACAAGATATAGCCTACAATTTTAGGGAGCAACAACAAGAAATAGCCTACAATTACCTTATCTTCCACAGAGGTAGAGTACAAGGCTATTTTCAGTACTACATGTAAGTTGATGTGGTTATAGAGGCTACTTTTGGAGATGGGATTTCCCCAGCCAACGGCCATCGTGTACTTTGACAACTAGAGCTATATAGCCATTGCAAGGAATCTTGTGTTCCATGCTCAGACAACGCATAAAGAGATACAATACCCTGTTGTTCATAAGAGAAGACCAAGGATGGCTCCATTTGACTAGAGTACATCCTAACGCCACATAACATTGTTGATATCTTCACCAAACCTCTTCCATAGGCAGCATTATGATCTCATGCCATCTCACTTAAACTTTTTTCTCGTCTAGGAGCTAAGATAGGGTGTTAGAGTTCATATTTTATCAAGTGGTGGCTCTAATATCTCTCAAGAGTAGTTTAGGGAGTGAGGACTATTTTGTGGCTGCACTCGGCCATATCTAAGCTAGATGTACCTTTTCTAAGTAATGCACTCCATGGTGTTGTCCACTCGATAGGCTGGCATGAGGCAAGACCCCCATTCCTAGAGTTTCTCGAGGTCAAAGTCTCGAGTCTTCTACACTTATGCTACTAAATATGTGTGTCAGGTCACTTTAGTGAGTTTACATATTTATTAGCATTTTAGCTAGTTTTTGAGATCGTGAGGTTTTCCAGGTAGATAGGGAAATTTCCCAATTTCCCTATATATACAAACCTCCCCCTTGTACTTTTTGCATGTTGTTTAGTGTAAAGATCCAACGTTTTGGGCTCTCTCTCTCTCTCTCTCTCTCTCTCTCTCTCTCTCTCTCTCTTGCTAGCACTCCCTCTCCGTGTTGTACACACCCGTTATGGTGTGTCTTTTCCTATAAGTTGCTCCCGTGCTCGTAAAGTGAGCAATTTGCACTAGGAGCTTCAGTACGAGGATATCTATCACAATAGATCCGAGATCTATTGGCTTCATGGTCTCAAGAGGAGGTTTGCTCGCAAATTGCAGACAAGTTCATCACCCAATTCACCCTTTTCCAATGCACCTTTGACAAAAAATATCTCCCCTTGATGAGTGTATTTCATTAAGGTCTTGGCTACATAAGTTGGTGCCTTCAAATTATGTCGTTGATGTGGTAAGTGATGGCATCACTATCTTTGTTGTATCAGAGTCTTTAGATGCCATAGTGATTTTGCCTTTGTTGTTGGAGTTTCTACCTCAATTTTTGTCTTTAAAGTCGCTTCTTTTGCTTGTGCCAACTTATTTGTCTTTGTAGAAAAAAAAATTAACGAGTGTGTGTTGTTCACTTCCTTAGAAATCTTGGATTGTCGCACACACTCCAACTTAGGTGAAAATGTTGGGCAAAAGAACCACTTGAACATCTCTTCCAAATAATTAGACTGCACGATACCCCCAATATGGTGACTATTTTTCAAGTATGACCTGTAGCTTGATAATGGGACTTCTTCATTCTCTAAGTACTAAAAATCTCAAGGAAACCATACTTGTGCATAAATAATTCTCCATGCACGTACAAGATATGCTACTCATATAAGAGAGCAATGCAAATTATGAAATGAAAAAACCTCTTTAAATACGTATAATGTCTGATTTAGTTTACCATGCAAGGTGTGATGTTGTTCTCACCCTAAGCTAGAATGAAGACCTTTGTGAAGTGTGAAAGCACCATTTGAAATGATCGGTGTTACTCTTCTATTCTAAAAACCCATCAACTTGACCATTTTGTCAAAGGTTGTCCAAACTTGCTTATGCTTATTTACAAGCTTAGCATTTGAGTCATTGGTAGTTGTGGTGTTGTATAATTCCTTCCAAAGCTCCCAAAAGTTAGTGTTAGCGGCTAGACACACCCAACGGAGGATGATTGCCCGGCAGGATATTATTTTTTGTAATTATTCTTAAATTGAGAAAAATTGTCATTTCACCTTTGTAAATAGTGGGGCTTGTAGAAGCTTCCAGATTGTATCACATTTTTGACATTTAGATTGAGTGAATAGTTAAATTGGAATATTAGGGTTTGAGATTGTAAGGTATTTATACCACTTTTGACCTTAATGAAAAGAACCTTTGTCATTTTTTAAGTTTTGTCTTTGTGAAAGAGCGTGGAGAAGTGCAACGTGTTGCCCCCGAAGAGAGCTATGCGCCAATACCTACATTGCGTGTGTACAATCTGGATTTGCGAGCTTGACCCACGAGCTATATCTAGTGACTCGGTGAGCATACGTTGTCTGTTTTCACATTTCAGCATATCCACGCATTCGCATTGAGTAGAACTACACATTAGGCACTTTAGTTTTTGGAAACAACGACCTGCAAATTTTGACGAGACATCCTACGTGATTTTGCACCGGGTGTTTAGGGTTGGTGTTTTGGTTCATGGACCTTAGGGAAAGCGACCTATTGGTGTTAATAGGGTTTCCTTCAAGTTCTGTAGCGTTTTGAGAACGTTTGATGGGTATTTGGCTCTTGAAAGCATTGTAGAAAATCTCCTCTTATGCACTCCTGAAGGCTGTAGCTTAGACATTGGGTAGAGACCTCTGTAGGAAGTAGTCGAGAGTCGGTCGAGTGTAGGTTGACACCCTATGCTTGCTTCCATGCGCCTGCGGATCGAGCTTCGTCCTTAGCTGAAAAATCTTGTTAGGTGAGTTCTCAATGTGCTGACGTCCGTCGTGGCGTATCCGCCAACATTGGTGCCGTTGCTGGGGACGAAAACCCTAGGTAGTTGACCTAGACTAGTCCTTGAGGATAGGGATTCTCTGGCTTGCTAGAGTCTTGTTTTACATTTAGATAGGATCAGAGAGTGGAGGACTCTCTAGGTCTTAGGAGGAGTCTAGGGAGCGAGTGTCTGGCCTAGATCCTTCGACTTAGGTAGACCATGTAGATTTAGATAGTTTTAGGTATTAGTTAAATTGTGGTGTACAGAGTAGGAGTTGGAATGGTAGAGGTGGTGAAATGATAGCTTGAGTGTCCGGAGAGGCCAGGAAGCAACCGAGACACCAATATCACCATCTCACATGATGAGTAGGAGTAGGGTAAGTAGGACATCATGATTTATGATATGGAGCACTTCATGCATGTTATAGTTGTTTTTAGGCTCATCAAAGGGTTGTGAAAGACAAAAAAGAGTGTTTAGAAGTTGAAGTAAAGTTCAAAAGTTTCTGTGAGTATTTCTGAGAAAGCTGCAGAGCATAGGGAGTACTTCTGTCAGAAAAAAATCAAATTTTAAGCTAGTAGACATGCTACGTGTAGGATGTCTACAGGGTGTTCTGGTATGAATATTGAAAATCTGAGTTGACGAGTGTGTTTAGAAGGTAGGTTTTACCCTATTTTCACCTGGAAAGTGGATATTTGACCGTATCTTGACAAGATAAGGCCAAAAGAAAGAAAATTGCCAGACATCCTACCCAAATTGTACCAAGGCATTATTTTAAGACCAAAACCATAGGATGGCTGCATGAGCATGATCTACATGATTTATTGAGTGCATGAGAAAGGTTTCATCTCAATTGGGTGAGAAAATTGGGTTTTAAGCAGACTTTAGCATTTTTTACTGAAAAGGGCTAGGATAGCTAAATTGGGGTCTTTTGAAATCCAAAATAAAATCTAAGCATAGCACTGGGTTGCTGGCATCAAGGGGAAGCTATGGCTCAAGTTTGGGGTCAGAAAGATCATATAGACATCCTACGTGTAGGATGTGTTCTGTGTGATTTAGCACTCCAAATCCAACTTTGAGCATACCAAAGTGATCAACAACTTAAGAGGAGTCTATGGTTTGCATTTGAAGCCATTTTGAGCAGTTAGACATGCTACGTGTAGTATGTCTACTGCATGATAGTGAAGTCAAAAACTGACTGTAGGCATAGCAGGGTGTTGTATAGCCTGAGGCAACCCTCCTAGTCAATTTTGGTCCAAATTGGAGTTGATTTGACTGGTCAGACCAACATCAGGTTGTTGGAACAGATTTCTGATCAATTGACCAGCTTATAGGTGTCCAAATCAAAAAGTAAAAACAGCTGTGGACTTAGCACATCAAGGGGAATCTATAGTGCAAAATCCAGCCAAAACAAAGCAGGTAGACATCCTATGCGTAGGATGTCTACAGGGGCTTAGTGAAGAGAAAAGCTGACAGTGGACATAGAGTGATGTTCCAATTGACTTAAGAGTTCCAGAACTTCTTTCAGAAGTGAAATTGGACCTTGTTTGACCTTTTGACAGAGCAAAGAGTGAATTAAGACTTTCCCTATAAACTGACAAACATTCAAGTGAAGTACGGTTCCAGATTAGCAGACCTCATCAAGAACATCTGAAGTGTATAAAATACAGTAGTGGTTGAGGTGAACCCTCCAGTTATACCAATCATTACTAAGACCACCTCTAGCAGTTAAATGCTTCGATTCAATTGCCAAAATTAAACGCTTGTGTACAGGTATATTCAGCGGCGGCAAGGCAAGAAGTTGTGCGGAAACTGATCCTTTGCCAGGTGAGTGGTTGGATTTGTGATAAATTGCATTGCTAAGTTCGATGAATTTAAGATCGGGAGGACACGTTCCTAGAGATCAAAAAGTGGCAGGTGATCAGGGTAGCTTAGTATCCACCGAGGAGAGTGTAACTCAGGCAAGGCTAGATCCATTAGCACCAATAATTGAGGAAGGTAGTGATACTGACACTTCATCAGATAAGTCCTTCTTCATGATGGGTAGTCAGCATCCAGGAGGTTTCTCGGATGAAGGACCAATGCTAGGAGGAAGTACCTCCCAAAACCCTTTGAACGATGCCAAGTTCACCATAATCTTCTTAGAAGGAACAAACTCTAGGGGAGCCCTAGTTTATTCTGACTATCGGGGACGCAAGTGTATTTGTATAGAAGAAAAACCTACTCAGAGACTGGAGATAATTCGAGTCTATGATGATGGAGATAGATTCCGAGACAAAAAGGAGAACCACTATCTGATAGTTAGTAACCCTGAGGATTACAACAGATATGGAGATAACGTGGCCAAAGGAAAAATGGTTTCAGATCAAGAACCGCCTGCAAAAATTGATTGACCTGGAGCTCTTTTTATGTATGATAAAAAAACAACCAGGGTCTTTACCTATAATGATAATGTGGGAATTTACAAGCATGAGAGCGAGGGATTAATCTCTTATTTTCAATGCAAAGAACCCTACCCAAATGAATTAAGCAAAGACAAGGTTCTTTACTTATTCTCTTGTGAAATTGCTATGGGGAAGGATATCATTTTTGTTGATAGGTATGGACGATAATACAGACATATTCTCCTAGAGGAGGTAGAAAAGGCAACAGTTCCGGAAACATCAACATGTGCCCCCAAAGAAGTGCCAAGGTTCACCTCTACCCCTAGCAAGTCAACAAATCCATTTTGAGAAGAGTATGGCGCGACCTCACATCCTACCAGACAACAGATGTTCAACTACCAGAACCAACAAGCAACCCAACCATCATTGCAGGCATGGCTTTGACAAAGTTAGACATTAGAACAAGACCAAAACCGAGATGGTTATCCAGCCGCACGAGGGCTAAGAAATTTACAAGAACCACCACTCTATTCCCAGTATCGAGGCAAGAGTAAGCCAAAAACTCAAGAGTCGACAGAGCATGGAAGACAACCCATAGAACGAGTTCGAAGAGATGAACCACCTCTTGCAAAAACCATCAGAAATTATGGCTTAGGGACACCTCTGGGAGAGGAACCCCCCCACTACCGAAGGCCAGAGGAGGTATATCGAGTAGGACAAGGAGAACCAATGATGAGATTTGTAGACCATCGTAGAATTAGACCTTCTCAAGTGAAAAAATGGGTAAACAAGAAATACACGGGAAACAGAGATCCTAAGAATCATATAGCAGCCTTTGTGCGTGTAATTAGAGTTGAAGAGGTGTTAGACTTCCCTACCCAATTTGCAGGGTCTGGACTTACCCTAGAGGAGGAGGATGCTACTTGGTTTGACTCTGTGGAGCATAGAGACTTTGAGTCTATGGAGGAGGTGTTTGACGAGTTTATTGAGGAATTCTCACAAAGGGGGATAGCTCATAATACAGTCTCACAAATCCATAAACTCAAACAGAAAGAAGGGGAATCTCAGCAAAAGGCAGCCCTACGACTAAAAAGATATGTGAATTTATGCCTTGTGGAAGAACTGCCAACTCAGTCCAGACTTATGCTTATATTTATTCAAGGACTAAGGAACGCAGATCTCCAGAAGGACTTACATATGAAGAGGAGCACGACGTTAAATGAGTTAACTAAGGAGGCTCTTTACCTTGTAGACAATTGTGTGATCTACAAGGAGGGTGAATTCAAGGATCTTGATGACGATTCATCCTCACAACAAAGTGGAAGCAAGTCCGCTAAGACAGCACCGAAAGGAGAAGTAGTTGTAAGCCAAGAGCAGCTTGTAGAGGAAGTACTAAAAAATATTAATATGTATGCCAAGGCTAAATAGCCAAAGTGGTGTGCTATTGAACAAAAATGGACAAACCATGTGACGAAGGAATGTTATTATAACAAAGGATATGTGAGAGAGCGACCTTATGCTCCCCAAGCTCAGGTAGCATCTCCTCAGCTTCCACCGATGCCTAGGTATCAAGCAGGCAACCTACCAGGACCTGTAGGTGTAGAAAGACCACAACCAGTATTGGGGAAACAACCACCCCTACCAGGATTACGACCAGTCGGCATAAGATACACACCAATAGTCAATGAACCAGAAGAGAAGTCTTTGGTACCTATGCACGCATATTACAAAGATTCCAATGGATATGTTGCAAATCTTGTCTATTATCCACTGGAAGAACCCCCAACGCCAGAACCTTGGAGCATGATGGGAAGTACAGGACCACCAACAGTTGCACGGGCAGTAGGAGAAGGAAGATATATCTTGGATGAATGAACACTGTTGTTCATTGCCAACAGAGGCATGGGTGGGTAGAGGCATGCATACCAACAAAGAGGAGCTCAGGGAGCTCCTCAACAGCCTAAGGGACCATGCTACAAGTGTGTTGGAGACCATTGGCTAAGAGATTGTCCTCATGATGAAATCATTAGAGTCAATGCATATTGCATCGAGTGTGGAATTACTCATTTGATTCCTAATTACCCTAAGAACCCGAGCAATGGAGCAAAAACTACTATGAACATGCTGGAAGCAGTGCCTTCCAGTGGAGGTCAGAAAACGAGACAATAATACCTATTCAGGCAGTGACACGAGCCCAACCTTAAAGAATGACAAATGAACCCATAATTGAAGAGCCAAAGACCGATGCCCCAAGTTCAGAAATGAAAAATCATAGAAGCACTTGGAAAGCTATAAAGGCGCATATGAAAGCCAAGAGAGAACGAAAGCAAACGGCTTTATCCGAGGAGTTAAAACACACACAGGATATATTAGAGCGGTTAGAAGATCTAACTAGTCTAAGCTCACACAATGCGGCAACCATAGGGCCCAAGGAAATAGTAGAACCCAAAAGTGCAGGATCAGGAGGATTAGTGTTGGCAAAAAAGGTAAATGAGCAGTTAGACGCACTTTTAAAAGCATACGAGGCCAGACTCAAAAACAACCAAACCCAAGAGCAAAGATGGATGACTTATCCATATGCAGAAATAGAAAAACAGAGGTTGGAAATGTGTCGAAAGATGATTGAAACAGCCCAATCCTTGATAGAAAACCCACTTGGTAAATCTGCAAATTGGCACGAGGTGCCAGCTCCAACCCCTATCAAACCAACCTTAGAGAAACAAGTAGACACAAAGGAGAGACTCATGACTGCCTCTGAGTCTAGGAGAGAACCTATCATAGTGCCAAATAGAACAGATGACACAATTGATGGTTTCCAACCTAAAACATTGGTAGAAACGGGTAGGGATTGTAACAGTCTAGATGACCTGTGGAAGAAAATCCGGGAAGCCAACGAAGCTAACAGGGTGAGCCACCAAATAAATAGCACGAGAAAGGAGAAAAATGAGATCTTACCTCCCATTGAAGAATTTGAGGCAAGATCACAAATGAACTTTGATATGCATTCACAAGGGGGAGATCCGGGATCAATTAGTGTGGGGCACAGCCAACCAGACTCACTAAAAACTCTACCCTCTTACCTAGGGGAATATGAAGCTAAGTCTGAGGTGAGAGAAATCCCATCTCAAAGACTTTCTTCCAACAGAGTAATGGATTCACAAGGGTTGGTTGAGCTATTGTCCACCCCTGTGACATGCACAATCACATTAGTCAAACTCCTGCTGTTACTGCCAAACATGTGGACCACCGTAGGCAAATGCTTAGAAAAATTTGGAGTAAAAGACCCCACCTCGAAGCTTCAAGAAGGGATCAGAGAATTGGACAAGCCTCAACTAAACACTAGGCCAGTACCTTTAAACAATGTTGGAGAATATTGCGAGGGAGAAGATGGAAATACCACTCTACCAGTAGAATTTCAAGGAGTATTTTCCAAAGCTATTCTTGACAATGGAGCAGGAGTCGCTATCACCACAAAGGAAATCTGGAAAAAATAGGAAAAATCGGCTTTGAGAGCTACCAGAATGAAATTGCAACTGGTAGATGGGTTCATGGAAAAGCCTCTATGACTTTTAGAAAAAGTAATTTTCACCTCTTGCGGAATCGAGAATGAGCATACATTTGCAATAGTTGATTTCGACAAAAAGAACAATTACGAGATCATCTTGGGAAGACCATTTATGAGACAATTAAAGATGGTCCAAGATTGGGGTTACGACCACATATACCTCAGACATGGCGAGACTACAACCAAAATATACCTAAAAGACCATAGTTACAAAGATGTGAACCAGACACCAGTTGAAGAGTTTGATTCAGCTACATTGGAAGGGTCCGAACTCCCAGCATGGTTAGGGCAGAAAAAAGAGCTATGGATGTGCGGAGCTTCACATTGTGGGAGCTTGAAAAGAGAGGAATGCATCTTAGAAAGAGCTATTGAGGACAAGGATAACATTCCGGAACCTTTTCCCGAAGATGCCTTAGAACCTTTGGAATGGGAACACATACTAGCAACATTGGATGTCTGTACCATTACAGATAGCCCAACAACAAAATTTTGCGATAACGATAGCTATGATGTGCTACCCTATTACATGGTAAGACTTATACCAACAGGAGATGAGAATGTAGACCCACCAGAACAAGAAGATTTTTATGACTCCTTTGAGCATCTAGAGTTAAATAGCGATGCAGATAAGGAGTATTCAGACAGCTTAAGTGAGCGTGAGGAGAAAATAGTGAATATCAAGTTTTATGATTTTACCAATCAACACCCTAGGTGCTAGGAACTCTATAGACAAAAAAGAGCAGAAAACAAAATTAGCGAGAACCTGATGCCCAGGATAAAAGATAAAACTCACTATCTAATGCTTGTCAAAGCAGAGGATTGTGTAAAAGACCAAATATTAGGAAGATTCTCAAAAGTTCGAAGGGAAAGGACGCGTGAGGAAATAAAACAAGTACGGAAGACTGAAACAAAAGCAAAATCAAAAAAATCTCAACAATCAAAACAGGAAAAAACAAAAGACCCAGAGTGGACCAAAATGGAGCGTAAAAAGAAATACCAAGAACTAAAACTCATTATGAGAGGTATCTTCTACTGAGGGAGAAAGTGATGGTAAGGAGGAGTCAGAAAAAGAAAATATGAATGTACCATCACTGTCGAGAATTCACCATCCAAGACAGAAAAATCATAATGACACCACCACTCAGGGAAAGAACAAACCAGGATCTTACGATGGGCCGGAAAATGCAAAACGGATAGACCTCGTTGCGCCAGGCGAAAAGCCTCAGCCGGTCTATATAGCAACTGATTTAGAGCCTGAAGAAGAAGAACTTCTAACACAACTTCTCAAGAAGTACAAATATGTGTTTGCATGGTCCTAAAAAGACCTCAAAGGAGTTGATCCATCGATATACCAACATACTATTCCGTTGAAATCAAATGCCAAACCTAACAAACAACGTCCTTACACATATAATGACACATTTGCTAAATGAATCAAAGAGGAGATTGACAAGCTGATGGATGTTGAATTCATCTATGAAATCGAACATACAGATTGGGTGTCACCCATTGTGGTTGTCCCCAAAAAGAACGGAAAGGTGCGTGTGTGCGTGAACCTCAAAAAAGTAGATGCAGCCATAATAAGAGATAATTATCCCTTGTCGATCACAGAACATGTACTTGAGAGGGTGGCTCGGAAACGGGCTTATTCCTTTCTAGATGGGTTTTCAGGGTATAACCAACTGGCAATTGCAATAGAGGATCAACACAAAACAGCATTTGCCACAAAATGGGAAATATATGCATATAGAGTTATGCATTTTGGCTTAACCAATGCCCCAGCTACCTTCCAAAGGTTAATGACTCATGCATTCAAAGAATACCTGAGAATATTCTTAAAAATATATATGGATGATCTCTATGTACACTCTCTTCTACGAGAAGAACATATTGACTATTTACAAAAGGTATTTGAGAAGTGCAAAACATATCGAATCTGTCTCAACCCAGAAAAGTGCATGTTTATGGTTAGGCAAAGCCTCATCTTAGAACATATTGTCTCAAGAAATGGCATAACCACTGACCTAGACAAAATAAGAGTCATAGTAGACTTGCCCAGGCCTACTAATGCCAAACAAGTACAATCCTTCATGGGACACTGCGGATATGTATGCAATCATTGCACAACCTTTGTATCGTTTATTAGTCAGTTTCGACTGGACTCAGGAGTGTGAAACTTCATTCCAAAATCTTAAGGAAAACCTTGTATCAGCACATGTACTTAAAGCACCAGATTGGGAAAAGATATTCCATGCTCACATTGATGCAACTACATACGCAATTGGGAGTATTTTGGCTCAACATGGAGACGGAACAATGGATTTCCCAGTATGTTATGCGAGCCGACAGCTAAATAGTGCAGAAAAGAACTACACAACCACTGAAAGAGAGGGATTAGGAATGATTTATGCTGTAAAGAAATTTTGGCATTATTTGCTCGCAAACAAATTTGTGTTCTTCATAGATCATCAAGCTCTTTTGTATCTGGTAAATAAACCATGCAATACTGGAAGAATTGTACGCTGGTTTATTATATTGCTAGAGTTTGATTTCACAGTGGTAGTAAAAAAGGGTAAAACTCATCTACGGACGGATCATCTTTTAAGGCTGCAAAACGGGGAAGCTCCTGAAGGAGTAGACGATGACATACCTGATGCTTATCTTTTCAATATTGAAATGATACCGAATGGTCTCAAGAAATTGTTAGCATTCTTTCCTTTGGAGGTAGATTTGATAACAAGGAAGACAGATCCAAACAAAAAACAATTCGACAAACAAAAAACTTCCAGTTGATTGTAGGACGACTGCATCATTTAGGCTCGGACCAAATTCTACGATTATGTATAAATTCAGAGGAATTCGAGTGTTATCTTGAAGAAGCACACATCCAGGATTGTGCATTTCATTGTTCAACAATGAAAACACACCAAAGACTGAAACAATTAGGGGTTTATTGGCCAACTATGTATGCTGACACACATGCTTATGTTAACAAATGTACTATATGTAGTGCCAAACGACCAGTGGATCACGCGACATTGTTTCAGGTAAACATTGCGCCTGTATGGAGTCAATATATCATTGATTTCTTAACAACCAGGACATGTCCTGAAAAAATAACAAAAGCGCGAAAAAGGGCTATCAAGCTGGAGGCTCACGACTTTAATTTAATTGGAAATCAACTCTACAAGCGAGGAAAGGACAATCAACTTGGAATCTGTGTAAGTGAAAGCGAATACCTGCTGATTCTAGAACACGCACATGGAGGAATAAGTGGAGGCCATTTTTCAGGCGATAAGACGGCAAAAATTGTCTTAACCGCAAGAATATGGTGGCCTACATTGCATATGGATGATGAGGAGTTTGTAAAGCGTTGTGACGCATGTCAGCGCACTAAGGTGCCGATAAACAGAGACAAGATGCCACTATGGCCAATGATGGGAGCACGGGCATTTGCAAAATGGGGCATTGATTTTGTGGGGCCTATTTCACCCCCTGCATATCGCACCCATACCCAATATATCATTGTGGCTACGGACTATCTCACAAAATGGGCGGAAGCCAAGGCAACACAAAAAGCAGACGCAAGAACCACTGCACAATTTTTGTATGAGAATGTCTTTGTACGATACGGATTACCAATAGAAATTGTCAGTGATATCGAGGAACACATTTTCTTAATGAAGTCATTGAATATCTGCTAGAGAAATTCATGGTCATACATAGAAAATCTGTTCCATATTATCCACAGGAAAATGGACAAGCTGAGGCCACAAATAAAACACTATGCACCTGTTCTGACTAAAATTGTATGAGAGTCAAGGATAAACTGGGATCAGCACTTACACTCAACACTATGGCCATATAGGGTAGCTTACAAAACATCAATTGGAACAACACCATACAATAGGGTGTTTGGTCTAAACGCTATATTACCCATAGAGTTTTTAGTTCCAACTCTACGAGCAGCGAAACGCTTAGAATGGACAGGGCATGAGCTTTCTTCAAGAATAGATGATCTTGAAAAGCTAGATGAACTTTGGCTAAGAGCTGTAGCTTTGATCTATGCTAAAAAGATAAGACAAAAGGAATTTTTTGACACGATGTCCGCACGAAAGAGTTCAAAACAGGTGATTATGTACTTGTTTATACTTTGAAACAACATACCAAGAAACTCAAAAAGCGAGGGATGGGACCCTTTGTGATTAGTGACTTATCACAAAGTGGAGTTGTCAAGCTTGCTACATTGGCAGGAGAAGAAATGCCAAATTGGATTAGTGGGTGTTGGTTAAGAAAGTATCATTTACCACTAACACAGGATATGCTTCAACAAATCCATCAAGAAAAACAACGGATGAAGGATAAACAGAGGGTACGAGAAGAATCCCACGCAGAAGCAAAAGAACGCATTGCAAAAAGAAGGCTTCTACAACAACAACAACAACAGAGTGGATCACTGTTGCGAATAAATGCTAGTCGACTAACGAATTTTGGTGAAGACACAGTGGAGCCAATAATTGCAGTCAAAGTGGGTCGCAATCAAGTTGCATCGACGGCATTGCTTGATTCTGGAGCTCAAGCAAATCTGATCTCTTACAAATTATACAAACAGCTCAAGCCCAAAGATCACTACATCCTACTCCACAAGTGCTGGAAAGTAGTACATCACATTCGCTAAAAACATTGGGCTGGACTATATTGCATGTACAAATACATTAACATACTTACCCCCACAAGTTTTACGTGGTTGAGGATGAGAGCACACTACACCCCATGTTGTTGGGACAACCTTGGCAAAAAGAGTATAATGTGCAAATAAATTGGAATTCGGATACAGTCAAAATTCAGCATGCACAAGAACAACAGGTGATAGCCTTTGCTCAACAAACCAAGAAGAACCAGATGACAGCACCACATTCAATGGATAAAGAGAACCAAAAGGATGAGTGCCACTAAAGAACAACACAATACCCATGGAGAACAACTAGGGAACTTCCAACCATGTTCACCACAAATATAAAACAACACAGACCGCAGTGAAAAGATCAAGGTTAGCAACACGCGAAAAACAAGTATGGGTGCAGAAGGATAGAGGTGACATGGCATACAAACCACAATACAACAGAAGAAGTCAGCACAAGAACACAGTTCAACCAACAACCACGAGAAGAAAACAGATATGGATCCCAAAGAGAATGCTTAATAACAACTTATATGCGACTCGCATTTGGATCCCAAAACCAAAGCAACAGGAACTCCCTTTAGTACAAGCAACACCGGCATGCAGACACACACTATATATGAAACCGTCACACCAATCTATGTGGATGTCCATCAGCATCACAACAATGACGACCACGGACGTGGCAATAAACCTACAAAAACCTCCAAAACAAAGCTACAAATGGAAAGAAAAAGAGAAAACGATTATGGCCAATCCCGCCACGACAATTCTCTCCACGGAGACAACCATGACCATATCGACAGTAGCGGCAAACCAAGCGACTTTTGCAAGAAAGACGATCAAACAGAGAGCTGTAGAGTTACAACTTTTACTTGCAAAGAAAATCCACAAACCAAATCAATAACCAACAAGAAACGTCGACGTCGAATGTCAATAAGCATCTTGCTTATTCCCTCCTCTCGCACAGCATTGATTTTCCATGCATTGACTGAGTATGCATCAAATAGGGCCATATTACACGGCCGAGCATTAGCATAATTTTTAACCCATGCACTACACATACACCGAGGCGATACCTTGTCGTCCGGGAGGACTCCAGCTAGGAGGGGGGGAGGCATTCTCAAATACGGACCCAATGAAAGTAAAAAGAGCAAAACAGGGCATGTTTTTCGACTATTTTGAAGGGTTTTTGTTTGATTGTGAATTTTTTTGGACTAACCTAAATACATATGCCCTTATAGAGCATGAATCTACAAGTATATGGGGCCAAACGCCAAATCAGGCCCCTAGGAGTGTGTGTATATAGGTAAAAATAGCCATTTTTCGGGTAAAATATTGGTAAAACGGAAAAATCCGGCCATAAAAATTGCATGTGAGTGTATATAGTGTTTTGCGGTGATGTTTTTGAGTTATTATGATTTTTGGAAATTTTTTGGGTTTAATTTGCTATTTTCTTTTTAATTTTACTAATTATCGGCAGAAAAACTTCAAAAATACAAAAAGCAGGTGAAATACGATCGTAATGAAAAACAAAAAATATGGGGATAATCAGTGACTATAGGACAACCTATGGTACAATGGGGGTGCAATTATGTGAATGGAGCGGAAGGCGTGTTTTGGCCAGATTTTGACCAAAACGTCAAATTTCTCGAAAACTGGGCAAATGGAGTCCAAATTGAGAATTTTTTGAGCCTAAACAGCATCTCGCAAGAATTTGGGAGCACATGTCAAATTTCATAGAAAGTGGTTCGGGGACCCCCATTATAAGATTTTTTCACTTCACTTAGAGCTCATTTCTACTATTACCTTCTTCAGAGAGAGCTCTTGCCACCTAGAGCGAACCAGACTTCCAGCTGCTTCTACGATGTGCACAACCACCCAGCAGGCTCCAGATATGAGAGGTAGGCTCACCACCTTGAGCTTTTCGCGTATGTTTGATGTTTTGTCGCGAAAACTAGTGTAGGGTTCACACGGGAAACGAGCAGTAGAGACCTACATGTAGAGGTGTCCACCTAACGACTAACCCAAAAGCAATAAGGCTTCATCGGCGGTTTACCCTAGCATAGGAGACCACTCTTGAATGCACAAAGGCGGCAAAAAACCATTGGGAAAAACCCTTACTTCTAGAGCCCTGCAAGAGGCCACCAAATGGTAAATCGATGGAAAGTCGCCCAAATGCTACCAAAACTCATGGGTAGGAGCATCTCGACATGCTCTACAAGGCTATATAGCCCACATGGCCATTAGGCAACCTGAAGCAGGACTAAGCTTCAGAAACGGCATCAGACACACAAAGTGTCAACTAGCTCTCACAGCCAAACCGGATGTCCGTTTGCCACCAAACTTCACGAACGGATTTCCTAGACCGTCAACAACCAAGTCCTATGGTGGTAGACCACCACAAATCATCGACGGCATGCAAACGCAACCACGAGCACTTCCAAAGCGACAAACTGCCAAACGGAGCTCCGGTGAAGCCAAAGCCAACAAAAACCATATGGCAAGGATCCCCAAGGAACTATGAAGCTATGGAGACTAACATCAACAAATATCATTGCCGAAAAGCACTCCAAGAATCAGAAAACGACTTAGAGGCTGTGAAAGCCAAACAGGGAGACTCTATCTATCTTTTTGACTTTTTTATTGAAATAGGGCTTAAAGGGGACTCAGGGGGACTCAGGGCATGTACCAGTAGCATTTCCCATATAAATTTCATGAGGAGACATCCTACCCAATTTGTGAGCCAAAAGCCTAAATCTGTTCAAAATTGCACTTTTTTTATGCCCAAACCCAATTCCAATTACATTGCCATGTTGCACTAGTCAAGGGCCACAAGCCTGTCAAGTTTCACCAAAAACAGAGAAGGTAGACATCCTACGCATAGGATGTCTACATGATTATTTTTAAGCCAAAAATCTATTGTGGGCACATGCAGGGTTTCCCTAGTTCCTTTTGAGTTCTTATTTCAATTTTCAAGTCATTTGGATAGTCAGAACTCAATTTATCAGCTAATATGTAAAAAATGCTAACGACTACTGAGTGCAACAGGATCCATGGCAGCCACAAAATCACCTGCAAAAGAAGAAGAGGATGACCATCAATGACTACTTAGAAGAAATGGAGCCTTTTGTTATCACAGAGGGAACCCTGAAGCCGACAAGCACTTGGATTCAAGATGACCTGCTAGAGACCAATGATCTGAGAATCTACCAAGGAGTCTTTAAAGATCCGGAGGGAAATGCAGTGGAGCTACCCATGATACCTCGAGAGCTCAATGAATTTGTCAGGAGCAAGATGAGAGATTACTTGGAGAAACTAGACCTCCACAATTACTTTGAAGCCTTGCCAGCAAGGATTGATATTAAAAGAGTGTGGGAATTTTTCACCACAATCAAAGAGGACGGCATAGCCCGAGTTACAGATCTACAAGGCAAGCCTGATACAATGATTGTCATCACAGAGAAGACGGTGGCAACAGCACTTGACATCTCTAACAAAGGAGACAGTGTGACAAAGAGGCGAGATGACATTAAGGTCTACTCGAAAAAGAAGAATAACTACACATTTGAAGATATTGCAAACCCAAAAGTGGCTATCATGAGCCAACTATACAATCAATACTTCCACATGTGTACCAAGCAACCACAAAAATACAGGATTCCACCTGGAGCTATTGCCACCACTTTCACCTAGGCAATGTAGAAGAGCAAATTAAAAGAGATAAATTATGCCACTTACATCCACGACAATCTTCTGAAGATGGGGACCAAAAATCCCACATATATTGTACCTGGTGAGTTGATAACAAAAGTTGTCTATGGAGCATTGCATGCCAAGGGAAATTGGCCTTTACCTCCCTCACAAAATGATTGGCTCAAGGTGAAAGAAGACAAAGAAGAAGAACCTCCTAAGGCACCCAGGGTAGCCACAAGGTTGAAGTGTCGGTTAGAGACCGTGTTAGAAGAGCCGCTAGATCCAAAGAAGGGAAAGAAAGAAACTCTACAGGCGCCAATCAAGGAAACAAAGTCTTAAAAAGCGGCGTGGCTAGAAAGACTGATGGAACTTTTTCAGAGCCGAGAGAGCACTAAAAGGGGATCTGAGCGAGTTATGGAAGCCATCCCTTGAGGCTATGTCTAGATCATCTCAAAGGATTCACAGGGATCGGTTTGAAGATTATATCAAGAACTTTGAGATCTTAGATGCTACAGCGGAGAATATCCCAAACATACCGTTTACAGAAGAAGAGGTGGACGAAGTGAGACGGCACCTGCTAGAAGAGCAGGAAGGCCAAGAAAGAGAGAGAAAAACAAAGGCGACCGGGATTTCAAGAAGAAGCAACCAACTCCACCATCGAGCCGAGAATCCAGCCCGCCACCATCACCACCTCCTCTTAGTCCTCCCCAAACCCAACAAAAAGAAGAGCTGAACAGACCTGATGAACAAAAAGATTCCAAGCAAGAGAAGAACAAAGAGGAAGAGCAGAAGGCAGAAGCGGAGCCGAAAGATGAGAAGCAAGATCCAGAAGAAAGAAACTATAGAATATTTCTTGATCTACTAGCTGCTGGGTACTCTCAAGAAGAGGCAGCTACTGCATCTTTTGAGTTGTCGAGCACAAGACCTAAGGAATATATGCAGAGCGCTCGGTTAGTGGAGTTGAAGGAGATGGCCACAGATACAGTGGATCTACAACCACCAACCAATGATTGGGATGTAGTGATGCAAAAACTCATCGAGCTCAGAGCAAGGTTGATAACCACTGAGATTGAAATTGATATCTCAAAACAAATGAAGTTCATATCAAAGCTGAAGTAGACTCACTGCAAAAACAGGGCCAAGAGAACATAGAGAAACAAACCAAACTGCAAGCCGATCTGGACGCGGCACTACAAAGATGCTAAGAGATGGAACAACAGAGTCAGGCAGCAAAACAAAAACTTCAAAGAGCAGAGGATGAGTACAAGAAAATCAGCAAGTCACTGAGAGATGCAGAGAAAGAGAGGGACAATTTGACACTACAGCTTGCTGATGAGTCCAAAGAGGTTGAAACTTTGAGGAATGCCAAGGAAAAGGCTGAGATAGAACATGAGGCAAGCCAGGATGAAGTGATAGAGATAAAAGATCGGATGAAAGTGAAAGATCAGACCATCCAAAGGCTAAGGGCATCTCCGGCCAGAGTCAGAGCTGCTACCTCGACTGGCACTGCTTCAAAGAATGATCTATATGAAGAACAAATGAAGGAACTCCAAAAGGAGTTGACACTAGAGAAGAGGCAAAGACTGATGCTGGCCGAGGGATCTCTAGTAATGCAAAACCGTCTGGAAGATGAGAACAAGGCCATGAAAGAGGAGCTAGAAGCCTTGAAAAAGAAGATGGACGAGGAACTAAAGAGATTGCAAACAAAAAATGAAGACACCAAAAGGAAGCTAGAAGAGGCTGAAAAAACCAATGCAGATCTAAATGACCTCTTAGTAAACATGGGAGATCAAGCGGAACAGGCCCATAGAAGGCATATCAGAAGCAGATAGATGAGTTAAAAGGCCAACAACAGACTGAAGAGCAACACTTAAGCACAGGGCCAGCAGCAGCAATGGAAGGCATTGACATAGAAAATGTGTTGATCCAGTGGACACCACTATGCAAGAGGACATCCTTGTGGGACCATCACAAGAACCCCAGGATCTGACACAAGAAGAAGAAGAAAATCTAAAGAAGGCATTAGATTCGCCAATAAATGACACGGCCAAAGAAGCAATGGAGTGGGAGTAGAGAGTATTTAAATCTATGACCATTCAGAAGTTAGATGCCAATATCATTCGGCATGAATGGCTACAACCTTCTCTCCCATATCCTCTTCTAAAGTATGAAGCTGCTACAATAAAAAAAACGGATTAAAGAGGAGCCAATAGTTCCACTATACAAAGCAGATATCTCAAAACCAAAAGGAGTTAAGCTGATTGTGGACTCTCAGCCAAAGTGGAGGAAGGCATGGCTAACCAAATACCCACAGTATTTAGTTCATCTGGTAGAGGCACCTAAAAGAGTCAGAGACGACCTTAGCTTCTGCCCTCTGCCAAGGATGCGGACCTAGAAAGCCCAAGAGCTGCTGCAGGAAAGCCAACCCACATGGCTTAACTACCCAAAGCTTCTAGGCTTGAAGGCAGGTGAGAGAATGAGTGAGCAATACATGGTGAAAACCCTAATGGGCGCCATTAAATTGTTCATTGGCTCACTTGACCTCTCCTGCATCATGCTCAAAAAAAATATGTAAAACCCTTCTGGCGGTTTTTGAAACCTTTAAACCTGGACAGCAGGCAACAGACAGCATCTTCTTCTTCCAAGACACATATAGATGTGCATATGATCTCTCTGCTCAGCCTTCCCATGAGGTGATACATGCCCTTTATCAAAGAATCATGTTTTTGCCCTCGTATCAACTCTAGGCCTTTGAAGAAGCCTTCTACACCGGGTTCTTCACCATCAATACAGAAATATTCGACCCGACATTACTGGCTCATCATGCGCGATATGAGTCTCTTCTGAAGATGCACGAAAGCCTACACTAAAGAAACAGCTCTACTGCCATGTCGGGGACGACATGAACTAGGAGGGGGGGAGTGTTAGTGGCTGGACACACCCAACGGAGGATGATTGCCCGGCAGGATATTATTTTTTGTAATTATTCTTTAATTGAGAAAAACCGTCATTTCACCTTTGTAAATAGTGGGGCTTGCAGAAGCTTCCAAATTGTATCCCATTTTTTACATTTAGAATTGGAACATTAGGGTTTGAGATTGTATTTGTACCACTTTTGACCTTAATGAAAAGAACCTTTGTCATTTTTAAGTTTTTTCTGTGTGAGTGAGCGTACTCTGTGTACGAGAGGGAGTGAGAGTTTTATCTTGACGCTACGCGCGCACCGGTGGTCGGAATCGAGTGCGGAGAAGTGCAACCTCTTGCCCCCGAAGAGAGCTACGCGCCAATACCTACATTGTGTGTGTGCGATCTGGATTTGCGAGCTCGACCCACGAGCTATATCTGGTGATTCGATGAGCATACGTTGTCTATTTTCGCATTTCAGCATATCCACACATTCGCATTGAGTAGAACTACACATTAGGCACTTTAGTTTTCGGAAATGACGACCTGAAAATTTCAACCAGACATCCTACGTGATTTTACACCGGGTGTTTAGGGTTGGGGTTTTGGTTCATGGACCTTAGGGAGAGTGACCTATTGGTGTTAATAGGGTTTCCTTCAAGTTTCGTAGCATTTCAAGAACGTTTGATGGGTATTTGGCTCTTGAAAGCATTGTAGGAAATCTCCTCTTATGCACTCCTGAAGGTTGTAGCTTAGACATTGGGTAGAGACCTCTGTAGGAAGAAGTCGAGATTCATTGGAGTGTAGGTTGACACACTATGCTTGCTTCCACGCGCCTGCGGGTCGAGCTTCTTCCTTAGCTGACAAATCTTGTAAGGTGAGTTCTCGCTGTGCTGGCGTCCGTCGCGGCGTATCCGCCAACAGTTAGCTACACATTGGTTGGAAATATTTTGAGCTTCATTTTTGCATGAGTTGCCCAGATTATCTTTCTTCATGAAGTCTCTTAATTTCTTCCACTCACTGCATGTTCGGCAGTCTCATGGGCCTCACCTATTTTCTTTTTAGCATCAATTGATATTTGTTTGCCATGATAGCCAATTAAATTGAGAATCTTCTCCACCTTGGTGATTGTCTCCTAGGACTTGTGCAAAGGCTTCATTCTAAAATCATAGTCAATGTGGATCTTCAATAGCCTATTAAAAAATGTGCATGAAGTTGTGCAATGTACAAAAATGCACAATGGATAGAGACAATGGAAAGATGGGGCTCTATCTCTCGTCCTTCACTACACAATCTAATGCGTCGAGTCATGGGCAATCTCAAGACGGATGCTTCCCATTACCAAGCCTTTCCTTACCTTCATCCCCGATATAAAAAAATTTGGAACCCTCTAGTCCCTCCTCTTGCCAAGGAAGCATTAGACCAGCCTTTGTAGAGATCTTCTGTGATTTTTGTTTGCTTGGTTTGTACCCCCAGGTGCAAAATGGACAAGGCTAGGGGGAAGAAGTGAAGGAGTACGAGCGGAAGTGCGACGCGAGAGAGAGTGCGAGAAGAAGAGAATGACGATATGGTGAACTCGCTCTACTGTAATGTGTAGAGCATAGTGAGTTCTTATTAGGTTTTTACAAAAGAATATGTGTACATACCTGGCGGCCCGCCCACTTACCTGGGCGACCACATTGGGCTTTATACCCCAACAACCTCCCACTTAAAGTCCAATGTGGTACTTTAAGTGTGAGAGAAGCTACTATACAAGCTAATATACAAGAGATGTAGAGAAGTGATGTACTACCCTACACCTAACTGCTTGCGAAAATGCGCAAAGCTCTCTGAGGGAAGTCCTTTTGTAAGTAGATCAGCAGGATTTTCTGTGGTGTGAACTTTGACAAGCTGAAGTTGCTTATCCTCGAGCATTTCCCTGATGAAATGATACTTCACATCCACATGCTTTGTCTTTGAGGGATAAACTGGATTGCGAGCCAATTGTATAGCACTTTGACTATCACAATATAACACAGGCATCTCTTCTTTGATTCCCAAATCTGTTACTAGTCTATTAAGCCAAATTGATTCTTTGCATGCCTCTGATGCTACAACATATTCAGTCTCTGTAGTAGACTGAGTAACACAATCTTGTAATCTAGAACGCCATGATACTGCTCCACCAGCCAATGTAAAGACATACCCTGACGTAGACCTTTGGTTGTCTAAGTCACCTGCATAATCTGAGTCTGTAAAACCGTTTACACTTAGCTCCTGACTCCCATAGCATATACGCAAACTCTTTGTAGCTTTCAGGTATCTCAATATTCCTTTCACTTCCTCCCAATGTTTCTTGCCTGGGTTTGACATGTATCGACTTACTACTCCCACTGCAAATGCAATGTCTGGGCGAGTAGCAATCATTGCATACATCAAACTACCCACTGCAGACGCATATGGAATCTTATCCATTTCAGCCTGTTCTTCCTCAGACATAGGACAATCTTGTTTTCTAAGTTTCACATATGGTGGCAATGGAACACTCAATGCCTTTCCCTTCTCCATATTGAAACGTTGCAAAACCTTGTCAATATATTCTGTTTGAGATAACCAAATCAACTTCTTTGATCTGTCTCTCTCAATGCGCATACCAAGTATATGACTTGCCTCACCCATGTCTTTCATGTCAAACGATTTTTCCATCTTTGACTTCAAAGCTTAAATTTCTTCCAAGTGCTTGCCAACAATCAACATGTCATCCACATACAAAATAAGGATCAGCCAACCACCATCCTTAGCCTTCTTTGTATATAGACAGTGATCGAACTCACTACGTTTGTAGCCTTGAGAAATCATAAACTTGTGGAATTTATGGTACCATGCCCTCGGTGATTGTTTTAAGCCATAAAGACTCTTTAACAACTCGCATACCCAATCTTCCTTGCCTTTCTCAACAAACCCTTCTGGCTGCTGCATGTAAATTTCCACATCTAAATCACCATGCAAGAACGCTATCTTGACATCCATTTGGTGCAACACCAAATCTAATATGGCAACCAATGCAAGAAAGCATCTCAATGTAGTCATCTTGACCACTGGAGAGTAGACTTCATCAAAGTCAATGCCTTGTTCTTGCTTAAAGCCCTTGGCAACAAGACTTGCTTTGTACTTTGGCTGACTATCATGAGCGGTGATCTTATACCTGTAAACCCATTTACAGGGTAGAGCCTTTTTGCCCCGTGGTAATTTAACTAGCTTCCATGTCTGGTTTTTATGCAGAGCTGTCATCTCTGACTGCATGGCCAATTGCCAATTCCCGGAGTCCTTCATTTGCACTGCTTCCTTGTAACATGAAGGCTCATTGCAATCAGTCAACATGACATAGTTCATAGATGGAACAAACCTATCAGGAGGTCGTGTGACACGTCCAGATCTACGCACAATAGGTGGCTCAGGCTCAGCCACAACCTGTGGTTCCACTCTATCCTGTCCTTGCTCCTCTTGAGCCCTGACATTTTGTCTTGCACGTGAAGGTCCATCTTCTTGGAAGACAACTCTTCTAATCTCGTCAACCCTCTCTGGTTTAGAATGATATTTGGATTCATTAAAGTGAACATCATTGCTGCGGACAACCTTTCTGGATTCGGGATCCCAAAGCCTGTACCCCATCTCACCAGAATTACCATAGCCTAGAAAGATGCACTTTCTACTCTTTGGCTCAAGTTTGTTCCTAAATTCCTTTGGAACTTGAGTATATGCCTCATAGCCAAAGACTCTGAGATGCTTGTATGAGGGCATTTTGCCTGACCATACCATCTCTGGCACTGAATCCTTCTGCAAAACCTTGCTAGGAGGTCTATTTACAAGATGAACAGCTGTTGATACAGCTTCACCCCAAAACCCATTTGGCAGTTGTGCATTAGACAACATACTTCTGACCTTCTCTTGTATGGTCCTATTCATCCTCTCAGCAACACCATTTTGAGGAGGATTGTAAGGAGCAGTAAGTTCACGTTTTATACCTTTTGACTCACAAAAGCCTTTGAAACATACTCTCCACCATTGTCAGTCCGTAAGCATTTAAGCTTCTTGCCACTCTGATTCTCCACAAGTGTCACAAACGTTTTGAAAACACTAAACGTTTCATCCTTGTGCTTGAGAAAGTAAACCCATACTTTCCTCGAGTAATCATCTATAAATGTCATAAAGTAAGAAGCTCCCCCTAGAGATAGGTTAGGCATAGGTCCACACAAATCACTATGAACAAGTGCCAACTATGTATCTCTTCTAGTGCTTCTATGCTTATGTGGCTGCTGTGTTTGCTTACCATACAGACAATGTTCACAGAATTCAAAATCATTAAATGAAAATCCAGGAAAATAAACAGAACGAGACAAGATTTCCATTCCCTTCTTGGACATATGTCCTAATCGGCTATGCCACAAAGAAACGTTCGGCTGCTCGGTTACATTGATTACATTTTTAGAGACATTTGATACATAAATCATGTAAAGTCCTCCAGACTTTACTCCATGTGCTACTGTCATAGAAGCCTTGGATATCTTCCACATGTTCTGTCCAAAAGTGGTGACGTAGCCAGCATCATCAAGTAAACCTGTGTTGATCAAGCTCTTTGTAATTGCGGGAACATGTCTCACATTCTTCAACGTGAAAGAAGAGCCATTCTGGAACTTCAATTGAACATCTCCAACACCTAAGATCTCACATGTCTGCCCATTGCCTAGCCGAACATGATCTTTAGTGGTCACATAAGAAGTAAACCACTCCTTGTTTGGAGACACATGAAGTGATTCCCCTGAGTCTATAATCCAGTCCCTCAGTGCATTTCCATCAGATGCTGTAAGAAGAGCTGAGTCCATTGTATTCTTCAAGAAGTAGATGTCTCCTGACACTAGACTGTCATCCTCTGCAACAGTGTTTGTCACATTTATTTCTTGAATCTTCACTGAGGACTTGTTCTTCTCACCATGGTCTTCAGCTTTCTCTTTGCCTTTTTCTGCTTTCCATTCTCTGCAGTCTCTTTTCATGTGACCCTTGTTGCCACAATGGTAGCATTCTATGTCACTCTTTCCTTTAGCACTGCGGGACTTGCTACGAGACTGATTCCTCTTTCCACCTTTGTACTTTTCTTTGGTCCTTCCCCTGACAACTAAGGCTGTTCCTTTGCCTTTGTCCATTGTCTTTCTATTGGTTTCTTCAGTAAGCAGACTTCCTTCTACACCTGCTATGTTCAAACCGTGCAGAATTACTCAAAGTTGTGCGAAAAGTGTCCCAACTTTTTGGCAATGTGATCAACAGGAACATAGCTCTAACAGGTTCATCAAACTTGACACCTTGAGCTGACAACTGACTATAGATTGTGTTGAATTCATTCAGATGATTGGACATAGGTGTCCCTTCTTTCATCTTCAAGTCAACAAGCTTCTTAAGCCAGTATACCTGTGAAGCTGCACTCTACTTCTCATAAAGATCACTCAGCTTTAACCATGCTTGATAAGCCGACATCTCGTCTGCTACATTGAAGTAAACGCTCTCTGCCAAAGTCAGCATAATGGTAGAAAGTGCCAATTCATCCATTTCGCTCCATTCATCTTCGTCCATATCTTTTGGTTTTATCCCCTTGAGCCTTATAGGTTTTATCTGCTTCTTTTGTACCAACACGTGCCAAATCTTCTTCTTCCACAATGGGAAATTGGTTCCATCCAGCTTCTTGATATTGTAAAGAGCAGTGTCCTGTGATCCAGCCATAGCTACGCTTCACAGTAGTTTACTTTCTTGGGAAAAATTCGGCAGAGTTTCCCCTGTAAACTGAGCTCTGAACCAATATCAACCTGTCAAATGAATCAAGAAAGCTTCAGATTCTGCAGAAATTTTGGCAGAGTCTCCTTTGTAAAATGGCTCTGGTGTACTAAAAAACAGACCAAAAAACAGCTAAAAAAACACTGTCTCTCTGACAATGTAAGCTGCGGGTAAACCTGTCCTGCACCTGTACTGTCTCTCACTGTCCTGTCACTGTCCTATAAGCATAGACTGCGACAATGCCTCAACGGCAGTAAAGCAAAGATGCAATCCCAACTGTCTAACTCACAGTCAATACATCCTAGCTGCCTATCTAAGGGTGCTCGAGGGATCGCTCCAAGACTTGTATCACCGAAAGGATCTCAACATTCGGGAATCCCCCAGCTCAATAAAACCTCACTCGACCGTCAACAAAGGCTGCAGTAAATCTAACAGTACATAGACTTCCCACAGAGTCATACATCCACAAATTTCCCACTATATGCTGTAACCGTTGTGGCGGTTGTTTGCTGCGTGACTCACAGCCAGCAAACCCTCAACAGATATACATCATCTCTGACAATACATCCCATGTGGAGGTACCTGCAATGTCAGGATGAAATTTGGAATATCAAGCAGCAAACACAAGCTACCTGATGAACTAGTGGATGTCGCCTACAGTCTGTGTGTAGATGTGCCCGTGTCGTATGTAACACGCCTCCAAGAACTGTGAGCCGTCCGTTGATGTGTAGACAGCCACAAATCCACACTTTGGGAGTGTCGATATCCTCAGCACCTGCAGTCATAGGCCGAAAACCCCAAATTTGCAGAGTCGGATCTGCACCCGTCGAGACCACATAGTCGAAAATGGCCTGCGCAGACCTTTATCGAAGCCGAACGGTGGCCGAGATGACCTCATAATGAAATCGTGACAACACCAAGCCCTTCGGGCTTACCCACGAGATTTGGGGCCGTGTCTTCGCCTGTCGAATTTCACTCCAATCTGAGTTGGTGACTCTAGCCTCCTGCAGTGCTTCCCCGAGCCTCGATCTAAGCTCTAATACCAGTTGAAGGAGTACGAGCGGAAGTGCGACGCGAGAGAGAGTGCGAGAAGAAGAGAACGACGATATGGTGAACTCGCTCTATTGTAATGTGTAGAGCATAGTGAGTTCTTATTAGGTTTTTACAAAAGAATATGTGTACATACCTGGCGGCCCGCTTACTTACCTTGGCGACCATATTGGGCTTTATACCCCAACAAGAAGCCCCTTGTTTGTAGCCAAGAAAACATCTTATGGTCTTTAAAATTCCCCACCAAGTGTTGCTCTGCATCGAAGCTACCTAGACCCTCAGCAACTCCAGCTTCTCATCCACAAGTTAGGAGTTGCCTACTTCATTAATCCATGGATTTCTCTCCATAATACATGAAAATATCCCATTGGTCTCTTTGTTCACCTCAATGGCACACAAACACCATATTTTCTTCTCTAATTGCACGGAGCCTTCAACCTTTCACTATCTGACACCCAATGAGTTTCACCACCAAAAAAGCAACCTTTGTACCAATCAATGCATAACATATAGAAAGAAGACCTTAGCCATCACAATCCACTTGACAAGTATATAACTAAAATGATAAAGTAAGTTACATTTCCTTCTAGAGGTAACTTGTAGAGTTGAACAATAGCTTATTGAAGCATTTTGAGGTCCACAAATATAATGTTCCACAATGTGTAAGGAAACCCTTTCTCTAAATCTTGAGTAGGTTTTTTTATATTTTTACCTTGTCTTTGGCATGCATGCAATAGAGTGTAGTAGGCATTGTGTCCTCAATGTGTAGGTATGCCCCAATGTGAGAGACATTATTCTCATTTGCAACCTTCTTTGCAAAATGAAGTGGTTGGATGAAAAATTATTGGAAGAGAAGAGAATTATCATCTCTTCAAAACCACTTACATGACTATACAAAAGTTGCTTCATTTTTTATTAAAAAATCAAATGAACTTATCACCACAATTACGGGTGATGATATGGTCTCTTGGCTTCTTACAGAAGGCCTTGGGAGGTCACCTATAAAAAATGTACATGTCACGTGAGTTCAACATAAGGGTATTTAAAGCTCTTAAAATTTATAGAAATGTACATATATAACGATATTATTTTGGAAATTTTAAGAGAAATTTATGGATTTCAAAAGAAACGGGCACATTACAATATTAGAAATATTCACAGATAAGGGGTTTTAGAAAGATATCTTGATGAATGCACTTGATATGATAGTTTTTCACATAATGAACCCCTAGATCAAAAGGCATAGTGTTTATAAATGGCACTTACATTGGATATTTATTTAAAAATGATGTCAATGTTAGACTTGATTAGTGACAACGTGCATGGGATTTCTATAGTTATTACAATTTTGGTTCTTTAGCTTGTATTTTTAGAAAATTCTTGAGTCTTACTTTTGTGTGCTCTCTCTATCTCGTTTGATTTGGTTTCAAATGTAAAACATAAATCAACTTAATCTTTTTCAATAGTTTCTAGTCTATTGTACTTTTTTACATGCTACTATATAGCAATGAAGCCGTCCAATAACCTAGATTGTTGATAAATTAAACTAAGAGTGCAAAATGAGAGAATTTGATTACAAATGCAAAATATAATAAAACATTTTAATCGTTTTTAATTAGTTTCTAGATTGTACTTTTTACATGTTGTATTTATTTGGTTCAAAAAATTCTCTCTCGTTAATTTTGACATGGTATCAGCCTCGTCACTCATGCTTTGTGATCGTGAAGAGAGAACCACATGCAAAGAAGAGGAAAGAAGTCTTGGGATCTACCATGTGAGGAGAAGCAATTGAAGAGACAACTGCATGAAAATAAGAGGAAAGAAGTCTTGGGATCTACCATGTGAGGAGCATCAATTGAAGAGAGGACTGCACGCAAAGAAGAGGAAAGGAGTGTTGGGATCTTCCATGTGAGGAGCAGCAATTAAAGAGCTGTGGAAATTTTGGAGGCAGCGGGTGGACCAATTGGCATTACCATTTTTGAAATGCTCTCACAAAAGAGGCTCTAGTGTTTTTTGGAGCATTTTGAGAGACAAAATGTCTTGAAACACAACAAAATAGGGTGTAGCTTTTTGTCAATATTCTTCCATGTAAGGAGCAGCAATCAAAGAGCTATGGCAATTTGGAGGCAACGGGTGGACCAATTGGCATTATCGTTTTTGAAACACTCTCACAAAAGAGGCTCTAGTGTTTTTTGGAGAATTTTGAGAGACAAATGTCTTGAAACACAAAAAAATAGGGTATAGATTTTTATTGATAATTGACTCTCATTGGGGACCATTCTTAAGCTGATTTGGCAATGTTTTAGAACCTATTGCTTGGATGATTTTTTATATACGTGCATTTTGAAATGTGTTGTTGTATGGTGGTGGATTTTTGTTGGTAGTAGACCCTCAATGGCAGTGCCTTGATGGCATTTTGAGATGGAAGAGTAGCAGCAATGATTTTTGGTACGTCTTGAGATGCCCCCCTCTAGAAGCCTTCTTTCTCATTGTTTGTTGAGAAACATACGTCTTGAGATGCCCCCCTCTAGAAGCCTTCTTTCTCATTGTTTGTTGAGAAACATATTATAATGTTTCTTAGGCAATTCAAGTGAATTTGGTAGCATTTTTGACGGGTATAATTGGACACTATGAGTGTTGAATGCTTGTTAAGGTGCCTTGGACACATAGCCTTGACAAAGGTATGACCTCAACATCAATGATAGAGGTATGGCCTTGGACACATAGCCTTGACAAAGGTATGACCTCAACATCAATGATAGATGTATGGCCTTGGCAAAGGTATGACCATGGTATGAATGGCAAAGGTATGGCCTTGGCAAAGGCATGACCTTGGTATCAATGGCAAAGGTATGGCCTTGGTATCAATGGCAAAGGTATGTCCTCAGTATCAATGGCAAAGGTATGGCATCCACATCAATGGAAACAAATTTTGCATCAAGTTGGCTATGGAAAGTGCCTAGATTAGCACTTATTTAGCTACCTCCACACACAAGAGGGAGGTGCAAATCCATTTACCTTGGATTTTGAAGCCAAAGATAAATGGAAGAGTGCAAAAAAATGACAGATGCAAAGTCAAGCTTGATTAGGATAGTAGTGATAGTGAATTCACCCAAGAAATCAAAATGCACGTGGCGGTGGCCATAGTGCCCTTGGTTTCAACTTTTTAGCTTAGTGGCAGTTGTTGAAACATGCTTCTAATAGAGAGAGTCTTGTGAGAAGAACAAAGGGGCAAAAGGAGCTTTGAATACTTGATTAGGATGCGGTGTTGGAGTTCAGATTATTAGTGTTTGAACCCGTGTGCCGAAGTTTTAACACTAGATTGGTAACATGAAACTTTTATGTCCTTGGACACTTTTATGTCCTCTTAACTAACTAGAACTATTGCTTGGGATGCCAAAGAGGTTCTAAAGTTCTCTATTGTCATATATATGTGGTAGTTATTTATGTGAAGACACTTAGGACTATCTAGGCATTTTTTTCCTCAATAAGAGGTTGTAAAGTGCTCTATTGTTACCATATGCATGTGGTAGTGATGTGTGGGAACACACACTTAGGACCACTGGGGCATTTTTTTCCTCACAAGGATGTTTTTCCCCTCGTGCATTGTATATACGGCCATCACTCTAGGGCTAAGTTATCTTTCCATTGTGCAATAACAAATATACTCTTTGTTTTGTGCCTTGAGTTTCTTCATCTTCTCCAATTTGTGTGTGTGTTTCCCTGTAACTCTATTTTCAATAATTTGTATCAGAGCAGGTTGCGTCCTCTCAGGCATAGTTGCCAGCATTGCCAGCACATGCCTACTCACTTTCTTTGATTTAGATAATCTTTGGTGAGTAGGTCAAAAAATACTTCAAGTAAGATCATAGAGCTTGGTCTACTCAAATATTTTATTCGGGCTCATTTTGGCCTTTGTTTCCACTGCAAGAGAAATATTGTGCAGGCAATCTTGCCTTTTGTGTAGATTTTTTGTTAGTGCAATTTCTTGTAGAACAAGTCCCTTACAGTCTTCTTTGGGTCGTGATATATAGCATGTAGTGGTCCTACTCTATTTTTCCTCTTTTTGGGTAGTTTTCACATCAAGCACAGTCACTCACCATGGCTAACAACACAGACATTTTCAAGATGTTTGCTATTGAGGATAAGTTGGATGGGAAAAATTACCCAATATAAGCTTACATGATGCAACATGTTCTTGTATCAAAGGGCGTTTGGAATGTTGTGCAAGGCATTGATGTACGTCCAGATTCTATGGATACAGGCTTTGTTGAGGATGTTGCAGGCTTTGGTGGCAAGATTGTTGCTGCTAGAACTTTTTTGCCTACAATTGAGCACTCTCATTGAGATGTTAGAGACTCACAATCCCATGCATTGATTGCATTATCTATGAAGTGCACTATTACTCCTCACATTTGTTCAACTAAATTTGCAAAATAGGCTTGGGATATTTTGGTTGGTCTTTATGCAAGTCGCAATGAGGCAAAATTTTCATTGCTACTACGTAAAGATTTGCAGTCGAAGATTATGCATGAAGAAGATGACATAGACATTTTTCTTGTTGATATCAAGGATATTAATGAGCATCTCATTTCTATAGGCGAAATCATTTTTCACATTTCATTTCTAAAGACTATTCTTGATGCATTGTCAAATTCTTATAAGACTTTTGCTAGTACTTGGAGACTTATGACCCAAGGAAATTTGATGTTGTCAAGTTTGATGAATTATGGACATTGTTGTTGCAAGAATCACTTTCAAAAAAGAAAAAGGCTAAACATTATGCAGCTGAATAGGCTTTTATTGTTGCTCAAAGAAAAGGTGGTAACAGCAATGTAGCCACTTCTCATGGTACTTCAACAAGTGACAAATCACCTATTCCTAATGGTTCTGTTGCCAACACCTCATCTAGAACTTCTCATGAAAAAGGCAAGAAGATGGTGCAATGCCATTATTGCAAGGCCAATGATCATTTGATCAAGTAGTGTCCCAAATTGAAGGCAAAAGAGACCAAGAACAAAGAGGCTAGTTCCACTACAAGTGCAACTATTGTAGAATATTTTGTGAAAGGATATTGTGATGCTGACGTAAATGCAGAATGGGCATTTAGTGCAGAGTGCACTTATGATCCTTTTGTGATGCATGTATGTTAGTTGTTGCATTTCACATGTGTGGTACTTTGATAGTGGTGCTACAAAGAACATTACCTCATAGATTCATGACTTGTTTACCTCTCTGGAGTACGTCCCTCATGGAAATAAGGTCACTTGTGCCAACAATACCTCTTATCCAAGCAAGGGAATTGGAAAGATTGTGTTGACTGCTGTGAATGACAGTTCTTTCACATTTGTTGATGCTTTTTATGTCATCCGATCAAAAAGAACCTTTTGTCAATATTTGCACTTGCTAGACTTAGAGTTGTCAAATCTGTAGATGATAGATGTACAATTCATTATCTCAATTTTGGTGATCAAATTGTTGCATCTAGCATTTTGTGCCATGGGTTATATAATCTCACTTTGTATGACAAGTGTGGGTATAGTTGTGAAAATGCAATAGTGGATTCAAAGGCTGATTCAAATGCAAAACTTTGGCTTGTACATTTTGGGCATCTAAATTTTGTCAGTTTGTTGTGTTTGCAAAAATCTGATATGGTTGCTTCTTTGCCACCTCTTGAAGCACCTTTGAAGCATGTTTGTGAATGTTGTATCTTGGGTAAGATGCAGCGCTTAAAGTTTCCAAAGGATGGTTCAATAAGGGCTAAATGTAGGTTGCAACTTGTGCATAATGATGTTTGTGGTCCTATGCAAACACTATCCTCAGGCAATTACATGTACTTTGTGACTTTCATTGATGATTACTCCAGGCATGCATGGGTGTATCTGCTTAAAGCTAAGTCCAAAGTGTTCATGTGCTTCAAGCAATTTTTGGCCATGGTTAAAAATGTCTCTAAATATGTCACTTTATGTGATTTGCCTCTTGGCAAAAATACCATTAGTACGAAGTGGGTTTACAAGTTGAAACGTAAGCCAGATGGTGAGATTGATCGCTATACGGCTCAACTTATTGCAAAAGTTTATGCACAATAGAAAGGCATAGAATATGAAGAAACTTTTTCTCCCACTTGTCGTATGAGTAATTTTTGTTTTCTATGTGCATTGCTAGCTCATTTTGGATGGGATGCACATCAATCAAACATTGTTACTTCTTTCTTGAATTTCGATATGTTTCAAGAAGTTTATGTAACACAGCCTCCTAGTTTTGTCATAAAAATACAAGAAGATTAAGTGTGCAAATGTAAGAAAGCTTTGTATGGATTGAAGAAGTCTCCACGTGCTTGGTATGAGAAAGCCAACACTCATTTGGTTAAACAAGGCTTTCATAACACTCCAAAAGAAAACACTTTCTATGTAAAGTGTGAGGGTGATGTACTTCTCATTGTCTTTCTTTATGTTGATGATATTGTTGATCAGTGGACCAAATAAGACACATATTGCTGAATCTAAGGCTGATTTGAATGCTTATTTCAAGACAAAATACTTGGGGCTTTTGCATAATTACTTGGGCATACATTTCAATAAGTGTCATGGTGGTATTGCCTTGTGTCAAACAATCTACATAGAGATATTACTATGTAAGTTTAGACTTGAGGACTTCAAACATATTGCTACTCTCATGGAAACAGGTTTAAAATTGAGTCCTCATGATGCTGGTGATCTTGCCAATGCCACTCAGTGGATGCCTTATTTATGTATGCAATACAAGCAGTTTGCCATCTCACAGGTCACTAGATTTATGCATAGCCCAGAGTCTAAGCACTGGCAGGCTATCAAAAGGATTTTCTGCTACTTGAATGGCACTTTATATATTGGCTTGTTTTATCCCAAAGGGGGATCATTGCTTCAATATTTACATGCTTTTTTGGACTCGGCGGATTGGGCTAGCTGTTATGACACGCGAGTGTCCACAAGTGGTTTTTGTTTCATGTTCAACAGCTCATGAATATCATGGTTGAGCAAGAAGCAACCTACTGTGGTCACTTCCAGTTGTGAGGCTAAGTATAGGGTAATCTTCATAGCTATGGTTAAGTGTGTATGGCTCAAACACCTTATGGCTAATTTCTTGGACACAACACTCCCAACATCATCTACACTGAGAGTCAGATCGCATTAGCAGTTGCAAGGAACCCAATTTTTCATGCTCGCACAAAGCACATTGAGGTGCATTATCACTGTGTCAAAGAGAAACTCTCAGCGGGAGATATCAGCTTGGCTTATGTTCCAACACGGGACAACCTTGCAGATCTTTTCACAAGGACATTGCCTTGTGAGAAGCTTGAAGCTTTTTGCAAATCTGTCTTACTCCCCTTTGTGAATTGATCATGTCCTTAGGGCATGGCACTTCCCTCTACACTATGTCACCCTTAGGGGGGATTTGTTACCATATATATGTGGTAGCGATGTATGTGAACAACTTAGGATTGCTGGGGCATTTTTTTACTCACTAGGAGGATTTTTCCCCCGTGCATTGTATATATGCCCATCACTCTAGGGATAACTAATCTTTCCATTGTGCACTAAGCAATATACGCTATGTTGTGTGCCTTGAGTTTCTTCATCTTGTCCAAGATGTGTGTATGTTTCCTTGCAACCCTATTTCCAACATCTATATCTACAAAGATATTTTATGACCTAAAAAAACTTGAAACTTTTTTGGGCTACGAATCCCACCTTCAAAGTTAGGTTTAACTAACATTTTTAAACCTAACTCAAGTTTTAAAAATGTATCCTATTTTTGGCAAATTTTCATAAAATTGGCCTTATATCACCCTTAAACACAACTTACTCTAAAGTGCTACATAGCTAACATAGGTAGGTATAAAGGTGTTGTTATACTTCCAAGAGATGGAAAGCCTGTGTATTGGAGGCTATGGCCCATTTAAAAATTTTATTTGCTGATTTGGTAGTAAAATTCACATTATTTTGATGAATAGTTTGGAAGTATAATTATAATCAAAAAGTAATTTTGAGTGGTATTCATCACTATGTAAATCTTCATCCTTGAGTTTTATAATAGGTAATACCCTAAATAGGAAAGTTACAAGCCAAAGGTGGGATTCATTTATCATTTTATCATAAGCGCACACATTTTGAGTTAATACTATGTTCTCTTTAAATTTTCAAGTCTCAGACAAAAAAGATGGTACATTTCAACCTTAGGTCCAAATAAAAGCGTACAATTTGAATTTGGTGCCAACTTTTTTGTACTTCACAGGTGTGTTCCAAATTACCTTAAGGGAAAAAATTTGATGCTTTTTGACGCTTGAACATGAAATTAAAGAACCAAAATGTGTAAAGTGGAAGCATATAAGAAGGTGATGATAGGTATATGCATAGAAACATGGATCATAGGTCAACAAAATGCAAAAAAATACATTTTATTTTATTTTGCTTAACTCTTTTGTCAAATGAAAAAAAGTTGGGCCTATAGCAACCATAGACTTTGGTCAAGAACTTATTGATGTTTATGAGAAAAATAGACTTGTTGTGTAGAGATTTTTGTACCTTGTGTAAATTAGGGTTCAAATATGTTGTTTTTGGTCACATTGAGCACTCCTTTGTCTTTGAGAGCTCCTCATGAACATATAGTGAAGAGTTGTGAGTGCTATTTTATTTTTCCACATAAAGTGTGATGTTAGCTTTGAGCTGAAGTAAGGAATCCTACAAACACATACATATGATACAATTCTTTGTTTTTTTTCCAAAACCATGAAAGGATACTTTTATGTTCTATAAGTTACCAAACTAGTGTTAAGGTACATTGTATCCATACACCCTCTCTCATTCTATCTTTTCCCAAGTTACTAGTCTCTCTTGTCTACTTCAAAATGCCTAAAAATTTAGCATCTAACCTATGCTTAACCATGGAAAATTTGAGATTTTCATACAAAAAAACTCACTTGTAAATCATGCAAATCAACATTTGGCAGTAGCATAAATAATTAGAAGAGAAAAAAGAAGACCGGCGGTCATTTTTGAAGATCTACACAAGGGTGAGTCCAAGATTCTTCAACATTAACACAACCTCACATTTGGATTTCTTGTTACCAAATACATGTGGTAGTGATGTGTGTGAGCATAGTTGGGACTGTCGAGGCATTTTGTTTTACCTCCTACATAGTATATACATCCATCACTCTAAGGCTATCTATCTTTCCATTACACACTAAGTAATATACTCTCTGTTGTGTGCCTTGAGCTTCCTTTGTCTTATCCAAGTTGTGTGTGTTTTCCTGCAGTCTGAATTAAAACAATTGGTATCAGAGAAAGTTGCATCCTCTTGGGCTTAGTTGCCAGCAGCTCCAGCACATGCCTGCTCATTTTCTCCAAGTTCTGTGAGATTTGGTGAGCGTTAGTAGGTCGACAAATATTTTGAGTAAGCTCAACGAGCTTGGTATGCTCAAAATTTTTAGTTGGGCTCATTTTGGCCTCCGTTTTCAATACAAGCAGTACTACATAGGCTATTTTGTACTTTTGTGCCATTAGGGCCAAAAACGTCTAAAACTGGGTTGTTTGTTAATGTGAAGATTAAGAAACACGCCAATGTGCTTTTGACACGTATACAAAAGTATGGCATTCTTGTCTCCTCCATCTTGGGCTTTTGTGGTTCCAATTTGGCAGAGAATGGCCAAAAGTCTCTGTCACTTGCTCTGAACTGCTATACTTGATGTTTAATGGAGGGTTTTGGCGGTTGGCAGCCCATTTGTTTTCTATTTTATATTATTTAAAGCTGACCTAAGATATGAAATCTTACTTTTTCGACTTTGAAAATGACACCATCATTAATGAGAGAATGTTATTTTTTTAAATGTCTCCTTTTTGACATGGAGTGAGAGGAGTGAGATGTTTGAGTCTTCTCAGTGGCAGCAAGCTTCCATAGCATCCTCTTCTTGTCGCCCTTCTCACAGCATAACATCATGTGAGGTACATAGCATTAGAGAGGATGGAGTGTGGAAACCCATGTCTTTACACATAACTGACTAGATAACAATGCTCCCTTCATGCAAAGGTGCCCATAGAGTAAAGAGGTCCAAGCGAGATGTAGTGAAACACCATTAGAAAGGAAGGATTCTTGCTTTCAAAGTGACAGACAATGGTTGGCTAGCAAAGGTTCAGTATGTGTACATGTCCAAAGATATGGTGCTAAACTTGGATGAACATCCCAATGTTCATTCTTACTGTAAGCAAAACCAGAAGCTTTTTTGTTGGAATGTAACAATTATCTCAACCCTCTTGTGACCCAAGGAAATCCTGAAGCTATCAAGTTTGATGCATTCTGCACATTGCTATTGCAAGAGTCACTTTCTTTAAAAAAAATAGAGCTAACACCATGCAATTGAAGAGGCTTTTATTGCTACTCAAAGAAAAAGTGGTAACAACAATGTAACCACTTCTCATGGTTCTTCTGCGAGTGGAAAATCTTTTGTCCCTAATGCTTCTGCTGGCAGCACTTTGTCTGGGAATTTTGGTGATAAGGGGAAAAAGAAGATGTGTTGCCATTATTGTAAAGTGAATGATCACTTGATCAAGCAGTGTCTGAAATTGAAGGCAAAAGAGGTTAATAAGAAAGAGGTTGGATCAACTATACGGTCCAATACAAGTGCAGCTATTGTAGAGTCTTCTGTGAAAGGAGATTGTGATGTTGATGTAGATGCAGAGTGGGATTTTAGTGCAGAGTGTACTTATGATCCTGATGTCCATGATGCATGCATGTCAGCTGCTACAGATTCACATGTGTAGTATTTTGCCAGTGGTGCTACAAAGCACATTACTTCACATCGTGATTTGTTTACCTCTCTTGAGTCTTTCCCTTAGGGGAATACTGTCACTTGTGCCAACAATGCCTCTTATTCAGTTCACAAAGTTGAAAAGATTATTCTTACTGCTGCAAATGGTAGATTTTTCACACTTGTTGATGCATTGTATGTACCTGGGATCAAGAAGAATCTTTTATATGCACTTTCTAGACTTGGACTTGTAGTCAAATTTGTGGATGACAAATGTATAGTTCATGATCTCAGTTTTGGTAATGAAATTGTTGCATCTAGAAATTTATGCCATGGGCTATATAAGCTAACTTTGTATGAGAAGTGTGGGTAGAATTTTTCAAATACATTTGTGGATTCTAAGGCTATTTCTGATGGAAAACTTTGGCATGCACATTTTGGGCATCTGCATTTTGCCAGTTTGCTGCGTTTGCAGAAATCTGATATAGTTTCTTCTATGTCGCTTCTTGAAGCACTTGTCAAACATGTTTGTGAAAACTGTATTTTGGGTAAGATACAGCATTCAAAGTTTCCAAAGGATGGTTCAGTTAGGGTTACATGGAGGTTGCATCTTGTGCATAGTGGTGTTTGTGGGCCCATACAAACTCCATCCTTGGGAAATTACCTTTACTTTGTGACTTTCATTGATGATTACTCTAGGCATGCATGGGTGTATCCGCTAAAATCAAAGTTCAAAGTGTTTATGTGCTTCAAACAATATCTGGCTATGGTTAAAAATGTCTCAAGATGTACTATGGGAACCCTTCATTTTGATCGAGGGGGGGAGTATATGTCTCATGAATTTAATGCATTTTTGGCTAGTCATGGGATAAAACACCAATGTACAGTGCCGTATACACCTCAGCAAAATGGTGTTGCTAAGAGGAAAACAGGTCACTAACAAAAATGGCACAATGTAGGGTCAAAAGTCAAGCTTTGCTTCACTTGTTTTCACTTGAGGCCATAATGTGTCCCACTTATGTACTTAATAGGTGTCCTACAAAAGCTTTCCAATCTATGACTCTTTATGAAGCATGGCATGATAGAAAGCCTTATATTGAGCATATGCGTGTTTTTGGATGTTTGGGATATGCTTTGGTGCCACAAACACAGCACAAAAAATTGGATGATAAGGATGTCAAATGTATTTTTGTTGTTTATAGTGATGAAATCAAAGGTTACGGGTTGTATCATCTACAAACAAAGTGTATCTTGGTCTCCTGAGATATTGTGTTTGTGGAAGATTGTGTTCGGCCCTTGCTATATTGTACTAGAGACAATAATGTAAGCTCACATGACATTTATGACACTTTGTTGCCTCTTTTCAGTGGTGAAAGTTTGAATGTAAATTCAAATGAAGCAAATGTACAACCTATGGGGGTTTCTAAAAATGTTATAGATCAGTCTATTACTGATGCACATGTACATGATATACTTGATGAGGAAAGGGTTGAGAATGAGCAGGCTAGAGGTATGCCAAAATGGTTGGCGCATACTTTGCATGATAGTAAATTGGTTGCACCTATGTCTAGTCATACTCATTCAAATTTTACTCACGCATCTTATGTATCATATTGTTATGCTTTGACTGTTTCTAGTTTATCTGATGTTGAGGAACCTTTGTCTTTTGATAAAGCACAAAATTTTGAAAAATGGATGGCTGCCATGTAATCAGAATATGATGCACTTATAGAAAATGACACGTGGACTTTATGTGATTTTCCTCTTGGCACAAACTCTATTGGTACAAAGTGGATTTACAAGTTGAAACGGAAGCCAAATGGTGAGATTGATCGTTATAAGGGTCCACTTGTTGCAAAGGGTTATGCACAGCAAAAAGGCATAGATTATGAAGAGACTTTGCTCCCACTTGTTGTATGACTATTGTGCATTTTTTATGTGCATTGGCATCTTATTTTGGTTGGAATGTACTCAGTTAGACATTGTTATTGCTTTCTTGAATGTGGTGACATATTTGAGAAAGTTTATGTAAGCAGCCACGCAATTTTGTCATTAAAGGGCACGAAGATAAAGTGTGTACAGTGTAAGAAAGCTTTGTATGGGTTGAAGCAATCTCCTCATACTTGGTATGAGAAGGCCGACACTCATTTGGTCAAACGAGGCTTTTGTAATAGTCCAAAAAAAATCACATTGTATGTAAAGCCTGAGGGTGATGTACTTCTCATTGTCGTTCTCTATGTGGATGATTTGCTGATCACTGGACCAAATGAGAGACAAATTTTTGAATTTAAGGCTGATTAGAATGCTACTTTCAAGATGAAAGATTTGGGGTTTTTGCATCATTACTTCGGCATTCAATTTAAGCAGTGTGATGGTGGTATTGCTTTGTGTTAGATAAGTTACATAGAGACATTGCTATGTAAGTTTGGACTTGAGGATTGCAAATGTATTGCCACTCTCATGGAAACATGTTTGAAATTGATTCTTCATGATGTTGGTGATCCTACTGATGTCATTCTTCACTAAAGTTTTTTTGGATGCCTTATTTATATATGCAACATGAGGCCAGATATTCAATTTGCAGTCTCACAGGTCAGCAGATTTATGCATAGCCTAGGGTCGAAGCATTGGCAAGCTATCAAGCGGATCTTTTGCTACTTGAGTGGCACTTTACATCTTGGGCTGTTTTATCCCAAGCAAGGATCATTGCCACCAGATTTACATGCTTTTTTGGACTCAGATTAGGCTAGTTATTTTGACACACAAGGGTCACAAGTGGTTTTTGTTTCATACTCGATAGTTCATGCATATCATGGTTGAGCAAGAAGAAACCCAGTGTGGCCACTTATAATGTGAGGTTGAGTACAAGGCAATCTTTACAGCTAAGATTGAGTATGTGCAGCTCAGACACCTTATGGCTGATTTTGGTGTTGGATAGGACACTGCCAATGCTATCTACACTGACAATCAAAGCACATTGGCGGTTGCAAGGAACCCATTTTTTTATGCTTCCACAAAGCACATTGAGTTGCATTACCACTATGTCAGGGAGAGGCTCTGAGTAGGAGAGATCAGCTTGGCTTATGTGCCAACACAAGACCACCTTGCAAATCTTTTTACAAAGGCATTGTCTCATGAGACATTCAAAGCTTTCCGCAAAGCTTTGGGCTTACTCCCCTTTGTGGACTGATCATGTCCTCATAGGACATGGCACTTCCCCATAATCTATGTGCCAGCTCTCATTCACCGCATCACTCCTAGGGGGGATTTGTTACCATATACATGTGGTAGTGATGTGTGTGAACACATCATTGCCACACTTAGTGATGTGTGTGAACAAATGGTAGTGATGTGTGTGAACACACTTAGGACCGTCGGGGAATTTTTTCCCTCACTAGGAGGTTTTTTTCTCCCGTGCATTGTATATACACCCATCACTCTAGGGCTATCTATCTTTCCATTTCACCCTAAGTAATATACTCTCTGTTGTGTGCCTTGAGCTTCCTTTGTCTTCTCCAAGCTATGTGTGTTTTCCTACAAGCCTAATTCCAAAATGTGTTAGTGGTGTCTCTGAACAAACTTAGGACCACAAAGGCATTTTTTCCCTCACTATGAGGTTTTTTTCCCCTGTGCATTGTATATACTCCCATCACTCTAGGGCTATCTATCTTTCCATTGCACACTAAGCAATATACTCTTTGTTGTGTGCCTTGAACTTTCTTCATTTCTCCAAGCTGTGTGTGTTTTCTTGCAACCCTAATTCCAACATTTCTCACCCTCAATAACCCTCTTTCTTCACTCTTTTCAACCAATTTGCACATGTATCATTAACATTCTACTAGTGATTACTAACATTAATCACTAATCTATTAACACAAATAACCATCGACATAATCATAAGAGACACCTAATCTCAAAAAAAAAAGTAAAATTCTCTCTCTCTCTCTCTCTCTCTCTCTCTCTCTCTCTCTCTCTCTCTCTCTCTCTCTCTCTCTCACTTTAACTCTCTAATTTTATCTTCATCTACAATCAACCTCTCTTGATTTAACTCTCTAATTTTATCTTCATCTACAATCAATATTGTCCTTCTCTTGTTCCTACATCCATGATTCAAACAGACATGGAGACCCGCCATGTTTTGATATTCAAAAATCTTAGTCTCTTGGATTATTAATTTGTAAACAAGATTATCAATAACCTTAATGACGGGTCTCAAACCAATAAATAGATCCCTCTTCTTCTTGTAAATCATCTCTCACATAGCACCCCAGTACTATATGCATGAGGAGAGACTAGATATAGTCACCATATTGTGAGATTTACACATTGTTGCACTATAGTTTTTGATGCTATACACTGCAAGAGAGAGAGAGAGAGAGAGAGAGAGAGAGAGAGAGAGAGAGTGCCACATCTCAAGATGACTAATAATCATCAATAAAATTGCGGCTTGGTTCTTAAAAATCGTGTTTTAGCTTTCAAATCTCCCTCCATCCACTTGTGCAATCCAGATTGGTGATTCAAGGTGATTTTTAGCTTTAAAGTCGTGTCACTTGAGCTTGTTGTGAAAGTGAATTAGAGCTGATGGGGGCTTTTCACAAGCCAAGCTCCCATACCCCTCTTCTCTCATCCCCACCCCATGAAAACCCCCTCTTAGGGAGGGAGTGATAAAAGGCATTGGAAAAAGTAAGAAAAAAATAAAGTATGATTACGTAAATATATGAGAAAGGTAAAATAGGCCACCTCATGCATGCACGGCAGCCCATCCCCACCTTGCCTCCTTTTTCTTCATTGTTGCCCCGCCGTGTGTCCCTTTTCCTCTCCTCCACTCAAAAGGTCAACCCCTCTCTCTTCCCCTTGTCCTTTCTCCTTTCTCTCTCCCCTCAAGCTACCCCACCTCTCACCAATAATTCATTCTAACTCACCAATAATGCACCCTAACTCACATGCAACTTACCCTATCTTCCAAAATAGTATACCCCACCCCCCCTTTCTCTCTCCTATCACATCCCATGACCCAAATACCCCCCCCTCTCTCTAAAGGGCGCCATGTCTCTTGTCTTGTAGCTAAATAACCTCCCCCACACTCACACACACTCAGTTTCACTGAAAAAGGTGCCCACAGACCCATCCCCACCCGGTGGTTACCTGATTTTTCTTGTGTTCACACACATCTGCACACAGATTCACCTCTGAACACACTCCCCTCTCTCCCCTCTTGTAATTACTTTATTCTCCATGTCACCTCTCACTTTTTTTTCATCAACCCATCTCTCTCTCTCTCTCTCTTAGTCTCTCTCTCATGAGACTGCTGTTCTGGCATATATACACACAGCCAGACAAGTGGGGCCCACAGTCACATGGCCTATGTAGATAATGATTTCTTCATTTCTAAATTCTAGAATTTCTCTCCCCTCCTCCCCTATATAAAGAGGGGTCACCATCACACTAAAGACACACACAACATCACCAAAGAGTACACTATGCACTGTGTGTGCCTAGTGCACACACACACACCCACACCATCACCATCACCGCAATCACCATGCTCGTCTTGAGCATGACCTCTACACCCTTGGGCTATGGAAGATGAAGGGCAGCTAAATGAAGGATGATGGCCATAACCCTCGTGCGAGTCTTCGCCATCAGCTCCCACCTATCAGCCATGTGCTCTACCACTCTCTCCCTTCTCTTTCCCCTACCCTATGCCCCCCATTTCATCGCCTTATTCTCTAAATAAAGCTTGAGGTTTTGTGAGTATGTTTTCTTGCAATGTTTTGCCCATGTGAGGTGTGCGAAATTGCCACCTAGTCTTGTGTTTGGAGTGAGCTTGTGTATGTGTGAAGGGTGTGCGGATTCGCCATCCTTCTGTGGTGCCTAAGTACTATGCCGCTATACTCTCTCTCTCTCTCTCTCTCTCTCTCTCTCTCTCTCTCTCTCTCTCTCTCTCGATCTCATTCCCCTTCCTCTTCATCATTACTCCCAAGCATCCATCTCTCTTGGATGAAAAATTTGTTATGGTGGTGTGTTGTTTGCGTCCTAGCCGCTGAAGCTAGGTGGTGCCCCCTATTTGCTTTACCATGATAGGCTCGAGGCACTCCATTTGGTCCCTGGTGTTTTAGAGGCCGTCAGGGGTTCGGGGTTCGCTTTTCTCTCGTCATTTGGTGCCCCCACGGAGGATCTTTTCATGAAACCCTTCAGTTTACAAGACTGAAACCCCTAAACTATTGTGAATGGATGAATGGCTAGCAGGATTTGCTAATTGGACGACAGAAGAAGAAGAGCTCCAAGCACAACTAGATGAACTCCGCATCTGCATCGAAGCTCGAGTGCCAGGCGTAACGGTAATCGATTTGCAGTGGGAGAGTCAACCAACACGCCAAACCCAGTGGATATACATAGGCCAAGTGCCAAGAAGAAGAAGGAGAAGGTCGAAACCATGTCCGCAACCTACAACCAACCAACAACAACAAAATGGAAGGAGCTCTGCACAATAGAGAATCAACACTATTCTACTTTGAGAATCGGGTAACTCAAGTCACCGAGGTAATTATCACAGTCAGTTTTCAAGTCGCACCTGATGCTGCAGCACAGATAACGGAAGCATTGGCTCACACTCTCACTAGAGAAACTAGGGATCTACTGAGTTTGTTTCAGGAAAGAACACCACCCTCTCCCACAAGCTTGGAAAGTGACTAAGCACCTCTAAGCTTCACATGAACCAGTACAACCTACGTCAAGACAGATCACACATACCAACACGTGTACGCTCAATCAAGGTAATACTGGACTTGAAGGCTCACTACCAGCACGTCATTGACACCATGCTGGGTGGGGAGCGGTTTTTTGAGGTTCTGGCATCAGATCAACCATTTGTCTTACCTTTGGTACAAGGCAATGTACCGTTTGAAGTTTTAATCTATGTCCTAGTATAAGAGGGTATGCACGCCTCCTTGTAAAGAAGAAAAAAAAATTTGCAAGTTAAGCAGTGTGTCTTTCTAGCTCTGTCTCAATAATCATGGCAAGTGTAGCATTTCCAACATTTAAAGGAAAGAAGGGGGAGGATTTGGTAATAGACTTCCTAGATGACTTTGAAGTAGCATGTGTAGTGAGCAACAAAGATACGGATGAATCCCGGGTTAGAATCTTTAAGCATCTCATGAATCTAGAAGCTAGATCATGGTACAATGCACTTCCACAAGCAACCAAGGATGACTGAGAAGCAAATGAATCTGGAAACATCGGCAGATGAAACCACTAGCAAATCTTCCAGTTCTGAGGAGGAGACCACATCCACTGACGAAAGTGACAGTTCCATTGATGTGATGGATATCATTATGAAGGATCCACAAAGGGTAAGCACAACTGGTGATCCATCACCAAAAGGGCAACCCAATGAAGAGGAGAGCAAATCACCTGGCCTAGGAGGAATTAGGTTGAAGGGTATGTTGTCTACGGAATTAACACTTGAGGAGAAAGATAGTTTTTTGCAAATGTTGATGGGATTTCCTAACCTGTTCATTGACAACTATGAAAGAATCACAGGCATTACAGTGGTGGAACATCATATTAAGCTGAAGGAAGGGGTAAAACCAGTTGTGCAAAAGCTACGACGACTGGGGGGTCATACAAGAAAAGGCACTCTTGGCCGAGGTAAGGAAACTGCTGGAGGCAGGATTCATCTATCCTGTAGAAAACTCAGAATGGGTGTCACCCGTAGTGGTGACGCCTAAAAAGAATGGTAAGTGGAGGGTCTATTTTGACTACAAACCACTAAATGCAGCTACAAAGAGAGACCACTTTCCTCTCCCTTTCTTGGATGAAATTCTGAATGAAGAGGGGCTTTTCACAAGCCAAGCTCCCATACCCCTCTTCTCTCATCCCCACCCCATGAAAACCCCCTCTTAGGGAGGGAGTGATAAAAGGCATTGGAAAAAGTAAGAAAAAAATAAAGTATGATTACGTAAATATATGAGAAAGGTAAAATAGGCCACCTCATGCATGCACGGCAGCCCATCCCCACCTTGCCTCCTTTTTCTTCATTGTTGCCCCGCCGTGTGTCCCTTTTCCTCTCCTCCACTCAAAAGGTCAACCCCTCTCTCTTCCCCTTGTCCTTTCTCCTTTCTCTCTCCCCTCAAGCTACCCCACCTCTCACCAATAATTCATTCTAACTCACCAATAATGCACCCTAACTCACATGCAACTTACCCTATCTTCCAAAATAGTATACCCCACCCCCCCTTTCTCTCTCCTATCACATCCCATGACCCAAATACCCCCCCCTCTCTCTAAAGGGCGCCATGTCTCTTGTCTTGTAGCTAAATAACCTCCCCCACACTCACACACACTCAGTTTCACTGAAAAAGGTGCCCACAGACCCATCCCCACCCGGTGGTTACCTGATTTTTCTTGTGTTCACACACATCTGCACACAGATTCACCTCTGAACACACTCCCCTCTCTCCCCTCTTGTAATTACTTTATTCTCCATGTCACCTCTCACTTTTTTTTCATCAACCCATCTCTCTCTCTCTCTCTTAGTCTCTCTCTCATGAGACTGCTGTTCTGGCATATATACACACAGCCAGACAAGTGGGGCCCACAGTCACATGGCCTATGTAGATAATGATTTCTTCATTTCTAAATTCTAGAATTTCTCCCCCCTCCTCCCCTATATAAAGAGGGGTCACCATCACACTAAAGACACACACAACATCACCAAAGAGTACACTATGCACTGTGTGTGCCTAGTGCACACACACACACCCACACCATCACCATCACCGCAATCACCATGCTCGTCTTGAGCATGACCTCTACACCCTTGGGCTATGGAAGATGAAGGGCAGCTAAATGAAGGATGATGGCCATAACCCTCGTGCGAGTCTTCGCCATCAGCTCCCACCTATCAGCCATGTGCTCTACCACTCTCTCCCTTCTCTTTCCCCTAGCCTATGCCCCACATTTCATCGCCTTATTCTCTAAATAAAGCTTGAGGTTTTGTGAGTATGTTTTCTTTCAATGTTTTGCCCATGTGAGGTGTGTGGAATCGCCACCTAGTCTTGTGTTTGGAGTGAGCTTGTGTATGTGTGAAGGGTGTGCGGATTCGCCATCCTTCTGTGGTGCCTAAGTACTAAACCGCTATACTCTCTCCTCTCTCTCTCTCTCTCTCTCTCTCTCTCTCTCTCTCTCTCTCTCTCTCTCTCACACACACACACACACACACACTCACTTGATCTCATTCCCCTTCCTCTTCATCATTACTCCCAAGCATCCATCTCTCTTGGATGAAAACTTTGTTATGGTGGTGTGTTGTTTGCGTCCTAGCCGCTGAAGCTAGGTGGTGCCCCCTGTTTGCTTTACCATGACAGGCTCGAAGCGCTCCATTCGGTCCCCGGTGTTTTAGAGGCCGTCGGGGGTTCGGGGTTCGCTTTGCTCCCATCATAGCATTTTCATTGCCTAACAGTTGTACATTGAAGGAGGATATTATGATGAGAAGGTTTTGGCCACAACCCTAAGACAATGTGTATGTGATGTTTAGCATTCACTAAGCATTGGTTTAGTTCTATGCAAGATCCGTGATAGCTTCATAACCAACAACATCACTTTACAAGTTGTAAACGAAGTATTGCACTCCTTTATCTCTTCCCATTCTTCTACATCGTTCAGCACAATCTCATTCTCCTACTACATCATTTTTCTAAGGACTGACCAGGTGGATAAATTTTTTAGGGTTTGTTCCTCGTCTTGGATGGTCATTTTGGTGAGCTTTCCTCTATTGTTGGATGCATTTTTTTTTAACAAGACAGCTACTATGTGGTCCAAGACTGTTCCGGCAATCTATAATTTTAGCAGTGTCCCTTTGACTTCAACCCATATCTCACATACACCTATAAGCAGGTCTATTGCTTAGCAAGACTTCTAGTTGAATTCCCAGACATTGTACATTCATCATTATCATCTTCCATGTATGAGGATTTCCATTAGTGCCAACTAGAAGCGACAAGATTTCCATTGTACATTCATCATTATCATCTTCCATGTATGAGGCTGGTTACCAATCAAGACTTCTAGTTGATTCTAGTCAAGTAGTATTTGATGAGCTGCACCCGCTTCTTGGATCTAATATGGAGGATCTATAGAATGATCATCATTGTCATCATCATCTTTCTTTAAATCTCGCTCAACCTCTACGGTGTCATTCTCATGCTTCTCTTTTTAATGCTCCTACTGTCTTGGCTGGATGTGATCTAGTAGTGCTTGGTTAGCTAGAGTGGTATTGACTGAGAGGATGTATATTAGAACTTTGGATTGTGGCATGCACTTCCATCAAATGGCCCACAGCATTTACAATTGAATTGAGTCCTGTCTAGATTGTCGCTATGCAACCATCTATAATGGTATTTAGACTAGTGATTGCAATCTCATATCTGATTCTTGGAACATTGTATGGCACTGCCATCTGGTATGTAGTATCAATGATTAGTCTACCCACCAATTGTTATCTGTGTAGAGCTTGAAATCTATTTGGGAGAGAGGTGTTGAACACCATCATAGATACTTTGTTGGCATGTGTCATATTGGTGGTTGCCTATCTAGATGTTTCTCACTTGTCCTAGTTGAGCTCCTTTGTAAATCAATGGAAATTTCTAGAGTAGTATTAGGCAGCGGTACTATTTCCTTGCCTTTTGATGTCCCTCCACCCAATTTAGTAGATTCCTCAATCTTAAATTCATAAAAATCACACCCTGTTTGTTTTGCCATGGCACTGAGCTAGTCTCAATACTCTTTTGAGAGTCTTTGTTTCTTAGTGGTCTTTTCAGATACTTCTACTATATTATTGTTAAAAATTTAGCATCTCAAGTGAATGGCCCAAAGTGATCCCAATATTTATTTTGTCTTTAGGTATTTACTTTACTTATTTGTCAAAGTCCTGGGGAGGTAAATTTATTGAGGGGGGCACTTAAGGGGCCCCCTCTAGTATATAAGCAACACCTAGACCCCATTGTATAATTACTAATTCATTGCCCAATTGGTTGGTTCAGCAGTGCATCTGTCTTTCTCTCTCTTGTGTATTCTCTACATTGCTCTATACATTTGCATCATTGACTTTGACATGGTATCACAGCATAGGAGGATGAACTAGCACATGCGCTGAAGAAGGAATAGACGACGGTGGCAACTTGGCTTGAAGTGGAGGTTATTCTTGGTGTCGTTTTTCCCTAGCGTTTTGTTTTTTTGCCTTTTAATATGCTACAAGAGCCCGTCTCGGCAAGCTTACTTGGCATTCTTAAACACACCTTCTTACAGTGGATCTATAGATGACTCACATCGATAGAGCATTTCAAAACACGGCATTTCATGGGAGTCTTACTACCGAGCTTCTCAAGGCATTTTGAGATATCTTTTGAAACACTAGGGGAAGCTCCTAAAGTTAGATTTCCTACCTTCTAAAACACAGGGACAATGTAGCCAATAGAGGGTAGCCTTCTACTATGTTTTGAGAAGCAATTCTTCTTGTGCAATTGACCTTTAGCATCCTTGAGCGGCTCCACCTCTTAAAGAAACTTTTTCCCTTCCTTGCCAGGCACCATTTTGAAACATTACTCTGGGCTTGCTTTGGAGATTGAAGGCATCTTGAGAGCGGCCCCAAGGTAGGCCTTGAACACTTGAATATTTCCTCTTTAAAGGCATGAGATGACTCTTTTGATAGTCTTTTGGCAAGCTTGGTAAAAGAAGAGCTCCGTGCTCTCCAAATTGGTCTATCAAAAGGTTTTTTGAAGCAACCTACAAGGTGGCACTCCCCTTGCACAACAGCCAGCAAAAACAATGAACCAAAATCAAGAATGGTTATGGAAAGTGGAGCAAGAATGCTTAACCGGTCTATAATTCAATTTACTATGATGTTAATGGTGCTCAAGATGGAATTCTTCTTATGCAAAAAGTTGGTGGTAGTATAAACAAGGTAGTGGAAAGGATCCTATGTTGGGGTGTCCATGGTAGCTTCTTCCTTGACTTCATCTTCCTACATATGTCCACTACGAGGTGCAATATGAGCTAGAGAGAGGGTGTTAAAAATATAGCATCTCAACTGACTGGCCCAATGTGATCCCAATATTTATTTTGGCTTTAGGTATTTACTTTACTTATTTGTCAAAGTCTTGGGGAGGGCAATTTATTTAGAGAGAGGGGGGGTTACTTAAGAGCCCCCTTAAGTGCCCCAACACTAGTACATAAGCAATACCTAGCCCCCACTGTATAATTACTAATTCATTGCCCAATTGGTTGGTTCAGCAGTACATATCTCTCTTTCTCTCTCTTGTGTATTCTCTCCATTGCTCTACATGTCCACATTGTTGACTTTCACATGGTATCAGAGCGTAGGAGGATGAACTAGCACATGTGTTAAGGGAAGAGACGATGATGGCAACTTGGCTTGAAGTGGAGGTGATCCTAGACATCTTTTTCCCTAGATTTTTTTTTTTTGCGCTTTAATATGCTACAAGAGTCGGTCTTGGCAAGCTTACTTGGCATTCTAAAACACACCTTCTTGCAGTGGATCTATAGACGAGTCACACGGATAGAGCATTTCAAAACACTGCATTGCTTGGGAGTCTTACTACTAAGCTTCTCAAGGCATTTTGAGATGCCTTTTGAAACACTAGGGGAAGCTCCTACAGAATTGCCTACCTTCTAAAACACAGGTATAATGTAGCTAATAGAGGGCAGATTTCTACTATGTTTTGAGAGGCAATTCTTCTTGTGAAGTTGACCTTTAGCATCCTTGAGCGGCTCCACCTCTTAAAGCAACTTTCTCCCTTCCTTGCCAGGCATCATTTTAAAACACTGCTCTGGGCTTACTTTGGAGATTGTAGGCATCTTGAGAGGGCCCCAAGGTAGGCCTTGAACACTTGGAGAATTTTTATTTAAAGGCATTAGACAACTCTTTTGATAGTCTTTTGGAAACCTTCGAGAAAGAAGAGGTCCGTGTTCTCCACATTGGTCTATCAAAAGGTTTTTCAAAGAAGCCTGCAAGATGGCACTCCCCTTGCACAAGCACCAGCGACAACGATGAACCAAGATCAATAATGGTTATGGAAAGTGGATCGACAGTACCGGCCTATGCAAAACTACATTTCTCAAGGAAGCCGTCAATTTTTTTGGCTCAAAAATGTGAAGCCAAAGGCAAATGCACAAGTTCACTAGAGGAAAGAGGCAACGACAATCTTGACAAGGGTAGGTGAGTGCTTGGTTAGTTTCCTCGATACCCACAAGGTCTAAGAGATGTTTTTATAAATGCAAGAAGATTCTTTGTTTGGCTCAGGAATGTGAAGCCAAAGACAATTGCACAAGCTCACAAGAGGACAAAGGCCAAGGAGAGCTTGACAGAGATAGCGAGTATAAAGATTTGAAAAAGGAGATTTGCATGTCACATGTGGTGGCGGCCACAGTGACCACGATGCTAGATTTCCAGTCAGGTGATTGTTTTTACAACTAATCATTGTTTGAACACGTGGGTTGGAATTCAAGGCACATGCATCTGGCAAGGAACCAACGCGATACATATAAAACATTATGGATTTGTGCACCAATCCATTATTGGCTAGATTATGGACAAAATGTGTTTCAAAGTCCATTGTCTAGGAAATTTGGATGTGATGTATTCACAGTACATGAATGGGGATTATTGGATGTAGTGTGGTCTATAATTCAATTTTCTATGATGTAAATGGTGCTCAAGATGGCAACCTTCTTAGGTAAAAAGTTAGTGGTAGTATAACTAAGGTGTATATAGTGGAAAGGATCCTCTGTTAGTGTGTCCATGGTAGCTTCTTCATCGACTTCATCTTCCTACATATGTCCACTATGAGCTACAAAGAGGGTGTTAAAGTTGTAGCATCTCAAGTGAATGGCCTAATGTGATTCCAATATTTATTTTGGCTTTAGGTATTTATTTTACTTATTTATCGAAGTCTTGGGTAGGGCAATTTATTGGGGGGTACTTAAGGGCCCCCAGGCTAATATATAAGCAGCACCTATCCCCCATTGTATAATCACTAATTCATTGCCTAGTTGGTTGGTTTAATAATACATCTCTCTCTCTCTCTCTCTCTCTCTCTCTCTCTCTCTCTCTCTCTCTCTCTCTCTCTCTCTCTCTCTCTCCATTGCTCTCCATTGCTCTACACTTCTGCACCATTCACTTTGACAATCAGATCATAGGCCATGCTTCATTGTAGTTGGTTTTACTTGTTCAAATTGTCCCTCTGGTTCTGTTATGGCCAATATCTCTACCTTTAGTTTCTTTGACTTTAGAGTCAAAAATTTGGTTGTGCTCACATGTCATCCAATAAAAGAATCACCATACATACCAAGCCTTGACAAGGTATTGGGCTTTTACTTTGGCAATCTGGTCCACCACATAGTTATGAAAAATCAAACTCAGACTGATTGGATAGTGGCTATCCAGAGCACTTGGCTAGAAGCACACTAAACACTTTCTTTGAAACATATGTAGGATTATTCTCTTCAGACTAATGGCTTCAATAAAAAAACTTGATGGATTTTGCTCCAGACTTTCAACTAGAATGCCCTTGCCACCTGATTTCCAATTCTTTCTTGCCTTTGGTGTCTCATTCAAAAAAAATTTGATCTACATTAGGGTTTGTTTGAGGTAGCTCCTCCCTAGCCTGTTGAGCTTTGATTATTGCAAGGATACTAGTGTGGTGCAATACCCAATTCAAAACATTGAAATCTTCACTATCAACCTCAAAAGCACCCAACCACCAAATGTTCTTCTCTGATGGCACACTAAAAGAGCTCTATCCATGAGGGTTATTGATACTCTCTGAAGCTTTCTACCCTTCATAATTTCACTTTCATCTAATTTGTGATTTGGAGAGCTCTATTTATGAGGGTTATTGATACTCTCTCAAGCTTTCTACCCTTCATAATTTCACTCTCATCTAATTTGATAACAAAAATGGCTTGCCCATTCACCTCATTATGTTGAAGATCATAGAATTTTATCATTGCTTTTTGCAAAGTTCTCAAGTCAAAGAACAAATTGTTGAAAGAGTTAAACTTGAGCTCTTTCTTCTTACCAAGATATATGTCATTGATGTGGAAAGGCTCTCCAAGCATCTCCATGACCTTAGAATTAATTTTAAGTTGGCCTGTTGAACAACCAATGGTGGCTTTGGAGGCAAGGACCCCTTCACTCTTGACTGTTTCAGGTTTCTTATGATGAGCTTGATTAGCTTTTGATAACCTACCCTACTGATTCCAATAGATCGATGTGCTTCTTTTGTTCTAATCTCAATGCTTCTATGGTAGAAGGAGGAGTTTCACAAAGCCTATTTATTTTTTAGAGAGGGGAATATTCATCTTCCAACTCGACGTAGAGATGATAGAGACCTCTTTTAGTAGGATTCGTGGAGATGATGTGGGGAAGATGATGAGTTGGATATGGTGCAGAGAAAGATTCAGAGAAAGGTGTAGAGAAAGGACAGAATGATCAAAAGAAAATTTGAAATTTGGACCAAAATAGAAAAATGGTGTATTCGGAGGGAGAATGTTTTGGAAAGAGATGCAACCCAAGAGATTTGAAAACGACACTACATGTGGGCCCCAAAAGGTGACATCCCATGCACGTAGTAAAAATATAAAGTTGTTCCCCCGATTTTGGGTTTTAAAATTCCTTGTTCATTTTTTCAAAAATGAAAAGTATTTTCTTCCTTTCCTACCATTTCTTACAAGGAAAATTCAAGACCTCAAACTTACCCTAATGGATCAATTGTACATTGCTTAGCCTTCTTGTTGAATGGCAATCTGATTATGTGTAAGATGTTTGCAACAATCAAGTGAAGCTAACTAGCAACATACGAATGGGGATTTGTGATGCCTCTAATAGAAGTGGCATACCCCAATTTTTCAATAGTTTCTTCTCTTCGTCTTTGAAGGAATACTTTCCTATGCCACTAATTAGAGATGGTGGTTTTTTGTTATGTTGTTGTTGTAGGTTGGAGTACTTTTGCAAGCTCCAATTGATGTGCTCCTAATTCTACCTACATGGATGTTGCACTCTTCGACCCTCTCTTTACCATATCTGGAGTCTAAGAAGTTCCTTGCATCTTAGAGAACAAGAACTCGTTGAAAGAGCTTGATAGTGGAAACCAGGCAAGAACAGGGTCTCTCAATTGCACAGTTGTTGCAGGCAAAGACTCTTGTGTAGAGGACTTTGTGTGCATAGGAGACGATAAAATGGTGTAAGGGTCATGCACTCATCACATGGTGACTCTAATTTCAGCCATGAAAGAGCTTAGCATGCAGTGGAAACCAGGCATGAACAGGGTTTCTCAATTGCACAATTGTTGCAGGCAAAGACTCTTGTGTAGAGGACTATGTGTGCATAGGAGATGATGAAATGGTGTAACAGTCATGCACTCATCGCATGGTGACTCTAATTTTGGCCATCAATTCCTCGCTCCTCTTGCACCTTAGGGATATAACAACCATTATTGATGTGTCATGTGTAATGGAAATGGCCTATGAACATTGAGAATAGCAGACTTAAGAGAATTATAGTGAGCATTTTTATGAGACTACTTTGGGAACATAGAGGATTAACTTAATTAGCGGTAGCAACACAACCATTATACTTAATTAACTTGGCATGGACAATATTTTTCCAAGAGAGATAATTAGAGAACATGAAAATAGTTGAGGACCGGATTTATGTGGAGCCGGTCCCCCCTCCAATAGGCTTTTGTATTATAGATTCTTCCATAAAGAGAGACTTCGTATAATACAATCTTTTTGTTCCTTGTGACCTAGGTGATGCAATGAAGATGGAAATCTTCATGCATCACGAGCATAACATAAAATTTGTAAAAGTATTAACCATTCCCAGCCTCAATCCCAAGGCCTCAAACACCTTCAAAGGTGGAGAGAGCTAGCGGGGAATGAGGGTAGGGAAGAGAAAGAAGAAACATTCATATGAGAAAGATATATTTTCTCACTTATCATCACTCTTCTTGCTTAGCATATCATAATAGCATAGTAATGAAGATGTAGAAGATGGCAAGCTTAAGCATTCAAGCATGACTCTTGGTTCGATTTGCATTCCATAGCCAAGAGTGTTGGTGTAGGCTCTCAACTTCTCAACAAGCTTGGAGAAGGAGATGGAGCTCTTGCACTTTGCACTTCACGCAATGAGAGTGTGTGTGAGTGTGTGGGAGAGAGTATACCCTGCAAGCAAGCCTCTAGCTTCCTTGGTCGACCCCCCCTTGTAGCTCATGTTGGAAGTTGATTGGACCCCTACAAGCCTAGCCAATCACATGCATAGTGTATATCAAGCAACCATTCTAGCCTTGGGACAAGTGTCCCCCTTTCCCCTTTGAGAGAGAGGACTTGATAAATGCATTAACAATTAATTTAATTAGCTAAATTATCATTGGACCCCTTGAGAGGCCAACCAATAAGCTTTAGGTACACCATGAGGATAACATGGAGAGGAACTTCACATGTGTCCTTGTTGCTTCTTTAGACTAGGCTTACCTTGTGTGAGGGTGTGTGTGTGTTCTCTCTCATGCCCCTACAATGAGGGCTCACCCCCCATGAGTAGGGATACTTGTTGACTTTTGGAACACCTTAAGCCCATCAAGCTCCTTAGTCATGGATAACCTTAGCACCTTAGTCATTAAGCACCTTAGTCAGCAAGCACGACAAGCACCTCATCAAGCTTGGACCATTCCCAGCTCAAGTACAACCCTAGCTTGCCTAAAGTCTAGGGACTTTTACACGAACCTTTGGAGGTCTTTAATGAAGCTAAATCTAAGTTCTTTAAGCTCCATTAGCTAGCATCTCTCTTTGACATACCGTTTCTCATTTGGACCCTTTAACCTTGGCCCCGTGTTGAGATAGATCCATAAGCACATGTCTATATCTTAACCCTTGTTCCCATTTATTCTCCCACATTAAAAGATCAGTTTAATATGAGAAAATCATTTGGGTTGGTTAGATATTAGATTTTATGACATCACCTCTCTTGAAATCATAGTCGTCTTTGACCATGAGGCAGAAGAGATAAACCCTTAGTCATTAGTCTATGTTTCTTAGCAGGTAGAGGATCCCTTTTTACCAATGCAAAGGCTGACATTATGTCTTTAAATTCAGGGTCAGTAGCATACTCATCTATCATAGAAGATAGATCATTATGAGTTGCTATAGACACCACATTGACTCTTGGTGGTCGTGAAAGTGCATCGGCCACTTGATTGCACTTACCAGCAATGTGAGCAATATGAAAATAAAATTGTGAAAGAAACTTTTTCCACCTCATTTGTTTGTCGGAATGCTTGGTTTGTGTCATGAAGCACTTGAGATTTTGGTGGTCCAATCGCAAAATAAATGGAGTACCCAATAAATAGTACTTCCATGTGTCTAGGGCATGTAGAATAGCTAAAATCTCTTTTTCTTATATGCCTGCATTGAGCCTTCGGCTCTCATATGTTATGGAATGCCCTTCTTGAAGCAAGACTGCTCCAAGGCAATCACGACATGCATCACATTGGACCTCAAATGGCTTTGCAAGATCCGGAAGCATAAGGACTAGTTGGGAGGTAAGCTTCTCTTTGAGCTTGTCAAACGCATTTTGCTCTTTAGAAGTCCAGAGTACTTAACGTCCTTCTTTGTTAATCCATGTAATGGTCCTGCTATTTGAGAGCTTGCTATGAAGCGTCTATAGTATGCACACATACCAATAAATCTTCTTAGCTCATGTAAATTCCTTGGATTAGGCCATGCTTTTATTACCTGCAGCATTGATGGATCCATATGGATACCATCTTGAGAGAAATATGACCTAAGTGTTGAATCTCTAGAAGGAACAATTCACTCTTCTTTAGCTTGATAAAAAGCTTGTTATCCCTTAAAGCTTGAAAAATTCCCTAGAGATGTTGCCTGTGCTCCACCAAGGTCTTGGAGTAGATGATGATATCATCAAAGAACACTCAAGTGAATTTGCGATAATGTCTAAATATTTTCTCTATTAAACAATTGAATATGGCTGGTGCATTAGTCAAGGCAAAAGGCATGACTAGATATTCAAAAAAACCAAACGTTGTACCAAACGCGGTCTTTACAATATCTTCATTCACTATCTTTATTTGATGATAGACACTTTTAAGGTCAATCCTACTGAAGTAGGTCGAACCTTGTAGCTTATCAAACAGATCTTTGACCCGCGGTACAAGAAATCTGTTTTTGATAGTGATATGGTTTAGCGCTCGATAGTCCACACACATGCGGTATGTACCATCTTTCTTTTGCACTAAAAGAAATAAAGAACAAAAGGGAGAGGAAATAGGCCTCACCATACCTTTGTCTACCAATTCTTGTACTTGCCTCGTGATCTCCTCTTGTTGAGCTTGGGAAACTCAATAAGGAGGCTTGTTAGGCGGTGAGCTTCTTGGTAGGAGCACAATTCGATGGTCATCATCCCCTCGTTTTGGAGGTAAGTCCATAGGGATATCATCGATAAAAACATCTTGAAATTCATTTACAAAATTAGACAAGTCTAACTCTTCTTGATTCCTACTATTTTCATTTGACAAAACGTTAGTGTCATTTAAAAGACTCTTTGATAAAAATCATGTACGCAAAAACTGAGCTTTTCATTGATTTATCAAAAGCAGGTGAATTTACGAGTGGTATAGTACGACCAGACTCATTATCATCTATATACATGCTCTTTTCCTTGTAGGTGAAGTAGATTCTCCTTTCAAGGAACTTCATGTTGGTAGCCATGCGCTTGAACCACGGTGCCCTTAGGATAACATCCTCATGTTGCAGAGGAGAGATGAAAAAGTCTTCTATGTTGACGTATCTTTGGACATAAAGCCTCAACTTCTCAATCAAGGGAGTAACGAAATCTATCTGTCCCTTGAAAGCTACATCAAGAGTTACAGTATCTCCCATTATGAAAGCTTGAATGCCCAACCTAGTGGCCAACTCCGTTGATATGAAGTGAGTAGAGCCAGGGTCAAACAGAATGAAGGCATCATGCTCCCTTTCCTTTCCCCAAGCATAGGAGAGAGGTGATCCTTTGCAATGAGCATCCTCTTTTGGAGCTTCGACTGTGGAAGCTCTAGGAGTCTCCTTGCGGGCATTTCTTTTGGGGAAAGAACGATAGCCATGTCCTTGCTCCCCACACTTAAATCATTTGTGCGTCTTACAAAAAACTTATAGCTCTTCAAGAGAGAGTTTATTTTTACCTTTGTAAACTCCCTTCTCCTTGGACCGATTGTTGTTGTTGTTGTTGTTGTTGTTGTTGAAATTGCCTTGGGAAGAGTTTTGGGCATTATTCTTCCCCTTTGTCATCATTTTGATCTTTGTTTTCCATGGGCATGGTATTCCTTTTAGCCCCTCATTGGAACTGATGAGTGCAACAACCATAGTGTGGTGGATTACTTCAATGATAGAACCAAGCCGTTGGGAGTTGACATACTCGGCCATTTCTTCAGGTAATCCCGCACAGAATTGTTGCTTTCGCTTGGCGAATTCTATCTTTTGAAAGACGGTAGCCTTGGGATGTAAATCCCAAAACTTGTCCACATATCTGTGGATAGACTCGTTGGAGACAAGCTTTAAACTCTACCATTCAATCAGCACTTTGTCCTTTGTATCGCTTGCAAGGAATTGCTTCATGATGGAAACTCGTAGAGTTTTCCATGTCTTTGGAGCTTCGTCGTTGCCACGAAGGTTATCCCACCATTGACAAGCAGATTTTTGGAAGTGCATAGTTACATGTCATAGCTTGGAGGACTCTATAAAGCCCTCGTCTCCAAAGGCCGCATCAAATTTCTTGATGAAGGCCAATACTTTATCAGTAGCACCAAAAGGTGCCATCATAGGTAAGAAAAGAGATACTCTTTCCTCTCTCTTCGAACTTCTTGAGCTTTTGGGACCTTCGCCATGCAAGGTCGGATTTGCGATGTCCAAGCATTAACCATCCCCAGCCTCAATCCAAAGGCCTCAAACACCTTCGAAGGTGGAGAGAGCTAGCGGGGAATGAGAATAGAGAGGAAGAAGAAACATTCATATGAGAAAGATATAGTTCCTCACTTATCTTCACTCTTATTACTTAGCGTAGCATAATAGTACAGTAATGAGGATAAGATGGCAAGCTTAAGCATTGAAGCATGACTATTGATTGGATTTTCATTCCATAGCCAAGAGTGTTGATGTAGGCTCTCAACTTCTCAACAAGCTTGGAGAAGGAGATGGAGCTCTTGCACTTTGCACTTCACACAATGAGAGTGTGTGAGAGTGTGTGGGAGAGAGTATACCCTGCAAGCAAGCCCCTAGATTCCTTGGTCGACCCCAACTTGTAGCTCATGCTAGAAGTTGATTGGACCCCTACAAGCCTAACCAATCACATGCATAGTGTATATCAAGCAACCATGCTAGCCTTAGGACAAGTGTCCCCCTTTCCCATTTGAGAGAGAGGACTTGATAAATGCATAAACAATTAATTTAATTAGCTAAATTATCATTGGACCCTTGAGAGGCTAACCAATAGGCTTTAGGCACACCATAAGGAAAACATGGAGAGGAACTTGACATGTGTCCTTGTTGCTTCTTTAGACTAGGCTTACCTTGTGTGAGGGTGTGTGTATTCTTTCTCATGCCCCTACAATGAGGGCTCGCCCCCATGAGTAAATACATGCTTACTTACATCCTTATCATGAGGAAAGGATACTTTTGCCAGGTTTCCAAACTGAAAAGCTTCACAATTTTATTTTATTTTCAGCAACTTTAAATGCTAGAAAACGTGTAACCATCTCCTTAGTTTGCATTGTCTTCAGTCATTCTAGATTCACATGACCAATTCGTTTATGCCAGATTTTTGTATATGCAACAACTCTCGCACCTTGTGAAAACATGACTGCATTCACCTTATACACATTAACATCTACAGTATAAACATTATCCTAGTTTCTTTTCATGTGCAACCAACTTTCCATTCTTCTTATAGTCTTTGACATAGAGACCATTAAAGTTAAACTTGACCTATAAACCATACTCAAAACAACCATCTGCTGATAGAAACCAAATTCTTTGTGATACTAGGTACATGCAATACATCAGTCAAGTACTTTGCTTTACCATCTATCATAGACAATGGTACATTTCTTGTATGCATAATGGGATGTGTAGTATCATCCCCAAGCTCTACATAACCAAAAGTGATGTACATGCAATACATCAGCCAAGTACTTTACTTTATCATCTATCAAAGACAATGGTACATTTCTTGTATGCATAATGGGAGGTGCAGTACCATGCCCAGTCTCTACATAACCAGGATTGTGCAAGTCTACATTTTCTTGAACCACTCACCATGATTGGTCATATGATTTGACGCACTTGAATCCATATACCATACATTGCCACCACTTTGCCACATTTTCAGACATAGTATATATATGTATTGCACCACAAATAGCCTCTTAGACTCATCTACGTTCTTGTTAGTAGTTGCATAATTATGTTGATGTCTCCTAGGTAGACAATCACATTGAAAGTGTCGCTCACAACTCCAGCATACAATATTCTCATGACGAATTGTATTATTACGTTGCACATTACCATGATCTTTTGGGCTCCCTCTACCTCAAAAAATTTCTCGAACACTTGTGTTCCGTCTCTGAAAATTATTGTGTTGTTGCCCTTGCTGATTACCTCTTCCTTGCCCACCTCCACGACCTATACCACGCATCATCTTCTTCTTTATTTCTCTCTTGTTAAAAGAGGACCGGTTCAAAATCATTTCTGCCCTGCATAGACAACTCTTCCTCAAGTTCCTTCTCTTCCACAATGAGAAAGGACATTAAAACTCGAGAATATTCTCTCAGAGATGGAAACCAAATTTAAACTATTTATATTCAGAACCTAAATCTCGTAGAAATACTTCCATTTTATCATCATTATCAACTATAACTCCGATTGATGCAAGTAACTCACATATATTCTTTATCTTCAGCAAATAGTCATTAATAGACAAGTTTTTCTTCTACACTATATTGAGCTCAGACTTATGTTGCAGCTTTCTTGCTTTTGCGTTGGTCACATCCAACGACATTAAGGCGTTCCAAGCCTCCTTACGGGTATGAACATCTTGTATGTGCCCAATCATAGCGTCCTCCACACTCACAGAAAGCCAATACATAACCTTCGGAGCTCTTTGGTTCCAATCTTTAAAGTCCATTATCTGTGCAACAGTTGCACCTTGCTCTGGTAACTTTGGAGTTTTTTCATGCTATCTATCAATTTACTCCCAATAAACTTTATCCATAAGGAAATTGTTCATTCTGAACTTTCAAGCATGGAAGTTATTCTTGTCCAGCTTCTCCATCATTGCTTGATGACATGCTTGCAGAATTTAGTACTTTGCATTATATGTGAACATTGTCACCAAAATAGAACTTTCTGCACCACCAAAGTCCAGATTTGTAGAATCTTGAGCCTTAGCGTTTATACATGCGAACGCACTTTAACTCCAAAACGGGGATCGAAATGCATCTCAAATGAAAATCTAGCTACACAATCACAGCAAAAGGGACTACACACTAACTTGAACAATCTCCAAAAAGAAGCACTTCAATCGGGGATTGTTTGAAGATGGCTTTCGAGTGTCGAGATAGCTTATTTTGTTGATCCCGCTTGCTACTCCAAGTGGAATCAACAAAAGACACAACCAGGCTCTGATACCATGTTAAGAGATAGGAAGGAGAGAGCTTGAGCTCTTGCAAGCACACATGCATACAGAGATAAAGACAAAAACAGCTTCTACTTCTTCACTAACTCAAGATTGGAAGTCTACAATGCATAAAACTAGAAAGTACAACATATAAGAAAACTAGTATAACGATCTAGTGTGAAGTGCTAGTGAGTGAGTTGGATGGATAAGTGTGCCATCACTCCGATAGTCCAACTGTAATATCACTAGCGAAGATATGCGCATCTAGAAAGGCGTGTCAATGATGATGATTGTCAATAATAGTCATTCAAAAGTAGTACATGTTGATCTTAACATCTCAATACCCTTAGCATAAGGCGCTGGTTGCTAAAGGATCTTATCTAAGTATGTTATATATTTTGATAAGGTATTTTCTCCCATTGTCAAAATTACTCCTTTGAACAATCCTTGCTTTGGTTGCAAATGAGAATGAGAAGCATGTTCAAACGGATGTCAAGGCAATGTTCTTGCATGGAGA